>NC_137676.1:28770149-29087649 GCF_963989245.1 Nansenia antarctica
AGCAGGAGATACTGGTGACCTTTTACCGCGGCGCAGTGGAGAGCATCCTCACCTACGGCATCTGTAACTGGTTCTCCAGCTGCACAACAGCGGAGAGAAATGCGCTACAGAGAGTCGTGAGAACAGCACAGAAGATCACCGGCGCCCCCCTCCCCTCTCTGGAAGAGCTGTACAACACACGCTGTCTCAGGAAGGCCTCCAAGATCTCCAGGGACCCGACCCACCCTGGGCACGTACACTTTACCAGGCTGCCCTCGAAAAGGCGATTCAGGACCCTGGCCGCTAAGACAAACAGACTGAAGAACAGCTTCTACCACAGGGCCGTCCAGGCCCTGAACACAGCAAAGACCTAAGTTCTGGGCCCTGGACAGTCTGGACGGATTGTATGGCAGCTGCTGGACTGAAAAAATCAGGTGTAGTGCTGAGGCACAAACATGTACATTTCAAGCCTGCAAACTGTGACACTTTAAATAACGTGAAACAATACTATTGTGCAATATGACAACCCTAGTCGTCTATCTGTACAGTATAGTACAGTGGATTGTGTACATAGCCTTTATTTATGTAAACCAGCTCCTTCCCTTCTTGTGATTTTTTTTTTTTCCCTTTCCTAACACCAGGGGAGACACCCCTCCTAAATTTCGTTGTTTGGTACCTGTACTGTAGCAATGACAATAAAGTCCATTCATTCATTCATTCATCACATAATAAAAGCTATCTTGGCGTGACCGCGCATTGGATTCATCCACATAGCATGGAACGAAGGAAAGCAGCCCTGGCATGCAGACGATTCAAGGGCCGTCATACTCACGACAGTATTGCAACTGAACTTGACTACATTCACTCATCCTATGGCATATCCCACAAAATAACATAAACTGTCACGGATAATGGCTCTAATTTCGTCAAGGCCTTCAAAATGTACCAGCCAGCCAAGGAGGATGACTCTGGGGAGGATGAGGATGAGGTGACTTTTATGAACATTAATGATGTCTTGCAAAACAGTGTTGGTGATGATGATGCTGTGATTACTTTGCCGCCACATCAGAGATGTGCATCGCACACATTAAACCTGGTTTCATGTACTGATGTTGACAAGTGGCTACTGTCAAGACCAGAAGCAAAAGCAATATACAGAAGTGCTACGACAAAATGCACAGGCTTATGGAACAAGGCTAGCCGTTCAACGGTGGCCGCAGAGACCGTGGATGATGTCATCGCAAGGAAGCTGCTAGTCCCTTGCACTACAAGATGGAACTCGTTCTATGATGCCCTTGTTCGAATCTGTGAGATCCCTATAGTCGAGCTGAACACCATCTCCTCCAAGTTCGGGTTGAAAGCCATCACAGAACGAGAGCATCAGTTCATCAGGGAGTACTGTAGTGTAATGAAGCCACTAACAGTGGCCTTAGACATTCTTCAGGGAGAAGACCACTGTTTCCATGGCACACTCCTACCCACGCTCGAGACACTGATGTTCAAGACCCTGGAACTGAAGAGTGGCCAAATCCTTGTTGACCTCCCAGAGGCAGTTGTCAAGGTAAGAACTAGTATTTATCTTTAAATACATTAAATGCATCCATACATTATGAAAAGTTTTTAAATATGGTTAATGTGTAATGCTATTAGTGTGTGTGTGTGTGTGTGTGTGTGTGTGTGTGTTTGTTTGTGTGTGTGTAAAACAGTCAGTATAATATGCTCTTTGCATTATGTATCATTTCAGGCAATCAAAACAAGATTTGCAGAGGTGCTGGAAAGCGACAATGCTGTCTTGGCTGCTGTGACTCTGCCCAGGTTTAAACTACGTTGGCTGCGGACACAGGACAGGAAGGATAAGGCCAAGGCAAGTCTGCTGGCAGAGTGCCGGAAAAGTGTCCAAGACGAAGACCAGCAAACAGGTACTACCAGCACACCAACACTCACTGACTCAGCCATAGAGGAGTTATTTTCCTTTGAGGATGAGGATGACCCCTCTGCTACTGCTGAAAGTGAAGTTATGGATTATCTCAAATCAGGAGGACAAGGGATGGTCACACTCTTAATGGATTTCCACGGATAAAGAAAATTTCACTGAAATACAATGCAGCCACTCCATCCAGCGCCCCCGTAGAGAGACTGTTTAGCCTGGGGAAGCTTGTCTTCACTCCAAAGAGGAACAGGCTCTCTGACCAGAAGTTTGAAAAGCTTCCTTCTGCTTTTAAGATACAATCACTGGTTTAATGGCTAGGATGGTTAGATGACTGGGTTGGCTGGATGAATGAATGCATGCATGGATGGATGAGTGTTAGGAAGGAGTGTATGGATGGATTTCAGTACTACTTTAAAAGCACTTCATATTGTTTAACTGTTTACTGTTGTTGTGTTGAAAATACTTGAAGTTACAGTCTGTCTACCAGTTATCTGAAGTTGTGTGACAGTTTGATTTATTTAATTTACACTACAAAGATTTAAAAGCACTTCATATTGGCTAGGATGTTAGATGACTGGGTTGGCTGGATGAATGAATGCATGCTGGATGGATGAGTGTTAGGAAGGAGTGTACGGATGGATAGATGAATGAATGAATGTTTAGGAGCTAAAGTTGGATTTGTCCAATAAATTCATGTCTTACTTTTTCAGTACTACTTCAAAAGCACTTCATATTGTTTAACTGTTTACTTTTGTTGTGTTGAAAATACTTGAAGTTACAGTATATCTAACAGTTGTCTGAAGTTGTGTGACAGTTTGATTTATTTAATTTACACTACAAAGATTTAAAAGCACTTCATATTGTTAAATGTTTACTTTTGTAATGAAGAAAATACTTGAAGTACAGTATGTCTACCAGTTGTGGTCTGTTGAAGTGCAATAAATATGAAAAGATCCCTGCTGAAACCTGCTCAGAAAAAAATTCCAAATTATTTTCTTCCTGATAGGGACACTTTGGTCCCCTAGATGGCACATTTATCTTCTAATCTGGCAGTGGGTAAGCTTTTCCTTGTCACATTTGGCTGACTGACACCACGGCTAGCCCACTGCACCGTTGTGACGGAAATGAGTAGCCTGGTTGTTTGTGTCTGTGTATTTGTGTGTATGTCTTTTTAACAGCCATAAGTCCAGTCCAGGGGATCCACCCCCCCCCCCCCCCGTGATAATTACCAATCAACTCCAGCAGTGGTCAATCAACTCCAGCCAATCATCACCAGCCAATAATCAACCCCCAACCAATCATCAGATGCCACACCCTACAAAAGACCTTGAGAGTGAACCAGCAGGAGCTGTGTGATCCATTCACACAGTTCCCACCATTTTGTATTGCCTTGCTGGTGGTTTAGTTTGTTAGTTGTGTTCTGTGTTTAGTGATCTTGTTTAGTGATACTTTGTTAGAGATCTTGTTGTTATGATTTAGTTGATACTTCATTTGGTTATAATTGTGTTGAGACTTTGTTCAGTTGGTATTGTTAGTGATACGTTGTGTTTGAAACCTTTTTATTATTATTGTTTAACCATCCACGGGATGAGTTTATTGTTTATTTGAGTATGAGGCATTTGTTAGTTCTAATTCTGTTTTATTTGTGCCATTATGACTTTAAATTACCCTTGTAGTAATAAATATATTTTCTTTACTCATAACACCTGTATTTTGTTACATCTTATTCTCCCTAGCGAATGTAGAACGTAACAACCGTGGTAAAAAGTAACGCAATAGTTAGTTACTTTCCCTAGTAACTAGTTACTTTTATAATGAAGTAATTCAGTTACTAACTCAGTTACTTTTTGGGATAAGTAACTAGTAACTATAACTAATTACTTTTTTAAAGTAACGTGCCCAACACTGCTCATGTTTAGTATTTGATGGACAATCCTTTTCACCGTTCATACATACTTCTTTCAATCTTTGCAATTGTAGAAGGGTTTTACAATTTGTATTTCTACTACTACTACTTATTTTATACTACTTCTTTCAATCTTTGCAATTGTAGAAGGGATTTACAATTGGGTTGGTTGGGTAGTGAGTGCTCTCACTACCCAACCGACTCAAAGACATACATACTTACTCCACCTTCACAACACACATGAAAGCCTGGCTGACACAGAACTATACTTGTCCTCATTAATCCCTCTCTGTGCTGCCTCTCCATAATGCCTTTTTTGTATGTTTTGGTTTGTTTAATGTACCGTATTTTCCGGACTAAGTCGCGGTTTTTTTCATACTTTGGCTGGTCCTGCGACTTATAGTCAGGTGCGACTTATATATCAATAATTCATAATCTCTGACTGACATGAACTGACATACGGTAATCTCTGACTGACATGAACCAAGGAGTAACTTCCGCTAGCGCCTCATACACGATAGAATAGCCATTATACTTGACAATGTGGACATTAAACACGACATGTGGACATTAAACATGATGTTATGGACCTTATACACAATGTTATGGACTTTATAAACGATATTAAAGTCATTTATTCCTTCCAGAGACTGTTCTATGTTGCTAAGTTACCCCCGCGAGGCTATTTTGCTACTTCCGCTAGCGCCACATACGCGATAGAATAGCCATTATACTCGACAATGTGGACATTAAACACGACAATGTGGACATTAAACATGATATTATGGACCTTATACACGATATTATGAACGTTATACACGATATTAAAGTCATTTATTACCTTTCAGAGGCTGTTCAATGTTGCATTGTTTGTAGGCCGCCCTTCATCCTAACTACTTCCGTTTTTCACCAAGCTATCTTTGTCATGGCCTAAAACACGATAAATAGTCGTTACACTCGACAATGTGGACATTAAGCACTATATTATGAACGTTATACACGCTATTATGAACGTTATACACGATATTAAAGTCATTTATTACCTTTCAGAGGCTGTTCCATCCTGTTTGCTTGCTCCCGCGACGCCATTTTGCTAACCTTCGTTAGCAACGCGCTAGCTAGCCCTGGCTTTACACTCGATAATTTAAGTATTTCTAACCTTTCAGAAGAAGTTTTAACGTGAATTATGTCCTTCCTGGGCTTACAAATCCTCTCATGTCTCTTCACAGTGCCAGACTAGAGTCAAGCTCAACAGGGTCTTCTTTCCCCGCTGATTCCGCCAAGCCCGTTCCCTTGAACCATGCGACTTATAGTCCAGTGCGACTTATATGTGGTTTTTCCCTCTTCATGACCCATTTTTGGCCTGCTGCGACTTATACTCGGGTGCGACTTATAGTCCGGAAAATACGGGTATTGCTGTTTGTAAGTGCTTAATGTTGTGTGGCCTGTAATTGTCCTGTGGCTTCTATGTGCTTGAAATGTCGCTGCTTCCGTAAGTGTGTATGTGGTGTGGTTTGTAAACATGCTCTGGCTTGTGTGTGCTTCTACGTTTTTGCTATGACTTCATGTGTCCCTGTCCCCTATGCGCTGTTAGTGTTTGTTGTAGCCGCTTGCAATCACCTCAGCTTGCTTACTTGTGTTTTTTGTCAAGTGTGATGTTGGAGTACCTTGTCTCAGCCACGTGTTCTTAGAATATTGAAATGTTTTAATTTAATTAATGACGTTACTTTTCAGGACGCCTGGCCGGGGACAGCTGAAAATTAGCCGACTAGGCTAACGCTGCCTTTTTTACTGTTTTCAGCTAGCCTTTTTTACTGTATTTTATATGGTTCATGTATTTGGATTGTCCTCGATATAATAAACTAAACTAAACTAAACATGAGCTAAATGCCCTAACATTCCCGTGTTGCGCCTTTACAAACATGCAATGGCATTCCCGGGTTGGCACAAGGTCCAGTAGTGCAGCAGATGGCGCTAATGCAACATACTTGAGCCCGGATGTACCCAGAGAAGAAGAAGATTTACTAATGTCGTTCTTTGTCCGGATTGTAAGAAGCTCCCTTGTTTCCATATCTGACCAGTTCCCAGACGTTCTTAAAATAAAAGCTGAGAACAAACTGAGAAGAGCGCCTTAGCGGAAGCAGCAAGACTGTCATCAGCAGAGGCTTGTGATTGGTTCACTTGATCCATGTGAAAACATCTAACCAGGCAATGTTCAAGCTTCTGTTCACAACTAAGCCTTCCCTGCATTTTCATTGGAATTACACAAGGTCTTGACCTGGGAAATTGCCAGAGCAGATTTCCCTTGAAATTCCGTTCACACATGCACCATACCAGGTAAATTCCATGGAATTTAATGGGAAAGCTGTTATGTGTGAATGAGGTTAATAACTGCCTGAAGTCTGCAACCCAGTGACCCCTCCAGATGCTGGGTATATTCTCTGAGAAAGGTCTCCCAGATGTGGACTGCAGCCATCTTCAGTTGTTTGTTTTAACACTAGAGGCGCGACATTTTTTTACCTACTAAAGCGCGACGAGGTGTGGAATCACACGACCACTCTTCACAATGGGGGAGTGTGTACTGACCCACAAAAATGTCACGCAAGAAGAGAAAAAATGCAGTTCCAGAGAAGTGGGGACAGCCCAGCTAGCAGGGAATGTTCCCACAACATTGGCTAACATTCCCTACAAGTTCTGCTAATGTTTTAAAGAAAACGTTTTCATCTAATGTTCAAAGAGCATTTTAAGGATGTTTACCATTTCAAATAATGTTCCTATAACGTTAAATGTTAACAAAGTAAGAACGTTTTAGGTGCAACATTCTGAGGATGTTTTGGGGACATTGTTTAGGTAACAGATTATAGAATGTTCTTTTATAAAATGTTCCCACAATGTTACATGATAACAAAGGAAGGACATTTTCAAAGCAACATTCGATAATGTTTTCAGGATGTTATTGATGCCTCAGATCACAAAACGTTTTTTCTAGAATGTTCCTGTAATGTGATATGTAAACAAAGGAAGAACGTTTTACCTGCAACATTCCAAGGATGTTTTGGGGACATTGTTTAGGTAACAGATTATAGAATGTTCTTTTATAAAATGTTCCCACAATGTTACACGATAACAAAGGAAGAACATTCCCAGCTAGCAATTTTTTGTTCTAAAAATGTTCAAAGAATGTTACCTAGAATGTTCTCGTAATGTTTTCAGCAGGAAGTTTTCTTTAAGTTCCCAGAATGTTCTAGGATAATGTTCTCTAAAAACATTTTTTAAATGTTGTGTGATAACCTTCTTAAAATGTTAAGTGACAACATTGCTAGAACATTATGCCCTAATGTTCTTGAAAATGTTTTCAGCGGGAAGTTTTCTTTAAGTTCCCAGAATGTTTTAGGATAATGTTCTCAAAAAACATTCTACAAATGTTTGGTAATAACCTTCTTAAAATGTGAGTTGACAATATTGCTAGAACATTACACCTTATGTTCTCAAAACATAACTTACGTTTTTTGTTTGTTCCCAGAATGTTTTAGGATAACGTGCTCTAAAAACCATTCTAAAAACGTTTGCTTATAACCTTAAAATGTTTACTGAAAACCCTGTTAAAACATTATGCCCAAACATTCTTAAAATGTTTTTGGGATGTTATTAAAAATTCAAGTTTCAGACTTGCACCAATAACCGAGGAGGCTGAGGACGTGGCAGACCAATCAAACGACTCTGATTAGATTTCACGCCTGACTGAGATGTTCAGTGGTCGGGCACAGGTAGACGGTTTTAGTTGAAGACAGCACAAGGGAACGGGACACTGTGGATTAAACGGTAAGGTTACAATAACTGTTTTTAATTGATTAACGTTACTTTGTATGGATACATTTACTTTCTTGACCACAAACTAACCGTTAATGCGAATAACGTCGAGCGTGTGTGTTGTCAGAAATTGCTAGGAAGCTGGGCGCAAAATTAACTTTTATCCACCGTCCAAATCGACAAATTGGTGAACGTTCAGATTTGACCAGCCACTCAATAGATTAACGTCATTGTTGTTGGTTTTTTGGCTGGTGAGTGAAGCAAATCTACCAGCCCAAAAGTTTGGGCCAGGTTTGGGAGCTAGTTAGCTAGCTAGCAAGCTATAGCAATCTAGCTAGCACAATTACTAGCATTCTACATGTCTATATTACATGGATATTACTTGGTTATTTACAGTAATT
This sequence comes from Nansenia antarctica, assembly GCF_963989245.1. NCBI lineage: Eukaryota > Metazoa > Chordata > Actinopteri > Argentiniformes > Microstomatidae > Nansenia > Nansenia antarctica. The sequence goes on from NC_137676.1 coordinate 28,778,176, forward strand.
ACTGCATAATTAACGGCCTGTAATTTAAAGGGCTACCAAAAAGACTTCTGATGAATCAGAAATTATTCTGATTTTAAATACTACTTTTGTTATAATGCAGGTGGATAATACAGGTGGACCATCCATGACTGAGGACAGTGATACAGGTGGACCATCTGTGACTGAGGACAGAGTTCAGAGTAAAGGGCTCTGCACACAGCGTGCGATTTCTGTTGCGCGTCAACATTCCATAATTTCCATTGTTGTTATGAATGGAATCGAATTTTCGCCGTGCGGGGCCGTGTGCATTGCGATGCGATGTTCTCATAGACTTCCATTCAAACTTCAAAATGGAACGTTGACGCGCAACAGAAATCGCACGCTGTGTGCAGAGCCCTTAAGGATGTGTCCAGGGATGATGTTTAATAATGTGTCCAGGTGCAGCAGCAGGACTTGAGGGGAGCAGAAGCCCCACACTGGTCGAGGACTAAATCAAGAACTACAACACTTTGGGAATGCCTGTCTGTCATGAGGATATGTACTGTCAGAGATATGTACTGTTGCAGTGATGATAGGTTCTGACTTCCATGTTTTAAGTATGTACAGTATATGATGTTTTGCTTTTTTTTTTTTTTATAATGTTCTCAAATGAAGCTGTGGCTGCCTCTCCCTGTCTCACCTCTGTTGTTAATGTTAATAAATAATGATACATTATGTTGAAAGACTTGAATATTGATGTTATCAAACTTTTACGTTTAGCTAAAAACATTTTAAGAATGTTTGGGCATAATGTTTTAACAGGGTTTTCAGTAAACATTTTAAGAAAGTTATAAGCAAACGTTTTTAGAATGGTTTTTAGAGCACGTTTGTTACGAGGGGGGTCAGCGAGGATACTCCCTGATGCCTCTGCTGGTTGAAGAGCAGCATCACTCCAGCCCTGGACTAATTACGTGATTATTGTCACCTGTGAGTGTTTGTATGTGTATTTAGGTGTGTCCCATTTCCCTGTTCCCTTGTCAGTTGTTCATACTTGTTAGCGTCGTGAACCCTCGTCTTTCCCTTAAGAATATTGTGCATGATACTTGTCCCTGTCCTTTCGGTCCTGGAGGACTTTACCTTACCTGTCGCTACTTCCAGGTATTATTGACTATATGTGTGTTTTGATTTGTTTGTGTTTAAGTGAAGTTTGCTTTTAGTAAATGGAGCCTTGTTTGCTCATCTTTTGTTTTCGCTACTCGCAAGTGTTTTGTTTTTGTTATTAGTTATCAACTCGCTACGCAGAGCCTTGCTTGCTCTCCTTTATTTTTCTGTGGTTCTGTATCACGGTCCTATGGATATTCAGTGTATTCATCTCAGTAAAGAGAACTTTATTTTATTCATGTCTCGACCTCAATTCCTCTGAGTCGCACCGCACATGGGTCCAACACCACTCTACATTTAGAACGTTATTCCAAAACGTAACACACGTTATCCTAAAACATTCTGGGAACAAACAAAAAACTTAAGCTGAAAATGTTTTGAGAACATAAGGTGTAATGTTCTAGCAATATTGTCAACTCACATTTTAAGAAGGTTATTACCGAACATTATCCTAAAACATTCTGGGAACTTCCCACTGAAAACGTTTTCAAGAACATTAGGGCATAATGTTCTAGCAATGTTGTCACTTAACATTTTAAGAAGGTTATCACAACATTTTAAAAATGTTTTTAGAGAACGTTATCCTAGAACATTCTGGGAACTTCCCACTGAAAACGTTTTCAAGAACATTAGGGCATAATGTTCTAGCAATGTTGTCACTTAACATCTTAAGAAGGTTATCACAACATTTTAAAAATGTTTTTAGAGAACGTTATCCTAGAACACTCTGGGAACTTCCCACTGAACGTTTTCAAGAACATTAGGGCATAATGTTCTAGCAATGTTGTCACTTAACATTTTAAGAAGGTTATCACAACATTTTAAAAATGTTTTTAGAGAATGTTATCCTAGAACATTCTGGGAACTTCCCACTGAACGTTTTCAAGAACATTAGGGCATAATGTTCTAGCAATGTTGTCACTTAACATTTTAAGAAGGTTATCACAACATTTAAAAAATGTTTTTAGAGAACGTTATCCTAGAACATTCTGGGAACTTGAAGAAAACTTCCCGCTGAAAACGTTTTCAAGAACATTAGGGCATAATGTTCTAGCAATGTTGTCACTTTTAAGAAGGTTATCACACAACATTTTTTAAACGTTTTTAGAGAACGTTATCCTAGAACATTCTGGGAACTTAAAGAAAACTTCCCGCTGAAAACATTACGAGAACGTTCTAGGTAACATTCTTTGAACATTTTTAGAACCAAAAATTGCTAGCTGGGAGACAGAGCATATATAATAACGTATGCATGTATGTAACGTAAGTGGAGAGGAGATTGATCTAGGAGATTGATCGAGACTGCGGGAGTTTTCATTACTAACGAATGAAAGTTGATTATCATTATTAAAAAATAACTGTAATATATATTGCAATGTTGTCCCTTTCACACATAGTTCCAAGTAATTTCCTTGGAATCCCAAGCTGTGTTGACCAGGTATCTGTAATGTTCACATTTATATATAACAGTAATAAATATAGCAATAAATGACAGCGCTGTAAATAGTGTTATTCTTGCACAATTGCACCCACAACGTGCTATTGCCGTCCGGAGTTGATCAGCTCCAGATTGAACCAAGGCTCTTCGCTACAGAAACATTTTCACACAATGACAAACATGTGATGCGTTTTATATTATATTCTTTGAACAACAGAACGGGACAGGCGCCAGAAACTGCCATAATATACCATACATATATCTGCCATATATCGTACCTCCGTTTTATATTGAGAAATATGATGATAAATACATATAGGGCGGAGCTATGATATGTGGTGTGTGGCTAGATATTTTCATGTAGCACTGTGACTGTGCCTATCTGTGGATTATTATTTATAAATAGTGGTCTACATTTATATAGTGGTCTAAATGTGTTTTATGCAACAAGGAGGAGAAAATGGTTACAGAAACACACCGTTGGGACGTGGTGGAGCGGGGGAAACCCGATGTCTTTGTTCATTGATCGGAAACGATCGAGAGCCATCAACCCTCCCCCATCAAGCGCATGTCTTAATGAGTCAACACGAGTTGACTCGCTGGAACGAGACAGACTGATACACACCACACCTCTGCCATATCATACATCGGTCCCACATGTATTTATTTACCATCATATTTTTCAATATAAAACGGTATGATATGGCAGATATATATGGTAGCCTACATTGCAGTCGTCCCGCAGTTCTAGTAGATCGCCGACATGTTATTTGATGTACACATTTCACGGCAAGAAAATTCCGATTTGTGGCAAACACCCAACAATTGTTTGTTCACTAAACATTATAACATGAACACAGTTATAGCACCAGTTCCTAGCACCTAGTTTCCTAGCACCAGGGGAGCCCCCCTCCCAAATTTCGTTGTTTCGTTGTTCCTGTACTATATCAATGACAAATAAAGACCATTCATTCATTCATTCAAACAATGACAGTTACAGTCTCGCTCAAACTGTAGCGAGATTAGGAGACTACTAATTGTACCTGACAGCGCCCACGCTGAGCGCTCCGGCGACCTCCTATTCACTTTCTACTTTTTTTTAATATATATTGGTGTTCATATTAATTACCATACTTTTTACTTGGAAGAATTGACGTGAACATTGCAAGTAAATAAAAATGTTACTTGAATTATCTGTCTCTCTGTCTGTGTTCGTTTGTAGTACAAATATCACATCTGATATATCTATGTAAAGACATTTCACTGCAACATGAACACACTATATTTTCACTTTTCACAACAGCTATTTTCATTTCATTTATAATGTGCAGTAAACAAACAAAATAATGTATACTCTCTGCAATTGTTGAAACTGCTGTGGTTGAGAGAGTTGAGTACAACTGAGTAGGCCTACAACCTTTCTGGTGGGGGATGGTTTGAAGGGCTTGTTGGAGGAATTGGCATCCTTTGTGTGGTGATCGGAAACGATCAGAAAGAGATCATTGAGAATAAGATGACCCTCCCCCATGCATCAACCATCAATTGTCAGGATTCATCTGTGATAAACAATTGCCTACTAATTACATGCCATTGAATATGTTTGCAATCTGCCATCCCGTAGCCTATTTATCATCATATTTTTCAATATACCTCCATAGCAGTCTACAGTCTAATTTAGCTATTTCTATAATTACATTATGAGAACATCAGTGTTGTTCCGCCTTTGGCTGTATTGTCTGAACGAACATTTATTTCGCCATATTACGGCACTTATCACCTTCGGTTTTTGTGAACGGGACCATCAGAAAGAGATTCGTTTACCACAAAACAAGGAATGCAAAATAATGAGGCCATAATCTTCACTATATCTGGGACTGCCCCACTCAGAAATATCCGTTCGTTGCCCCGCGGTGGTGTAGCGGTCTACGCACTGGCCGCTAGTGCATGCTGCCCACCGGGGCCGGGGTTCGTATCCCGGCTCGCCAGATCCAGATAATGGCCGAGGCACACGGGAAGCGGCATATTGGCCGGCCGCTTCCGAGGGGGGGTATAGGAGTATTTCTGGACTAGGATCCGTCGCGCAACACCGCCCCCTGGGGTGCCGGAATAACGGTACTGGGCTCGAGGAGCCAGTCAGCCTAGTCTGCCTGGCGCCCTCCTCTGGGACTGCCGGCCACGGGGTCGGGCGGCGGATCCAATGCAATAGGCAGGGGATAATTGGATGCTAAGTTGGGTTAAATTGGCTACCAAATTGGGTGAAAAAGGGATAAAATCTGAAAAACAAATTTATAAAAAAAAAAAAAGAAGAAATATCCGTTCGTTATATCGTTGATGATTACACAGGCATAATCATCGCCGACATCATTTTATTTGATGTACACATTTCACGGCAAGAGACAGTTTATTCACCCAACAATTGTTTGTTCACTGCACAACATGAACACAGTGAGGATTCAAACAAACAAAATAATTAATACACTCTGCAATTGGCTACTACTACAACGTGGTCTACAGTGATATACAAAAAAGACATTATATACAATATTATAAATATCCGTTTGTTATATAATATTCGTTGATGAACTACTTTGCTGCGGTACCTATGTAATACCACACAGCTTGATAGGTACATACTGTGCAGTGTATCATTCATAACTGTACATAGGCTACACATATCATAATATCTTATCACTATTGCATGGAACTTGGGTGAGAAAAAAAAACTCAGCTCCAACAAATCTGAAGGGATTACATACTGTACAGTTTATCATTTTCATAACTGTCTGTACATATACATATCTTATGTATCCCTATTGCTATATATAGCCTATATATAAACACATTATGTTACATACTTATCAGTCTTATCCACTGTATCTAATTCAGCACTGAAGCCTGAAGGTTGAGCACAGTGTGTGCCCCCTTGCTACCTCTGCTGATATAAAAGAGAATTGCAGCCTTGGAGAAAAAGATGGCAGCCGAATCCCAAGGCAAATACACAGGCACACACAGAAATACTGCAAAATCGCTTTATACTAACTCGATTTTGAAAATGTAAAGATGCTGGGTGGTAGAACGCACATATCTAGGAAAAGTCATGAAAGGAGGGTCCTGAAATTTGATCGAGTGCAAAGGTAGATTTTATTTTGTACTCACTGGTGCTCTACGACACCTCACGGCTTTCCTAGTGTTAAGGACGTTTTGCCAGCAAATTAAACGCATGTTCAATTGGATTTAAATCTGGAGATTTTAAATGTTTCACTTTTTGTTGCTAAGGCAGTATGTTTTCGGTCATTGTCTTACTGTATGATGAAGCACCATGCAATACATTTGGAAGTGCATTTGCTTGCACTCGAGCAGACAAGATGTTTCACCAGGTCCACTTCAGAACACATTCTTATGTTGCCATCAGCAGCTACATTATCAATTAAGACAAGTTAGCAATTTCTAGTGGCAAAGAAATGGAAAGAAATGCCCAAACCATAACGCCCTCTCCACCATGTTTCACAGATGAAGTGGTATGCAAGAAATGTTGAGCAGATCCTTTTTTCCAAACCTTCCTTTTGCGTCACTCTGGTATATGACAATATGTGTCTCATCTGTCTACAATCACTCTGGTATATGACAATATGTGTCTCATCTGTCTACAATCACTCTGGTATATAACCATATGTGTCTCATCTGTCTACAATCACTCTGGTATATGACAAAATGGGCCCTATTATGCACTTCATCAATAAGACGAGGCGGTAGATCTAAACTTAAGACGTGGAGGCGTGGTCAAGGCCACTTTGCTATTATGCGTGCTGCAGTGGGCGCCTAAAAGCCGGCGCTAAGCAAAGAAATTAGTCATGGGTGTGTTTTGGGCGTCTTCTCAATCAACCCAATCAGCGTGCCAGGTGCCATTCCCTTTAAGAACCGGCTGCGTTGAGTCATTAGCGCTATGCTATTATGGAAGTCCTAAGAAGGAGGTCAGCGCGCTTCTCTGCCTCTCCCTTCTGAAATAAAGCATTTATACTGTGACCGTAATTTACGTCTTGCCGTGGAGCCACGTGCGTGTTCATGTGTGCCCACATGCATGCGCAAACCGCGGAGGCGCGCTCGTGTTTCAAAACGTGCATGAAGTCTAAACGTAAGAACTTTTCAAACCACTTCTTAGCGCTAGGAGAAAAGTCAGATCGCATAATAGCAGCGGCGCCTAGTGCACTTCATTAACATATGAACACTCCCACAATGAGCAATATATGCACGGGAGTTTTACGTCTTATGTGTGGGCGCCTATCGACACCTGCATAATAGCAGTAGCGCGTATGAAGCGCATAATAAGGGTGGCGGTAGGTCTTAACCTGGCGGTGCGTCTTAATTAACACTTAAGACGGCAAGTTAAGAAGTGCATAATAGGGCCCTATGTGTCTCATCTGTCTACAATCACTCTGGTACAGTATATGACCATATGTGTCTCATCTGTCAACAAGAACTTTTAGCAAACTAACCAGATCATGTTTTGGAGGTTTGCACCTTGCAGTGATGCGAACACATTTACACCTGACTGTTCAATTACACCTGACTGTAGAGAAAATCAGGATGCGGACAGCATCTGGATACAGAACAGATTTTATTGCAAGGTGTAAATTGGGGCAGCTGTGGGGCGGCTGTGGCACAGGAGGTAGGGCCGGTGTCTATTGATCGAAAGGTCGCGTTCGGCGGTTTAAACCCCGGCTGTCGAGGTGTCCTTGGGCAAGACACTGAACCCCAAATTGCTCCCAATGAGCGGGCCGGCGCCTTGCATGGTAGCTTGTGTGTGTAAATGGGTGAATGAGAGGCCATTGTAAAGCGCTTTGGAATAAGGCGCTATATAAGTGCGGTCCATTTACCAAATTGGGTCTAAGACTAGGGCTCTGTCCAGAACCAACCTCTACAGCACCTTCCACCTAGTCACTGGTTTAGATCTGAAAATGTTTTATAGGTACAGTATAAGCAAGTTAGCAGTAGCCTGCCAACCTTGCCTGATCTAGATAATAAATAATCAGGTTTTGTCTCAAGCGGTCTATTATAAATATTACAGTTACTATGGGCAATTCATTATTCTCACCCTTTGGTTTGATTGGTTGTTTTGTTCTTTTCAAGCAAAATCAGGCTCCAGCAGTAAAGCAGGTTAAAAACCACGCTGACAGCAAACATGTTGTAACTTCTCTATCAGGAACCCCAGCCCAGCGTGTGTTTACCTTCTCATAGAACTGCAGCTCGTAGTCCAGGATGAGTCCGTTGGGCTGGTCCGGCTGGGACCAGGAGAGGGTGATGCTCTCAGGAGTCCTGCTCACCTGGTGCATGATGGACACGGCGGACGGGGCTGGGGGAGAGAGAGACAATGAGAGAGGGAGGAGGAGGAAGAGCGCAGTCGATTTTAGACGCCTCTATTGCATCAGTGAACTGACGTCATCACGTTATCTATTTTAGCTATCTATTTTTTGGGAGGTTGTACAGTTGAAAATGGCTATTACGACGAATTATGATTGTCCCTCGTTTGATGAGAGACGTGAAGTGTTCCCCCTCACCGGCCTGGTTGGTGGTGATGTTGACCGAGGAGTACTGCGGGGAGTAGGGGCTCTGGTCCGAGACGCCGTTGACTGCCTGCACCTCGAAGGTGTACTGGGTGTGGGCCAGCAGGTCGCTGATGTGGACGCGCGTGTCGGTCAGGCCCAGCTGACGAGGCAGGAAGTGGACGTTGTCGCCGCAGCGCGTGCAGCCCCCGCGGCCCCCCCCGCAGCTCTTGCAGATGACGTTGTAGACCACGTCCTCGCGGCCGCCGCCCTCACGCGGAGGGCTCCACTCCAGCGCCAGGGAGGTCTCGTTCACCATGGAGATGACGCTCTGCGGAGCCGAGGGGATGGCTAGAAGTGTGTGTGTGTGTGTGTGGGGGGGGGGGGTTGGGGGAGGGGGGGTAGAGGAATATAAACAACCATTCTTTCCAACAGTCGCCATGACGTTCAATGTTTCCACTCTACTGCTCACACCTTAAGTTACTTCTTCATCTTCTGGAATAAAAGAGATTTGGATTAAACAAGTGATTACCTGTTCGATTGCTTGCTTGACTGATTGATTAATTGGATAATAACCAATAATAATAATAACCATATCCATCAATAAGGAGACTCTACTGATAAGGGGGACTAGGTTATCCTTCTAGGCCAGCTCTGACACACGTCAACTGCTTACCCCTTATTGTACTGAAGGGGTGTGTCCTTGAGATTGTACTGTACATTGATTGGCTCAAAATATGTTGGTTTTGTTTGTTCCTTTTACTTGGAGCATCGGTTAAAAATAGAGGAAGCTACCAAATGCACCATCTATGGTAACTAGCTGTGGTACACCGTATATTACAATGTACCGTGATTGCTACAGATACAAATATTAATTCATAATTGATGTCAATTCATACAATCCATAAGAGCAGCATTATTTAATAACTTCTGTTTACAAAATCTCCTATGCCAACATAAACAGTAGACAATACATAATTCTTTCTTTGGTTATTATCAGACAGTACAAGACCAGTCATATTAATCATAATTAATGAGTATGTCTTTTTTTAAAAATATATACTCAAAGGATCCCTGCTTTAAACACCACTGGGCTTCAGATCAACTCTTCCATAATGGAGAAATTGGTGAAAAGGCCAGTATGCTCCTACAATCCTGCTGGAATCGAGAGACACAGACACAAAGAATATGCCCATTACTGCTTTGCTTTAATGATTTCAATCAGAGAGACCGCGCTCTCGGTCCATTGTAGCCCCGCTTTCACATTCAAAACAGCTGCGGCCACTCATAAGGGGACAGACTTATGCAAATCTCCCAAGCTACTTTCTCAGAAGGTCCTTTTCAGGCTCGTTCCACCAATGGAAGGGGGGCATTCCACCAGTTCAGTGGCGTTTACAAAAGACTGCCACCACATGCCAGGATGAAACATTTCTTGGCAAGGGGCATCAGGCCCGTACTAGACGTATGGAGCAGTCAGTAGATCTGATGTGGATGAATATTGTTGAAAGAGTGTCTGTGAAAGAGTGGGAAGTTGAATAGGTTTGGTTTTGAGTTCTCCGCTCTTTGATCATGCTCATTGCTTTATGCGCAAAATAGATTTGATTTTCTTTCTTTTTTTCCTGCTTTTTATCTACAGTAAAATGGCCTTCATATTTCAGTGTCAGGGTGAATTCCATTTTCATTCAGTATTGCAGGGGACACACTGACAACAGTCCCTTATTTACTGGGAGTATTTGAGTCATCAACTCCCTTTCATTAACTCTCGTCACTTTTTCTCGCGTCCTAAGTCCCTGGCCCCCCAACCGTGCATATTCAGTCTACACAGCTAGAACCCAATTCTGTTTCTCACCCCTCTCCCCTTGTTGACTCTCCCTGATTAATTTAAAAGCAAGTTCAGCATCAGACCAGTAGAACACACCTGGGCAGAGAGAGCAGACTAAACTTGTTTCAAAACACAGACCATAGTATGTTCGCCACTCAGGCCACTCTGAACTATGAACATTGATTCATATGCTTATTCCGTCGTTCTGGATTACATCAACACATGTCAACTGCGTCACCACCCACAAACAGATAAGAAATTTCCCCAACCAGAAGCCTTGGATGAACAGTGAGGTCCGCTTACTGCTGAAGGCACTCAACACCGCTTTTAGATCTGGCGATGCAGAGGCCTACAGCTCATCCAGGGCTAACCTGAACAGAGGCCTACAGCTCATCCAGGGCTAACCTGAACAGAAGACTGCTGGCCCTGACGGCATCCCTGGCTGTGTGCGCTGGGCAGCTGGCAGAGGAAAGCTGGCAGAGGTCTTCACTGACATGTTTAACCTGTCACTGGCCTAGGCAGTTCTCCCCATGTGTCTCAAGTCAGCGACGATCGTGCCGGTGCCAAAGAATTCTGCTGCAGCGGGCCTGAATGACTTCTGCCGCGTTGCACTCATCCCATCTTCATGAAGTGCTTCGAGAGGTTGGTCCTGGCTCATCTTAAAGCCCACCTAACCCCCACACTGGATCCCCACCAGTTTACCTACCGCAAGAACAGGTCAACAGAGGATGCCATCTCCACGGCACTAGAGTCTGCCCTGACCCACCTGGATAAAAACGAACACCTACGCAAGGATGCTGTTCATTGACTTCAGGTCAGCATTCAACACCATCATCCCCTCCAAGCTGGTCACCAAAATCAGTGACCTTTGTATCAGCACTTCCCTCTGCAACTGGACCCTGGACTTCCTGTCCAGCATACCTCAGTCCATCAAGTTGGACAACCACACCTCCTCCACCATGACCCTGAACACCGGTGTCCCACAGGGCTGTGTGTTGAGCCCTCTCTACTCCCTCTTTACCCAAGACGTGCGTGTCTGTGGACCGCTCTTGGACACTCAACTCCTCCACACTGGTCCAAAAGTCGCAGCAGTCTCCTATACTTCCTGAGGAGACTGAAGGAAGCCCATCTGTCTCCTAGGATTCTGATCAACTTCTACTGGTGCACCATCGAGAGCATCCTGACAAATTGCATCACAGTGTGGTATGTACTGGCTGCACGCTCAGGACTTAGTGTACATACTAGGGCAGGGCAAGGAGGGAGTGCGGTAGAGTAGTGTACATACTGGTGCAGGGCATCTTGGGAGGGTCCGAGTCGGTGCGGTAGTAGCCGTTCCGGCACACGCAGTTGGTGGCCCCATCGTTGGTGGTGCGGCTGTTCATGGGACAGGCCAGACACTTGTGGTCCCCCTGGGCTGCCTTGAAGAACCCTGTGGCACAGGCTGCGGAAAGACGATCGAGAGAGAAGGGGATGAGAGAATCAGGGATCAAGGGAGGGAGGAAAAAGGGAGAGAGAGAGAGGGAGGGAGGGAGGGAAGAATAGAGTGGGGTAGGAAGGAACAGGGGAAGCGCGAGAGAGAGAAAGAGAGAGAAAGGGGAATAGGGAGGGAGTTTATGAATTTATATAATTTAAAGTTATTACGCTGCAAAGGGAACCATAAACTCAATCCACCAGACAGCGTGCAGTATAGCTAAAAGAAAAAGGGCAGGAAAGAAAGATTCTCAGACCTATCCTACTGCTACTCACAGACATTGTAAATGGGAGTGTACAAATTACTTGTCAAGGGGAACGGCTAAATTAGCCATTACATTTTCGATTATTTATAATCGGCAAAACTACCTTTGATTATAACAGACACAGCAGAGGTCTACAAAGCAGTCTGAAGTAGTCTTGTAGCCCTCTCACATTGCTAACACATTAACACATTAGTGGCCGCAGCTCACATTACTACTATTCATAAGACTAATGCCTAATGCCCAATGTTGCCAGCATGCCAGCATAAAGTGAACCGAGTGATAGAGTGATAGAGGACAAGGTTTGGGTTGTCCATATTATGCGTTCATGACATAAGAAACTCTGAATTTTCCAACTTACAAACTGGCTGTACTCTTGAAGAGAATCACAAGGGAATCACAATCAACCAATAGTAAGTGGTTGTACACACAAACACACACACAAACACACACACACACACACACGCACAATTTTTCAATGAATGAATGAATTTTGTATTCATGTTTTGCCTTGATTGGGTAACTGCTCCCCACGCCCTCACCATGTCACTGAAACTACCTTCACGCTGCCAAGGTTCATGCTAGGCTATTCTTTTCCAGCTTCTTTTCAATCTTATCAAGTGGAACATAGAGACATGTTGCCACTAACTCATCTGTCAGCAAGAGTCTCACTCCTCTCTTGGGTGTATTTCAGGCAGTGGAGGCTCCTCCATAGAGGTGGAGGAGGCCTGGCCTCCCCAATAATTTGAGAGAAGAGAGAGAGATTTAAAAAAGCAATAATTATATTTTTCATCAGACACACAACATACAATTCAGAACAATACTTCATCCATTTCTAATATTTATCCTGCAGAACAGCACTCATACACACGTGTGGCGGAAAAAGGTACTACACGGAGGCCAGGCCTCCTGTCGGAAAGTGGTTTCTCATAGAAGTCAATGTAATGCAATTTTTTTCATGGCAATATGTGATTGGCCAAATCACTGAAAATGGGTGGGCACAGGAGGCCTGGCCTCCGTGTAGTACCTTTTTCCGCCACACGCGTATGAATGCTGTTCTGCAGGATAAATATTAGAAATGGATGAAGTATTGTTCTGAATTGTATGTTGTGTGTCTGATTGACATAATGTTTGAGTGCTTTTGACATGTCATTGATTGTATGTAGTATGTTGTGGTGAATGTTGTGAGCCTGAGCAGAAGGGGCAATAGCTGCTGCAGGCGGACCAGAGATTCATGCCAATTGTTTTGTTTATTTGATGACCCATTGTGCAGGCAATAAAAGCTGCTTCATCCACCATCCTGAGAGTGTCCCAATCCCTTCAGTACCGCCAAACACAAATTAATAATTTTTAACAAAGACAGATAAGAAGAACAGGGAACATTCCATCGCGAGTGAAGCGAGCAAGCGGAATTTTTTTTGGCCTCCTCAATTCTGGAAGTCACCAGCCTCCACTGATTTCAGGAGAGGCTGGAGGAGGGAGAAATTGGAGGATGGGCTCATTGTAATGCATGGAATTGGAATGAGCAATGGTGTGCGTCATTCCAAGCCGTGCATAACAATAAGCCTGTTTCTACCTCCTGCCTACCCTGGTGGATTTGGCTGTATGTGTCAAATCATGATAATGATAAACCTTGTTTCTAGTGCTTGACCACCTGACTAGGAATATTCTGGGACCCAATACCATGTCATACTATAATAATGATCTGGTGTGTGGATTTATGTTATTTACTATTTATAAAGGCTGGTGGTGAAAAGCATTTACAGCACATAATGACATTCATTTAGGTGATATTTACCAATACTCAATCATGAATAATTCAAGCATTATCACATTTCTTGTAATGTGTGTATGTGAGACTGTGTATGTATGTGTGTGTGTGTGTGTGTGTGTGTGTGTGTGTGTGTGTGTGTGTGTGTGTCGAAGCAGCCAGGCAGCGCCACGGGAACACCAGAGGCCTACATAGCGAAGTGTTGTCATTGACAACATGTTGCCGGGGCATCCCATGAGCCTGTGTTTGAATGGCTGACTTTTCTATTTCTTACTATAAAGAGATCCAAGGCTTGTTGAGAAAACAAACATACACACACAAACACACACACACACACACACACACACACACACACACACACACACACACACACACACAATTTTCAATTTCAATTAGTAAATGAATTTTGAATTCATGTTTTGCCTTGATTGGGTAACTGCTCCCCACCCCCTCAGCATGTCACTGATAACAGCTCACAGGATCTACAATATGTATCTATTTAACCTTTATATTACTCAGCAAGTTTACTGAGAGAAAGGTCTTGTTTAAAGGCATAGGGTTACCCCTCTGTTGTGGTAATGTTTGGAAGTGAGCTATACATTATAAGTCAAGTTATGCATACTCATAAACATATTTAGAACTTTAATTATTAAGAAACAAAAATACTGCCATACCCTCAAATGTAAAATACTGTGATATGACATGTAGGTAATATGGCCCAGCCCTAAGGGAGTGGCTCTCATAACAGTCAAGTTGAGTGACAATTCTTACACTAAAATAAACCCTTTCAACAGGTGTCTCTTTAACTCTTCATATAGGACTTGGTCTTGGTACCACCGACTTATTTAATAACCACACACATTCATCATTCATTATGAATAGATCCCTATGAGTGGTGGATGAGGCAGTTTCCAGACTCTGCCATCTTCTTAAAAAAAAAAAGTTCACACTGGCAGAGAGGCTGTGTGGTGACGTGGTCAGTAGAACCACAAGCCCCGGGCCAAGACACATCATGCGCACTAGATTTGTGTAGTTACCGCTGGCACTCCTAACTGAGCATTTTTAGTGTATTTTTGTTATTTATTGTTGTGTGTAGAATCTGCTGATGTTTTTTTGGTATGTGTTTTGTGATGCTCACCAAAAAGTGGCGATTAGCCATTTAGCCTGATTAGCCATCAACATACATAACAACAAATAAAAATTAAATAAAACATAATAATAAATAAGAACAAAATAAAAGTCGTCCATGCTCACAGCGAGCATGGACGACTTTTATTTTGTTCTTATTTAGTTATTTTTGTTATTTTTTTGTTATTTGTTGTTATGTATGTTGATGTTTTTCTCCTTTGTTATACAGTATGTTCTGTGATGTTCTGTGGATGTCTTTCTTCTTTGTTATATGGTTTTAGGATGATTTATTGTATATGTTCTGTGTGGACCCCAGGAAGAGTATAGTATAAGAAGGGAACCTAATAAATCAAATCAAATCCAGGGGGTTAGAAAATAAAGGACAGTAACAACATTTGTGTTGAAGGAATATTTGACTTGTATATGTCAGGTAGCAGAGCAGCAGGTCCAAGTTTTCCCTCAGCTCAGTGTTTAACCCTTTGATCGATTGTACGTATCACCCAGTCTCAAGTATACAACTCATTACCATCTTCATGTCATACCAGCCTGTATGTTAACTGATTCGATAGTTCTTGTCACACTTAACTTGTTATGGCCATTTTTACTTTGGGTTTTTATTTTGGATGATTTGTGTTTAAAGTTTTGAGTTATATTTATATACCATGATTAATGTTTATTTCATGTTTTTGGTTATTTATGTTATGAATAATGTTTTGTTTTTATGTTTTTGGTTATAGAATTATTCGTGTTTTATTCGTAATCGATTGTCACGTGGTGAGGTGATAGGATAGGCCCAGGTGTATTTAGGTGTAGACAATTAGTTGCACCTGGGCCAATGGAAACAGGTTAGTTTGGTCCAACTACTATATACTGATACTACTATATACTTATACTATATACTAATACTAAAACTAGGATTTTGACCACGTTCACACTTTTCTTTAATCCCATACCTTACCGTCTGCTTTATTACTTTTCATTTGGTTGGATTCATTGGATTACTTTTGATTATGGACAATACATCTTTTACATTTTTCTACAACATACAAGGACAGTGTGGCGTGCGTTCTTATCCAACCCGGACTATAACTGTTTTCATTTGCATGGTGGAATTGGTGGCTACATAACTTGATCGCTCACCGTCACTGGGTGTGGTGAAAACCAGTTCCAAATGGTTGGTCTGATTAGCCTCTTTCCTAACAGTCTAAATCTTACAAGGGTCATCTTTAATGGAAGGCTCCTGGACCTCTATGAATTTTTTGTCACAGTCTTGTACATAGAAACACGTGTCTTGCGCCTGAGGATGTGTACATGCTGGTAACATGTTCACAGAAACGATGTTCTGCTGTTCAAACACCAGACAAGACAGCATATGTTTAGTCATCAAGTCTGTGTCTCTCCATCTAAAAAACAGGTCCCTTCCTCTAGGTGACATGGAGCGTAATTCCCTGAGACCTCATCTATGTATCTATCCACAGCGAGAGACGCAGGGGGGGAACATGCAGATTAGTCTGGAGTTCTTTGGAGGAGACAGGATTATCTAGAGCCTAGACACACTCTTACATCAGTCACACTTCCTGAATCAAGTTCCAGAATCCAGGACAAAGAGAGAGAGATGGAGGGAGAGAGAGAGAGCGAGACAGAGAGAGCAAGCGAGCGAGAGAGAGAGACAAAGAGAGAGAGAGAGAAAGAGATAAACAGAGACTGAGAGACAGAGACAGGGAGAGATAGAGAGGAGACACAGAGAAACAAACCCAAGGACCCCAGCTTGGAGCAGGGAATACCTTTTTCAAAGGCTTCTGCTTGTTGTGTGGTCATTCAATTGTAAAAAAATTGTATTCTCCTACTCTAGTCCTCCACACACCTTGCTTGGGGCAACTGTGCTGGAAAGGCACTATTACTAGTACTAATAGTGTGTAGTGACACAGTAGTGACGCTGATCTGCTACTGTGTGATGATGACAAAAATGAAATTCAGAAATATGATTCCCACGTGGGACTGGCGGCCATCTTCCCCATCTCTCGCAGAACCCATAAATCAATGAAGTCAAATATCTCATCAATATATAATACAATATCCGGTAACATCCATTATGACAACCATTTTGCTTGATATCCAATATTCGACTCCAGTACATTTATCTCCCTGACAACAAGGTATGATATTTTGAACAGAACCAGAGTTCAGGCAGTGAACACTCATGTCAGGTGTCACAGCAATGAACAGTCATGTCAGGTGTGGTAAAGCAGCCTGCTTTGTGTGGCATCACAAGGCTCTTCTAAGTTCCATCAAGGTAAATGCTGTCTCGTCATCCAATGGACCTATTGCTAAGCCACGCCCCAAAATAGAAATTGACCAATCATATCACAACAAAAGTCACTACAGGCAGAAAACTTGACAAACAACTCGCTAGTATCTAATGGTGAAAAGCTTCTAGACGAAATATTCTTGTCATCTTTAAAAAACATTACTTGCTGTGGTAAATCAGAAATCAGAAATTTGCCAACTCCCGCCATTGTAAGTCATTGAATGTCATTCAGTCACGGTCGGTCAGTCAGTCACTGTCAGTGAAGCGTTGTTTGTTTGGCCGAGTTTTCAAAGGGGGCGTGCCTGGTCAATATCAAGTCAAACACAATTCATGGAATGTAGTAGACATTCTGTCCTTGTCCAATAAGAGCAGTGACAGAAGAAGCATGTTAAGCAGAAACTTGCTCCTTCGCCTTTGCGCTATGCTACATTATCTTACATTTGTCACTTTTAACATGTAGGCCAAGGTAGAATATCCTTCTTTTTAAATGCTTTTTTCCAAAAGACCACATTTCAGGCTCCACACACCTGCCGCACATGGCCGAAGTCTTTCATGTAGTGCAACAGTTTCCTGCTGTACTTTGTCCTTATATGAACAAGGAAATCCCTTATCCTGTGTTGCACAATGTCTGTTTTCACAGCTTAGCCTTAGCCTACAGATGCAAATAAAACTGCTTGATGTTCAGTTGGGAAGAGAGAGAGAGTAGTCTTTAACATACATACAGATTATACTTGTATGGCTCAGTAGTTTCCATGCCCTGAGTAAAGAAATGACATTGCTGGAGGTGCCACTGTTGAGAGGAATTTGTTCCGTTTTTCATTCGTGTTTCATCTGTGTTTGGTGTTAATATTTCAGTAGTCTCAGGTGCCTGAGATACTGATCTCAAAGGACAATCTTTCGACTGACTGCTTCCTTTTTGTCACTGACGTGACTGATTTGAGTTGAAACATGACTTAACTCTTCAGCCAACAGGGATAATGCGTTGTGATTTGCATAGGCATGTACGCCATCTTCATAATGTTGTAGTGTTTTGTCTCATGAATCATGAGTTATCATCAGCCATTTTGAGAGTCAGTATACAGATTGCCACATACTGTACTATTACATAACGCATTATGAATCACTAATACACTACAAGATCTCATACTGTACATACTGTACCTATAACAAGTAATAAGGCGTTATACCTATTGGCTTTATCGGTGAGTGTTCCAAAAAGAATGAGGTGTGTGTATGTGTGTGATAGTGTACGTTTGTATTTGCATAGATACACCATGTTCCAAAAAGAACAGGTCAACTGTAAGTAATGTTTTCACAAGTAAAATCTATTATTTATTATTTGTTCTCTTCTTTTGTCTGGCTTTGGTGCCCAGTATCATTCCTCATGGCCTCCGGAGAAAGGAGAGCAGGGAGGAGGAGAGGAACTGAGAAGGAGAGAGAGAGTGACAGTCAGCTCCACTGCTACAGTATCAGGACCCTTTGATCTGGGAGCCAGTCACCCCTGGACACCTGTACTCAGCCCCGGTAACAACTGTGTAGACAGCCACCAATCAGCATGGATTAAGGCTCTCTGTCCAGCCTATCAGGCGGATCTGGACAATCTGAGGAGATCAGAGAAGCGGATGTTCAACAGATAGGATTATCAATTTCAAAACTACCAAACAAATAAGATATGCCATTTTAGGAAAAAGGCATTCTACACAGACTGAAAGCATGATTGGGTAATAAATGCTTATTGCTTTGGCATAAAAAAAAAACTGGAAGAAAGATTCAGCATGTTCCTTGAGATGTCGTTTCTTTTTACAAAACGAAATAATGAATGAGTCTGTGTGATGTTCCAGATCATTCTAGAGGCTTAACAAATGTGGACACGTAGCAAAGGTCAATTTATGAATGGTGCCAGAGTTCGGGACAGTGGCAGGTCAAAAGTAAGCATTGACAACACCGACTTCACTTGTCAACTCTACTCGCAATTCTGAGGAGTCCATTTTTGTTACCTCCCACAAGACATCTGAGCAGACACACATCATGAGCCGGCTTTCTACAGCGGGGCTTACGTTGTCCGTGCCAGTGTGTGCCAAGGCCAATTGCTTTTCCACGGTCACTCCCAGGTTTCAATAGGGCGCTTTATTCACTACTTAAAACTACACTGGGTAAAAACCCCTGGGTAGTTACTTAAAACCTTGGTGCTTAAATCTACCCCTCTGGTCCTTAGGTGGCCAAACAGGGCGAGGGACACGGTTTAGAGCGAGGGTGGGATATTCCTATCAACCCAGTGCTTTAGTTGGCTAGTGAACTTGGTGGGTGGCAAGCATAAGTCAGCATTATTGCATGACAGGGTGTACAACAGCCGACATCCGCACACGTCATTCCCTAATTTTGTTATCCGCTTTTTTTATCAGTCTGTTCTCCACTTGGTGCCAGGCCTAACAACGGCCCTCAGCTGAGACTTTATTCCTGATAAAGCTCGGCCTCTCGTCCCTGACTGCTTCATCTTAGATGTTGACATAGGTTTGTGGTAACCAGGGACAACAAGAATCTGAGGTGAGAGAGAGACGCCAGCCATGTGTTTTGAAAGCCATGGGTTGGTGCCTGTACTGTATATGTTAACCCTTAACCTGTACTGTATATGTTAACCCTTACTGTACTGTATATGTTAACCCTTACTGTACTGTATATGTTAACCCTTACTGTACTGTATATGTTAACCCTTAAGCCCAGTTTATGCTTCTGCGTAAAATCGACGGCGTAGGCTACGGCGTAGCTTGCGTAGGCCCGCGTAGCCTTGCGTAGGCTACGGCGTAGATTGACGCGCACCTCTCCAAAAATGTAACTACGCGGCAGTGCGTACGCAACCGTAAGCTCTGTGATTGGTCCGCTTGGTAGCACATGATTACGACATGATTACGACTCTCTCGTCGGCCAAAATGCGGAAGCCATGACAGAAATGTCATTTACTTTTTCTGTAATTACTTATTAATAAAGATTTTAAAAATTATGATAACCATCGTATTATCTTAGTTTAATGTCATTTCAATGCATCATAGAACTTTTATTTACAACAAGCATAAAAAAAAAATCGCTATTATTCAATTCAATTCAATTCAATTAT
Organism: Nansenia antarctica; assembly: GCF_963989245.1. Taxonomy (NCBI): domain Eukaryota; kingdom Metazoa; phylum Chordata; class Actinopteri; order Argentiniformes; family Microstomatidae; genus Nansenia; species Nansenia antarctica. The sequence continues at coordinate 28,798,147 of NC_137676.1, forward strand.
ACTTTATTTATCCCCGTGGGGAAATTCATTTTGCCACGCCACTCTCTAAAAACAACACATGACAACACAACATAAAGGACAGACAACAATACTGGCCCAGCCATGTATAGTATATAAAAAATAAACAGTGAGATCATGGTAGAAAAGTGGATAAAAGATGGCTATAGTTATTATATTAAAATACAAAAAAGTGATGATGATGATTAAAATAAATAATAAATACAGATTCAGGAGCCTTGACCCCGACTACTACTTTAGTTGCCATTGAACAGTCTTAGTGCAGCCGGGATAAAAAAAAAAAATATATCGCTCCGTCCGGGAGCGTACCGAAATGAACCGCCCTCTGCGGCGGCTGCTGGTTTGCCCAGCGAGGACATGATGGAGGGGGTGGTTGGGGTTGTCCCTGATGGACAGCAGCTTGCTCCTAGTCCTTCTCTCCACCACCGTCCCCAGAGAGTCCAGGCTCCTTCCCACCACTGAACCCGCCTTTTTTACCAGCTTGTCCAGCCGTTCGGTATCCCTCTTGGAGATGTTTCCCCCCCAGCAGACTGCAGCGTAGAAGAGAATGCTGGCCATGACAGACTGGTAAAACATGGCCAGCATCTCTCCACACACTTCAAAAGACCTAAGTCTCCTTAGGAAATACAGCCTGCTCTGGCCCTTCTTGTAAAGTGCCTCTGTGTTGGTGGACCAGTCCAGTTTGTCGTCCAGATGCACCCCCAGGTACTTGTAGGTCTTCACCACCTCGATATCCTCGCCCCGGATGTTAATGGACAACCGAGGTGGCTTAGACCTACGGAAGTCTAAAACTAGCTCCTTGGTCTTGGTTTGATTGAGGAGCAGACCATTCCTCTCGCTCCAGACGCTGAAGGCTCCTATCAGATCCCTGTACTCCCCCTCCCGTCCATCCCTCACGCACGCCACTATGGCTGTATCGTCAGAGTACTTCTGTATGTGGCAGGACTCTGAGTTGTAGCTGAAGTCTGATGTGTACAGGGTGAACAGGAAGGGAGCCAGCACAGTTCCCTGCGGAGCCCCGGTGTTGCTCACTCCTGTGTCCGAGACACAGTTCCCCAGCCTGACTGACTGTGGCCGTCCAGTGAGGTAGTCCATGATCCAGGATGTAGTGGAGGGATCAACCCCCATACCTGAAAGCTTCTCTCGGAGTAGAAGAGGCTGGATGGTGTTAAAGGCACTTGAGAAGTCGAAAAACATTATCCTCACCTGACTTCCCGGCTCATCCAGGTAGGAGTAAGCACGATGGAGGAGGTAGAGGACAGGTATGCCGGTATGAGTACACCGTTCCAATGGAGCGCCCTATGGAAGCGTCAGGCACAGCCTTCCCATAGCGCGATTCACATTTACGAGATGTACAATCCTGTTTATTTAGAAATAAATGATTAGTTACAGGGAGCCCCATGGCTGTTCAATGATATTTATGATAGACATATTTAATGTAAAGTTATCTATAACATCGTTTCTCAACGGGGGCGTTCAGACAACATCGGGAGGCGCTGGAACAAATATTTTTTAAAGGGGGGCGTTGAGGCGTTGAGGTGCTCACGCATAAAGTATTTTTCTCATGAAAAACAGCTGTCAGCAGTGTTATTACGGGTACGTTCGTAAATGCACGAACGGTCAGTTCGCTCGGACAAACCGTCTTTTCAGTCATAGCACCCATCTCTGAGCGCTCTGAACGTGGCCGGGCTCTGTGACGCAGACACATGTAGCGCAGCGCCCCAAAAAAATTAAAGTGAGTGTCATCAAGAAGATGGAGAAGCTGAAAACTCAGCTAGCAAAGGCAGAGCTTTTGATAGTTTCCAATGTGTCTGGGTAAGCTGCATTGTAGAATCTTGACAGTTCATGTACAGTGCAGAAATTGCAATACTATGCTAGGCTACGATAGAAAGAACCCCGGTTCATCCCATCTGTAACAAGCCAACTTTCAATGCCCAACTTCTATGAGTGTTTTCCTTGTAGGCTATGCTTGAATGACATTTGTTTCAGTTTGTGGGCTCATTGTAATTGTTGGCTATAAGCGAAACATTTATTAAAAATTTAGTTTTGATACTCAGTCCATGTCCCCGCCAGTGACGTAAGCCTGTCGTGCCAAATACTCACTCCCCGCGTATACACACTACCCTCTGCGCTTATGCGTTCGCTTCGTTCGCTTCCTTTCAATACAGCTTATTTAATTTAGTTCTAATACCATACCACCATACCAGAACATCACAGCAGGAACATCCTATCTCAAAAAAGCGATCGTATTGTAATAAACCAGTCCGGAAAGCTCTCAATAATCTTAATAAATAATAAATAATCTTAATAAATAAATTAATAAAGCTTACCAATAATCGAACCTAGAGAAATCAGCTATGAATGTCCCCTCCCCTCGCAGGTTCATCACAGTATATTACATAAATGTATTACTGTTAAGTGTTGTTGTGGATGTTATCCCTAGTGCCATTCTGAGGTTAGCATTGCGATGTGTTCGTCTTAACGTTTACAAACTAAATTATACGATCGCTTTTTTGTGATATGTTGCTCCTCTTGTGATGTCCTGGAAACGAACACATAAGCACTCCGAACAGCTGTCAGCGTCTTTTGTTGCTATAGGAAACCACTACTCTGCTTGCGATTGATCAGCTGTCAGCAGTGTTATTACGGGTACGTTCATAAATGCACGAACGGTCAGTTCGCTCTGGCAAAACCGTGTTTTCAGTCAGAGCACCCATCTCTGAGCGCTCCCAGAGCGCAGAGCTCTGAACTTTGGAATGTTTTGATATGTTTTGATATGAGAAATTCGAACTAAGTGGTCAGTTTATGAAAATAATACCATAGAATACTAAATAAAATATTTAAATAATAGCCCTCTAGCGTTTGCCGCCATATTGTGACACCACCCCCCCCCCAAGTCCAATCAAAAATGAATAAATATTAGCATCATAAAACAGCAATTTGGCGAAATGCAACACCAGCACACTTAAAAAACGAACAATGTTAGTTGTAATGTACAGTTTTGTAGCCTACTGTTTGTTCTGCACCGGACATGTGTGAAATTGCTGCTGTTCCGTAGCAGTCTGTTTGTATTCTCTGCTCTTGTCTGAGTTTGTTTAACACTCAGAAACAGCATTTTTATTCACATTTACATGGCTTTTCTGCTCTCTGGTAGACTAATGATAATGATATTCCAACTGCCCAGTTAAATCAAATCCATTATTTGGCATTCAGTGACATGCTTTTTAAATGATATAACACAGAATATTAGTCAACATTAATATTCAGGGAAGAAAATAAGCCTACTTTTTTTGATGGGGGGCGGTAAGAGACCTGGATAATGGACAGGGGGGCGTTGGACCAACGCAGAACTATAAACTTGGAGAGCCCACGCGTAGGCTACAGTGTAGACGCGCGTAAATTCGACGCAGAAGCATAAATCGGGCTTTACTGTACTGTATATGTTAACCCTTAACGGCCCGCCACCCCTTTCTCAGACGTGTGGTTGTCAGTGATGAATGCATGGCGTGGGACGTAGTTTTAGCCAATCAGATACACATATTTCTCCAAACCAGTTTTATAATCCAAGTCAGCTCGCTGTAAATCCAGCTCTTTTCCCTTCTTGTTTTTAGTTTTTTTTCTTTCCTAGCACCAGGGGAGCCCCCCCCTCCCAAATTTCGTTGTTTGGTACCTGTACTATATCAATGACAATAAAGACCATTCATTCATTCATAATTGAATGGATTTGAATAGCGCTTTTTACACATAGAATGAAGGTACCAGAACCTGTTCAGAAACTGGAGGATGCGATGTATTGGTTTTACCTGTCGGTAAAGAGTTTGATTTGAGTTTAAACAGATAGATAGATGGATAGATAGATAGATAGATAGATAGATAGATAGATAGATCTTAACACTGGTTGTTTAACACATTAAGTGTGGGGAAAGAGAGAGTGAGAGAGCAGTGAGTCAGAGGGAAAGAAAGATAGTGGAATTCATGGCAAATTAAGAGAGGGCAGTCTTTCCCCCTAGTCGGTTTACAGATCCCCTGCCCTGACCCGTTAGTAAAATTTGGTTGGAATTAGAAGTCTGCCCCTTACACACCCAAGCAATCAGGACCAATCCTCACTTGAGATTGCGAAACTTTCCTAATCATGCATTGAGTCAATGGGAGATGAGTGGGGGAAAAAAGCCATTTCAATAACCTCATTACACAGAAGTCATGACCATGTCCAATAGCCTGACCGTGTGGCTGTCCCTACAACAGTGCCATCTGTTAGAGGGGTAAACACAGCGTTGCTTTGCGATAATGCATGTCTAATCTTGTTGTGACCCCCTTTTTTTAAATACTGTACATTGATGACGTTGTTTTCTCTCTTTTAACATAGGACCTAGGACAGTAAAGTACATCACCACATAATACAATATGTACAGTACAGTCTCTCTCCTCTGCTTACAGTACCTTAGCAATTTACGTTTAGAATCCCCTAACACAAGCTACACCATTTAGCCTAGTGACAGTTTTGTGATTAATTAATAAATAAATGAGTTAGCAACAGAAAGTACCCCTTATTACCATATTTTTAAATTGTGTGAATACTATCAGATACAGGCCTTTAGAAAAGTAGCCGAAACAATATTTGTGGTCTACCAATTTAATAGAGACCCTTAATTTGAAACTGTAATAAATATGACAATAGAGAGATTTTAGGTGAGGACAGGCTTTGGACCACCAAGGCTGGAGAAATTAGACGGATTGATTAATAAACATCTAACAATTATTAGGCCTTACTTAAGAATTGCAAATATGGAATAGAATAACCGGAACCTAATTGAGCAGTTTATTTACACTGGGGACAGCGGGTGAGTTTACCCTTTCTCTCTGCTGAATTCCTACGCTCTCCTCATTAGACAGTACGCTCAACCGCAACTGGCACCCATGGGACAACATACACTGTAACACTGAAGCAGTACAACATGGCTTCCCCCGGGAGGTGTTAACCCACTGTGACGGCTATGAGTAGCCTGGTTGTTTGTCTATATGTTTGTGTCTGTTGTAGTGTCTGTTCTGGTTGTCTGTATCTCTTTAAAAGCTAAATAGGAGATGAGTCCAGTCCAGGGCATCCACCCCCCTTGATAATTGGCCAATCAACTCCAGCAGTGGCCAATCAACTCCAGCCAATCAACACCAGCCAATCATCTCCAAACCAGCCAATCATCAGAGGCCACACCATACAAAAGACCCTGAGAGAAAACTAGCAGCAGCTGTGTGATCCAATCACACAGTTCCCATCATTTTGTTGTATACCATGCGGGTGGATACTTTGTTAGAGAGCATTTTGTTATAGTTTGGTGGATACTTGTTAGCGATCATTTTGGTTTAGTTTGTTAGTTGTGTTCTGTGTTTAGTGATACTTTGTTAGAGATCTTTTTGTTATGATTTAGTTGATACTTTGTTCAGTTATGATTTAGTTGATACTTTGTGTTTTGATACTCGAATAGTCACTTATACTTTAAGGATTTTCATAGTGACTTTTTTGTTTATTGTTTTAAGAACCATCCTCGGGATGTGTTTATTGTTTGTTTTGTTTTGAGGCATTTGTTTGTAGTTTCCAATTCTGTTTTTATCCATACTATAAGACTTAACTTGTCTTGGCCTAATAAATATCTTTATATTACTTAACAACTGTAATTTTGTTACTTCTTCTTCACCCTAGCGAACTAGAACGTAACACCCACACAGCCGCACAGCCTATCATAAGTTAACTATTATTTACTTGAAATCCTTGTCTATACATGTCCATGATTTAGCTCGCCCTGCAATATGGAGCCAATGGAATTCTTCCCAAAACCCCCGCTCAAAGGTCTGGAAGTGTCCTGGTGATGATGTTTTTTGTCAAATCATGAGACTGTTCCAGGAAGTTTCTATGGAAGTTTCCATAGTTTGTTTTCTGGATCATACTTCTTTTTATTATGCCGATACTTGTGAGTTTTCTCACTGCTACTCCTCCTAAAAGCTTCAAGTAATTCAGACCAATCCAACTTTAAAATTAGACCATCCACTTGCTTTGCTTACATTTAGATTTCACAAACTCATGATATTTCTTAAACTATTCTAACTTAAAAGTGCACTTTTTAACATGTAGGTCTACAGAAACTGAAAGATGACATTTCTGAGCTACTGCTGCTCTTACACCTTTCAAGCTATTCACACCAATCCAACTGTAACATGTCCATCCTTTCTCTTTGTTTCTAGTTCTAATCACCATTGTGCTAGATGGATGGATGGATCGATCTATAGATAGATAGATATCTATGAGGCTTGCATGCCAATGTAATTAGGGCGTGTTAAGCCTCATTATGTAATAACTGCACATTATGTAATAAAATCCCAAAATGTAATAAAAAGTCACTTTCAATATGTAATAACACCGCATTATGTAATAACCTGCACATTATGTAATAAATCGCCTGAACGCAAAATGTAATAACGTTTGCCTTATTATGTAATAAATGTATTACATATTGTGCAGGTTATTACAAAATGCGGCGGTTGCACTTTTTTGTAACACAATTGAAAAAATGGAAATGTAATAAATATATTTGACCATGAAAAGCATTTTAATTCTCCAACATAAAAAAAAATCCAGAATTGCAGAATTGTTGAAACTAAATAGTATTTCTATTGACCACTTATATGCTGATTTGGTTGCTTTCTTCTCAAGTTATGAAGCCCCCAATGGCAATTTGCTTGTTTTAGAGACATTCTGAAGACCTGATAACTCATTCCTTCAGGGGATCATATTATTGTTATAGGGTTAGGGTTAGGGTTGCCTTGTCAATTAACATTATGCATCTTTTCAAAGCATTTAAACGTACTGAGTGCGCTGCGGTGCTTGTTATTATTTTTATTTTTTTTACTTTTTAAAAATCATAGCCAGGGCTGAAAGTGGATTAAAGTTCTTGCAGGTAGCCTAACTATACTACAATACAAAGTGGAGTCCGCACTCCGCACGCTGCTAGAAGACTGCTCCCAGTAGATTCATTTTGATGTTTCAGTCATACAAGACCAGGGGCGGACTGGGATAAAAAAAAAGCCCTGGCATTTGCGACACAACAGCCCTATTTCCAAATGCAACACGCAACACGGATTGTTAACATAAAAAGTCAGAGGACAGATGCCAAACTACCGACATGTTTGCTGTAATTATATGTATTATCAGTAGGCAGTAATCAGTCAATATCTCTTTCAATAGCCTTTTCACACCGAATGTACTTTTTTGTGCTATTTTCGGCCCAATACATGCGAATTTCGGTGCATCACTACTTCCAACTACACTTGCTCCCTGCATCCAGTTGTTGCACATTAACTGCATCGCTCTCATCAAATTCCCCCATTCTGAAAATGAAAGCAGTGTAACGTTAACTGCTGTTATAAACGGAATGATGACATGAGGTGCGTGTCCACTGGCGATATAGAGCTGACTACGATAGTTATGGAGATATACTCCAGTTCTCTGCTCCTATTGGTTTACCCCGCTACCTAAAGTAGCCAATGACGATGTCCGCGCCCGCCCTGGGGTGCTATAAAAGGGGCGTCCTCCGTTCCCTCATTCTCCCAAACATACAATACAGCCGGGTTTGAACAAGTCGAAGTGGGCCAGCAGCCCTATGGGGCTCCGCTCCACTCATAGAACTGTTAGAGTATTATCTCCATAACTATCCTTCTAGATCGTGGAGCTCCGCCCCATAGGGGAGCTCTGCTCGTATTGGTTTACCATAACTATCCTTCTAGATCGTGGAGCTCTGCTCCTATTGGTTTAGGGCCCTGGGCATGCGCAGAACTGCGTGGATGGCCCGGCCGATATAAAATGTTTTGGGCCGCGGTCTGCTGAAATAAGTTATTTTCAATGAAAATCACCAGAGTCAAAATTACAATTTTTTTTTTTTTTTTTATAAAATACATTCTGAGCGGCCCAGAGTCTCGCGGCCCTCCTGGCATTTGCCAGGCTTGCCCGGTGGCCAGTCCGCCACTGTACAAGACCTCCAGAAAAGGTACAGTTAGGCCCATATATATTTGGACACAGACAGAATTTGTGTTATTTTAACTGTTTACCAAAACATCTTCAGGTTACAGTTATATAATTTATATGGACTTAAAGTGCAGACTCTCAGCTTTAGGGTAAGGGTATTCACACATCCAAATTGAAGGAAGGGTTTAGGAATTACAGCTCTTTAATATGTAGCTCCCTCTTTTTCAAGGGAACAAAAGTAATTGGACAATTGACTCAAAAGCTGTTTCATGGGCCAGTGTGGGCTATTCCTTCAATATTTCTTTATCAATTAAGCAGGTAAAAGGTCTGAGTTGATTCCAAGTGTGGCATTTGCATTTGGAAGCTGTTGCTGTATACGCACAACATGCAGTCAATGGAGCTCTCAATGCAAGTGAAAAAGGCCATCCTTAGGCTGTGAAAACAACCAAAACATCCATCAGAGAGATAGTGGGAACATTAGGAGTGGCCAAATTAACTGTTTGGTACATTCAGAGAAAAAAAGAACGCACTGGTGAGCTCGGCACCACAAAAAGGTCTGGACGTCCATGGAAGACAAGAGTGGTGGATGATCTCAGGATCCTTTATATGGTAAAGAAAAACCCCTTCACAACATCCAGCCAAGTGAAGAACAGTCTTCAGGAGGTAGGCATATCATTATCCAAGTGTACCATAAAAGAAAGACTTCACACAAGCAAGTACAGAGCACCACAATGTGCATAAGCCTAAAGAATAGAAAGGCCAGATTAGACTTTGACAAAAAACATTTTTTTAAAAACCAGCCCTGTTCTGGAACAGCATTCTTTGGACAGATGGACTTCTTCGTGGACTTCAGCTCCGCCTTCAACACCATCCTTCCAGACAGGCTAGGGACCAAACTACTAGACCTGGGACACTCTATATGTGCGTGGATCAAGGACTTCCTGACCGACCGCCCCCAGAGGGTGCGGGTGGGCCCCCACACCTCCACAGCCCTCAGACTCAGCACTGGGTCCCCCCAGGGCTGCGTGCTAAGCCCCATCCTCTACAACCTCTACACCTACGACTTCACCCCCGTCCACCCCAGCAACTCCATCGTAAAGTTTGCAGACGACACCACCGTGGTGGGATGCATCTCGGGGGGGGACGAGGCGGCGTACAGGGATGAGGTAGAGCAACTGAGCAAGCTGTGCAAGGTTAACAACCTGCTGCTGAACAAGTCAAAGACCCAGGAAATCATCGTAGACTTCAGGAGGAAAAAGTCCGAGATCCAGCCCCTGCTCATCGACGGAGAGAGCGTGGAGGGAGTCTCAACCCTCCGATTCCTGGGGATGCACATGCGGGATGAACTGACCTGGAAGGACAACACAAAAGGCACCATCAAGAGGGCACAACAGCGGCTATACACCCTGAGAGTCCTCAGGAAGGAACACAGCAAGCAGGAGATACTGGTGACCTTCTACCGCGGCGCAGTGGAGAGCATCCTCACCTACGGCATCTGCAACTGGTTCTCCAGCTGCACAACAGCGGAGAGAAATGCTCTACAGAGAGTCGTGAGAACAGCACAGAAGATCACCGGCGCCCCCCTCCCCTCTCTGGAAGAGCTGTACAACACACGCTGTCTCAGGAAGGCCTCCAAGATCTCCAGGGACCCGACCCACCCTGGGTACGAACACTTTACCAGGCTGCCCTCGAAAAGGCGGTTCAGGACCCTGGCCGCTAAGACAAACAGACTGAAGAACAGCTTCTACCACAGGGCCGTCCAGGCCCTGAACACAGCAAAGACCTAAGTTCTGGGCCCTGGACAGTCTGGACGGATTGTATGGCAGCTGCTGGACTGAAAAAATCAGGTGTAGTGCTGAGGCACAAACATGTACATTTCAAGCCTGCAAACTGTGACACTTTAAATAACGTGAAACAATACTATTGTGCAATATGACAACCCTAGTCGTCTATCTGTACAGTATAGTACAGTGGATAGTGTACATAGCCTTTATTTATGTAAACCAGCTCCTTCCCTTCTTGTTTTTTTTTTTTTTTCTTTTCCCTTTCCTAACACCAGGGGAGCCACCCCTCCTAAATTTCGTTGTTTGGTACCTGTACTGTAGCAATGACAATAAAGTCCATTCATCCATTCATTCATTCATTCAACTAAGATCAACCTGTACCAGAATGATGGGAAGAAAAAAGTATGGAGAAGGCTTGGAACGGCTCATGATCCGACGCATACCACATCATCTGTAAAAAATAACGTGGAGGCAGTGTGATGACATGGGCATGCCTGGCTTCCAATGGCACTGGGTCACTAGTGTTTATTGATGATGTGACAGAAGACAGAAGCAGACAGATGAATTCTGAAGTGTTTAGGGATATTCTGTCCACTTAGATTCAGACAAATTCAGCAAAGTTGATTGGATGGTGCTTCAAATACAGATGGACAATGACCCAAAACATACTGCATAAGAAACCCAGGAGTTTTTTTAAGGCAAATAAGTGGAATATTCTGCAATAGCCAGAGTCAATCACCTGATCTCAACCCGATCAAGCATGCATTTCACTTGCTGAAGACAAAACTAAAAGCACAAAGACCCACAAACAAACAACAACTGAAGACTGCTGCAGTAAAGGCCTGGCAAAGCATCACAAAGGAGGAAACCCAGCATTTGGTGATGTCCATGTGTTCCAGACTTCAGGCAGTCATTGCCTGCAAAGGATTCTCGGCAAAGTATTAAAAATGAGCATTTTATTTATGATTATGTTCATTTGTCCACTTTTGAGCTCCTGAAAATAGGGGACTGTGTATAAAAATGGTTGCAATTCCTAAATGTTTCATACAATATTTTTGTTCAACCCCTTGAATTAAAGCTGAAAGTCTGCACTTCAATTTCATCTCACTTGTTTAATTTCAAATCCATTGTGGTGGCATACAGAGCCAAAATTATGGAAATTGTGTCACTGTCCAAATACTTCCGGACCTAACTGTATATAGCCTACTATACTATACTATATACTATATACTATACAATACTATACTATACTACCCCAACCTTCATTGCTTCATATTGTTCTCCTCCTGCCCCCATGCCAGCTTCATGCATCCTGAACACACATATCCATTTTGAATGCCTGCATCGTATATAAATTAGAAACACTTGACCATGTGTATAGAACATTATTTATTGAACTTAACAAAACGTATACATAAAGTCTCCTTTATGAGTTTGCTCATAACTAAATAAACAAACAAACAAATAAAGATGGAAATGTGCAAAATCATCAACTATTCTTAGACATAGTTTTTGCATACAGTAATGGTTTGAGCATTTATTTTTAAACTTAATGTTAGTTACTTGGCCTATAGAAAACTCTAAATGATAGCATTTTAAAATATTTTAAAGTATTCGCATACCTTTCAACATGTTGCCTTTTATCAAGTGATAGACACTATGGCCCAATCCCAATTCACCCCTACGGCTTCGTTTTCACCAATTCATATTTCATCGAGGGCTAGGGGGAAGGGGGAGGGCTATCCACCGCGGAGCGATTTCACAAACAGACTACCTTCTAGGGGTGTAACGGATCACCTAACTCACGGATCAGATCGTGTCACGGTTTTTGAGTCACGGATTGAGTTTCGATCAACACAAAACATACAAATAAAAATAAAAAGCTTTTTCCTCGAATTCTGTAAAAACACCACTTTTACTGTGTAAAACCCAACAACATTCAAGATGTCAAAACTGGTATATATATATACATACATAACATATTATACACTTAAACATTAGGCTACATATTAAACAGAAACACACATTCAACTTAAATGATGCAGTAGGAGAGAGGGAGGAGGCACCTGGTTGCAGCAGTGAATCACTGGGCTCTTTAAAGCAGACAAATAAACATGTGTTATGCCACTTTTAACTAAATAATAAAGTGAAACCTTACTTTAAACATGGTATGAAAAAATTGGCTACATTATCAGAAGTTGTCAAGCTGCCTTTTTCGTGCCTCCCGTCAACACACCAGGGTGATGTCGCGGCAAATGTGTGGCCATGCTCGTACGACTTTCTCGTTGCACAACGCTTAAACACTGTAACTTTTTTATCGACCACACTTCCAATGACACTGTCCGACCGTCAGACTGACAGTCCGACTGACAGAGAAGCCAAAGTGCTTCCATACATGGGATTTAAATGACGAGGGAGCATGGGCGTCAGCAGCTTTTTGAATGTGGGGGGGACACTTATTTTTCAGGGGGTCTGGGGGTCCCCCCCCGGAATTTTTTTAAATAGTAGATTCAATTTCCTGCATTCTGGTGCGTTTTACACCCAAAATAATCTCCCTCTTTCTTTGTTTTTCCTTGGAGCTGGCATGGTCTGCAATTACTGACTACTATTATGTTTTGGTTTAACTCACAGAGGCCTGACACTGACACGTGGCACTTTTTAGGTACTTTATTAAATATGAAGATTCAAAAAGAATCAAAGAGTGAATTAGAAAAGAATGAGGTAACTTTGAGTCAACAAATTGAATAAAAAGTTATGAGGAAACATAAAATATGTACCTAGGCTACTCAGAGCCTATTACAATCAAACTTAGCCCTCTTCAGTGCATTGCAGAACATACAACTATAACAAACAAAAAAAATCAAAGAGTGAATTAGAGCTGTCTCCACTGCCCCTGCCTGCTGCCCCTGCCTCTGACTCACTCTCACTCTCAAGCACCTATATCAGGAGAAATGGGGATGCATTGAGCACTTGTTCATATTGTTTTTCTCTAATAGAACATTTGACATAGAAATACAATCATCAATACAAAAAATACAATCACAAGCATTTTAGAAATAGAAAAATAAATGGAACAGGTGTTTTCTTCTTATTTTTTAACCCTAGCTCAAGCAATCAGATGCAAAATTGATTCTTTGGGTGGGTGCAATGGCCAAATTAAATAGTGCAAATGCTCAGGGCAATGAACAGGAGCAGGAGATGCAATAATGACAGGACAGGTAAGCACTGTGAGGTGTTTGTCGCCATTCTGTGCTTTTGATGACATTTCGCCTGTGTCTGTTCTGCATTTAAACATGTCTCACTAGTAATGCCTAACAAAACTGCTAGTGCCATATAGCTGATCTAGCTCGTATTTGGTTGCTAGTAGGCTATGCTAATTCTATTGCTAATACAGAGAATGTCTCATAAGGTGCTAACATTCTTATCAGAAAAGCTGGCTGTGTTTGACCTTGGGAGAACGCAATGTTGCTGTTTGGCCACTCACGGGAAAACTTGGATGACTTTGACTTACTTTTCTCTTCTTAGATTTTTTTTTCCTTATATCCATCTTGGTGGATGATCTAAATATCGTCTTGCCTCAGTCTGAATGTTTTGAATCTGCGTGCGTGTCTGATGCTGCTACTGCCGTGTTAAAAACAGAAGTAAAACGCGGAGTGGACTTCTGGATATGGGCAATCCCCTACTCATAAAGTGGAACGGATTTGATTGTGAAGCAATGAAAATAACGCTGACCAGTCATGCAACATATTTTTGATGGCAAATGTGGGGGGGTCCAAACGACCTTGTTTCAAAGGTGGGGGGGACACGTCCCCCCCCAAATATATGGTGGTGACGCCCATGCGAGGGAGGCATTTAGAGTTCTTCTCTGTCGCCAACATTAGCAGCACTCGCCATGATACACTTGGGCTGCGTTCGTAAATTTGCTCTGAGAGCGCCGGAGAGCACACTGGGTCCGACGTCATAAAGGGACCAAGTAATTTGATTGGACAAGAGGCGTTCCATGAATGCTGATCAGATTCCAGAGCGAATCTACGAACGCAGCCTTGTTGTTCTGGATTTTTTTTCCCCATTATCAACCTATCATTGCGCTTTAGAGTAAAACAAAGCACGCAACTGTCGCGTCTATCTTTTTCATGGCAACTCTACATTGTGATTTACAAGGGATATTAACTAATATTAAGTAATATTATTACTTGGTTACATTTAGCAATTGATCCGCGGTACACATGCGTGCCGAACCGTGGGGGGTGACACCCCTACTACCTTCGGAGCCATTCCCCTACCTTCCACCATGCATTGTGAATCATCAACAGCAGCGGTTCCCAACCTTTTAGGACTCACGGCCCACTTTACAGATATGTCCAGTATTCGCGGCCCACTCAGCAGCGCGGATGATTATATCATTTAAGTATAAGCGACTTAAGTAAGCACGAGCGCTCAAGACAATGAATGATTGAGGAGCGCTCAAAACAATGACGTAATTTGACCAAAAACTAGAGGGAGCGTGGCAAAAAAAATAATATTTGCGGTTAAACCATTAAAGCCGAGCGGCGATGTTTTATATAGCAGGTGATCAAATACCAAGATCGTAAATGTTGTATGTGTTCAATATTTACGACCAAACATCCTTATGTGTGTGGGCAACTCCCGACTCCCGACTAGGGTTGCCAGATGGGCTCGGGTTTTTTGGGTGGAATTAGCGGTTTTAGACTGTGGTTAGGGTGGAAAATGTCGATCCCATCTGGCAACCCTGTTGAGCTGACTTCTTCTTTTCGGATGGAAATATCGGCGCACACCACACACAATACGATCAAGGCTGTTCAATCCAAGATGTTTTATCTTTTTAAAATTAAAACGTTTTTGTAACAAAAAAACGTCAATAAAACATTTTTTTGCCCATGATTTGGCGGCCCACTTGCAGTACTCTCGCGGACCACCAGTGGGCCGCGGCCCACAGGTTGGGAACCGCTGATCTACAGCAATCTTATTTCGCTCTCCAATGCGGAAGACAGCCACAAATGTAATTTACTTTTTCTGTAATTACTAACCCGTTAACCGTTAATAAAGATCAGAAAATTATGATAACCATCTTATTATCTTAGTTTAATGAATACTTTTCTTTATAACAAGCATAACAAAAGAATCGCTTTTATGCCGATGTGCTGTGTCTAACCTTACAGGCTGATTTGTGGATGACAGTCACGCATATTGACATATTTCCATGTCTGATGGCATATGACACCTACTAATGTCATTTCAATGCATTATAGACCTTTTCTTTACAACAAGCATAACACAGTCCAGTGCGCAGGGAATTGCCGACATGCGTGAAAGGGAGCAACACGGGTATCTACCGGTATTTGGCTCATGTGTGAACGGCGAAAATATTCCCATAGAAGGCATGGCACAGAGCGCGATTCACATTTCCGAGATGTAGAATCCTGTTCATTTAGAAATAAATGATTACCTGTGGCGTTTGACATCGGATGATGGTAGACATATTTAATGTTAAGTTATCTATCTAACATTAGGCTGATTTGTGCATGATAGATCGCACGTTTTGACCTAGTTCCATGTAACATTTCCCCCCCTTGTAGTTGGGGGCCTTAGGGCTATATGAGGCTATGTTTGTGCAAATGTGTGCAAAAACACCAAATTTGGCCCAGATGTAGCTCAGAGTATGCTCTAATGATTTAGCCAGGGCGCCCGAGCCAGCGACCACTGAGGTCGCCATGGCGGCCAAATGGCCGCCCTCCGAAAAAGGTTTTGGCTGTAACTTTTGAAACAAATTAGCTTCAAATAAAAACATGGTGTCTTTTTTATGTTTCTTGGCCATTAGAAACACATTGTAATGCTTATATTTATAATTGGGTGTGTCTGGACCCCTAATTTGCATATTTCCAAGATGGCGGCTCACCGAAAATGTGTTTAACCATAACTTTAAAAAAATAAAAGAATCCAATATTGACCCATTTTGAATGTTGGGGAGCATGTGGGACGGCCAGACCTCGTGAACTTAAAGACAGTTACAATTTGAATTTGAATTTTAAAAAGCTGTTTACAGTAGTGTGACTTCATTCTTGTGTACAAGTCATAAAGATGGACAGTAACGTGTACAACTACTATTTTCTTCCTCACGTAAGTTATAATTCATCATTAGTCATTTTCATAATCTTACAATAATTACAGGATCCCGCTTTCTGCACCTCACAACATTAGCTAGCTAGTTAGCTGGTTAGCTAGCTAACGCCCAGGCTCCACTATGGCCATCGAGTGTTGCGTCTGCGTTGCGTTGCGTCCGGAATTGCTGTCAGCCAGGGAACGTTGCTTTTGTAATCAATGAAAGGTGCTCCACTGCCTACGTTGCGTCCGCGTTGCTTTGTGGCCGATGGCTGCGTCCAAAGTAAAAATACGGCAAAGTTTGATTTCTGTTGGCGAACGTGAACGTATATTTACAATTGTATATTGGTTGTTGGTTATAATTGTATATTGGTTGTTTTCTGGTGTTGTTTTCTTGTTTTGCTCGGTTTGTAGTCTACTTGATGTCTTTTTATCATCAGTTAAATCACCACAGCGGTTAATCCACTAATAGAGAAGATACCAGATTGAAAATGCTCGTAGCCAACTACTCTATAGCTCGTGCCTGGTCGCAGCTATTGCGAATTGTGAATCACCACAGGTGCTTGAAGCTTGTTGCAGAAATGGATGACGAACGGCTGATACTTGAGGTGGAAAAATCTATATTTGTATATGCGACAAATGACGGTGGAGCTGGTACAACGTCAAGTTAATGCAACGCCGATGGCGAGGTGACGCAACGCTGGTAGTGGAGCCAGCCTGTAATATTCTACAGTAGCTAGCTATCAAGATAACAATGACTGATGCCTTCTTCTGTTTACACGAACACAGCCATTGTATGCATTCTTATCATTTCAATGGATAGGAGACATGCTGAAAATAAGGTATTGTCTTGTTTTACTTCTGTCTACAACTACTATTTCCTGCAACGACAACATTTCCTCAATCTCACGTAAGTCATGTATTATGTCATCACAATATGGCCTCTACCTCTACCTCTAGTAGCGGCACGATTAATTGGGACCTATGCTGTCTCTGCCAATAAGATGCTGATGAACCATTGCAAAGACCCAAACATTAAGGACTTGCATCACTAGAAAGGGAAAAAAGGATTTCTTAGCTATTGCTAATGTTCTTCCTTCTTCTGTTAATGTTACAATTGATCAGTTGAATGACGGTTCAGGTATTGCAGCAACGCTTAAAACACATAATGCTATGTATCACAAACGCTGTAGAAGCTACTGTAGTAGGACTACAAAAGGACTCCAAAGTATGACGTTGGCTCCTCCTTAGTAGTGAGTCCTAAAAAGCTTCGATCATGTCAACCCAAAGCCTGTGGCATTCATTGTGTCATATGTGAGGGGGAGATATGGATGACCTTCACAAGGCAGTAACAGATAGTGTTGATTCCAATCTGAAAAGCTAGGCAGAATCCTGTTAACATTTTTAGCTTCTTGGTAGATTAGTTACACAAGCTTCCGATGTGCACGCAGCAGGTGTGTACTACATGCCAAATGTTATCTCATGTTGCGATATGCAGCAAAACGGCAAGCATCTCATGACACTGCCAGGCCAGGGTGTCAGAAGGGGAAGCATCTACCAGTGAGTGGGGGACAACCTTTGACCATCTAACTATTGCACAAATTGTTGCTCTGGTTGAGGATTCAGATCCTCCTTCACAATCTCCTATTACGGCAACTCTACAGGAACCTTATGAAAGAACGCAGGTGCTTGTGTCTGATTATGAACCCCACACAACAACATTCAAGAAACATCTCCTCAGCTATCTGCCTGAATAGAGTGAACACCAGAAGGGGAGGGAAACCTACATCGCAAACAAGGAACAAGTGGCTAAGAGGAACAATTGGCTCAGGATGAGGCAATTCTGTTGATGAGGGCCGCCTTGGTTTTATACAAGTACTGCTTACAATGAGCCCACACATTTGACGGCTCCTTCCCGTCCAACTGACTCACAACATCTGTTGCTGAACCCTTACGAGTGTTCAATGATATCGTCCTCCATGGTCCAGAGTTCCTCAAACCCTGTGCAGCTAATACAGAAGATGCCAACCTGCAACCGAGAATGTCAATGTCAGAAGTACAATGCATTTGGCGGCACCCATCACACCTGCAAGACCGACGCAATACGTCACAGCAAGGACATTGACATTTGCCAATCGACCTGACCCAAAAGCCCCCCCCAGAAAATGGCATTCACAAGCACAACATGACTCACCTAACTATTCCTTTCCCTTTAATCCCAGCCCGATGCTGACATGGCAGAATTCTTCAGGATTGAAAATCAGAGGGAGCCACCCAGCATTTCCAACCAAGGACTTTTATGCAGCGGCACAAAGGCAGACATTCTTAAATGCATGAATGTGGGGAAAAAAAAACATATCAGCAGCAAGCACTGTAGTTGTGCTCGATGGCGCAGTAATGGTCCAAATGATCTGGCCAATTATTATAATATATCCCGAATTCTCCTGGATACACAGTGTACGGTACACAGTGTACAGCGTATGGTCATCATCATGTACAGCAAGAGCTTTGGCTCCAGCCGAGTAGATGAAGCCAGACATCGGCTTTTCTCAAACAGTACCAAGTCCCTTGAGAACCTGCCTCCCACCTAAGCTGCACTGATTGAGCATGTCAAAAGGGCACTGCTGCAGGCCAGCTTCTACTGGAACCAGGCAACCTCTGTCCAGCTGTTCAGTACATGGGGCTTGTACTGGTACTGGTACTGGTACTGGGGCTGGTACTGGGACTCCACGACCAAGACTTGGGAACCTTACTGGACTCATCTGGCAGATGCCAGTAAAGCCTGCACCATTCTCCTCCACTGCAGCTGCAAAAGTCATGTAGAGGGCGATCCTAAAAGGATCCTATAGTTTATTTGACAATATAAATATTTCCTGGCAATTAATGTGTCTAATTCTGATTATGATATAATTATATTGTTGAAATTCTAAACACCTTTGCCTGGTCAATATTGATAGCATTTCACTTAGACTGAAAAAAAGATCAAAGTTATGATAAAACTCACTTTCGGGTAGTTGAAAGCCGAAACCTTTTTCGGAGGGCGGCCATATTGATTTGGCCGCCGTTGTGACCCCGGTGGTCAGTGGCTCGGGCGCCCTGGCTAAATCATAAGAGCATACTCTGAGCTACATCTCGGCCAAATTTGGTGCTTTTGCACAAATTTGCACAAAAATATCCCTAAGGCCCCCAACTATTGATGGTATGACGATATAGCTGTATAGCGGCAGTTATTAAACCAAAACAACCCGCAATCTAACCCAAGCAGTTGTTATTATGTAATATTATTGATCGATGTGCCATTTTTGATGGAGAGCAGTAAGCGGGAGACTCATCAGGAGCATGTAGTTGTCCTATCTCAGTGCAGACTGGCAGGGTAGGAGCACAGGTTGCATAGCCTACAGGTTAGAGCACCGTTATTCTGTCATGGTCTGATAATGAAGCATTGTTCTTTTTTATTTGATGACTTGTTTGATCGATTGATAGCGTAAAACGTAAGTTGTGAATGAATCGCGAGCGTCAATGCTTTTCTATGATACTACTGATGACGTATCAGGGTCTTGAAGGGTTGTCCCATTTCATAGGGAAAGATTTCAACCACTATGGCTTGTGGCTCTGTTCCGAGGCCTTTGCTCAAAAGCGAGTGGCACTCGAAAACGACCAATAGGGGTAGAAAAGGGAATCGGGATTGGGCCTAAAGCCTACCAAAGGTTTTCTATGAAGGAAAACCTAAAAAAGTCAGCAATTGAATTTACTCATGAACGCAGAACAAGTAGATGTTAAACAGAGTGCAGAAAAACGTGTTTTGTTTTGTGTTTTGTTTTCAGTCTATTTCTGCAATAACTGCAGTTTATGGATGTTTAAACTCGACGAAAGTTGACATTACTTCCCGAGGCGGACAAGAAAGGATGCATCCTAGCGCATTTCCTGATTGGCCGGTTACGATGTCAACTACGAGACGGGTCGCTGATTGACTCTCGCACCCAATCGCCGACCCTACGACTCCAAAAACGATACGTCAACACCCTGCCAGCGTTATCGTCTCGTCACAGTCTCAGATCACAAATTCGGTAGTCGTGAGTCGGAGTCGTGAGAGTAACAAGCACCGCAGTGCACTCAGTACGTTTAAATGCTTTGAAAAGTTGCATAATGTTAATTGCCAGACAAGGCATTTTTATAACAATAATATGATCCCCTGTTATCGGATCTTCAGAATGTCTCCTAAACAAGCAAATTGCCATTGGGGGCTTCATAACTTGAGAAGAAAGCAACCAAATCAGCATATAAGTGGTCAATAGAAATGTAACACATGCAATTCTGGATTTTCTTTATGTTGGAGAATTAAATGCTTTTCATGGTCAAATATATTTATTACATTTCCATTTTTTTTAATTGTGTTACAAAAAAGTGCAACCGCCGCATTTTGTAATAACCTGCACAATATTTAATACATTTATTACATAATAAGGCAAACGTTATTACATTTTGCGTTCAGTCAATTTATTACATAATGTGCAGGTTATTACATAATGCGGTGTTATTACATATTGAAAGTGACTTTTTATTACATTTTGGGATTTTATTACATAATGTGCAGTTATTACATAATGAGGCAAGCACACAGTGGGCAAAGCCTTATTGTAATTGTTAGTTCCATGTTAGTTCCAAATATGTAACTTTAGAGGCACGTAGAGGAAAATAATCAATTAATCAATAGGCCACACTCTCACAACAATTAATTAATAGGCCACACCCTCACAACAATGTTGATGCCAAAATTATATTTTAAAAAATTATATATCTTATTTTTACTTTAAAAAAAAAAAAAAACGCTATTTTGAATTTTGTGAAAAACACAAAGAAATCTTCAAATGTATCGTAAGTCCGATTGCGATGAGACTTGGTACATAAGACCGGTCCTTAGCAAGTTTGAGATCGAAAAGTGTCCACAACCAAAAATGACCACACTACATGCAAATTAATAAGCACCATAATTAATGAAATATGCAAATGAGTCTATGTCAGTCATATTTATGCAAATTAATGTGAAGCTTAGTGAGCCTCAACATTCCTATATGAAGAACATGGCTGCCACATGCCACTCAATATTCTGCATTTCCAGCCATTTTTTATCTGAAAAAAGAAGTATCTTCTTCTCATGATCTGTAAGTCTGATTGACGTTTAAATTGTTACGAAGTATACTTGTACCAGTCCCTGCAAAGTTTGAGAAGGACAAGTTCATACTTTAAAAAAATCACAGCTAGATGCAAATTAATACAGTATTTACCATAAATGATAACATATGCAAATAGGCCTATGTCAGTCATTGTTAGTCTAATCAATCTCAAAGTTACTGTGCTATGAGACAGTGCCGAAGATGTGTACCGCATTTGAGATTAAACCTTGTGCCCTTAATTGACACTTGCAGCTATATTTACATTGAGATCCTACTTCATCAACCGTGGACTGATGAGAATATATTTGAAGGATGTGGAAATGTTGTATTATACAGTACACCATTAATCTGCCCTGCTTTAGGCTGCTAGGCATTGAGTGGGAGCTAGGAGGATGATAAACAGCCTTCCTGCAGAGAGGAGGATGGAGAGGTTAGAGGAGGGCTCCATTAGAGTATCTTGAGTCATCTTTGGAGGTGTTAGAGAGTCTTTGTCTTGCTTTTGCCTGTAGCATCAGGGACAGGGCATAGGGAGCAGCAGCAATGCACTCTAATCAGGATATTTCTTTCCAGAATATCGGACATTTCTGCTTTTAGCGTGGCTTACATAATCCAAAAAGCATTGTTTATTAATACATGAGTCTGCTATAGGCTATATATAGTCGTCTGGATGAGTATGCGGATGCTGCCTGGTGATATGAAATCACTGTCCTATCAAAGTCAATGTCCTGTCAAATGACAATAGAAAATGGCCGCTAAAATAATGGCTTTCTAAAGGACGGAACCAAATGTGATGGCAATGGAGGGAGCCACGTGTCCGGTTTCCAGGATGATCCAAGCTGCATTACCTATGGACAGCAGGACTCTTTAAGTGCTTGTTCCCAAAGAGTTTAACCTTGACGGTGTGTAACATGGCAGAACCTGTCATCAAAGACTTCATTAGCAGTGCATAATATAAGTAATTAGATCCCCAGGGGGAAAGCCCTTGCTTCTCCCATCCACATAGAATGAGTCGTCCTGTGCTCATAATTAGTCAATTATCACTTCCATTAAATCAGTATGGCATGGGGGATTACAACCTCGGGAAAAGAGCAAGACATACTGCTGCTCACGTGCGCACGCACATTCACACACAGGCACACACACACACACACACACACACACACACACACACACACACACACACACACACAAACACACAACTGGCACACAAGCACACACACACACACACACACACACACACACACACACAGACACACGCGCACACACACACACACACACACACACACACACACACACACACACACACACACACTGTACAAATGCCGTTGGCTGACTTGTCTCCATCTTTTAGCTCTCCCCAGACAGGAGGACACTCGTTATTTAGATTCTGTCAACAGCAGAACACACTGGACCCTAAATCCTCTCCCCTCATTTGAACTACTTCTGTGTAATTATCTCACCAGGAAATAAAAGAAAACACCTCACTATTCAGAATAAGCCAGGCTAACAAATTTGACTGAGGAATATCTACAGTATGGTCTGTTGTCTAGATAGGGTGTCTAGATAGGGTCATTTAAGGCATGTGTGCGTGTGCGTAAATAAGTGTGTGTGGATAGATGGTGAAGAAATTGACATTTTCCTGATTCGTCTTTTCTTTTCTGATTACAGAAGTACGATGAGGTAGGACAGTGAAAGAGTGCATTCGTGGCCAACACTTGAGCCTTCTATGACTAATACTAAGACTGGGGTCAAATGTCAACTATTTTAAGGCTAAATGATAAACCCAGATTGTATATAATAATATAATAATTCTCTCTTCTCAACACAGCAGTAAAAAGGTGGGAAAACGCTGTACAGCGGGAATTTATTTTGTCCCAGCAGGAATCAAACCCACAACATTGGAACAGAGCGTCAGATCTTACCTCTGCAAACGGTGCCGTTCTCCACCGCCTCGTGGCCGGCTTTGCACACGCACCGGCCGATGGGAACCATCCACTCTCCGTCCCCGTTGCAGTACAGCTTGATGGGCACGTCCACCTCCTCGCCGTTGGGCACGCACATGCCCCTGGCCGCCACCAGAGAGGTGCTCTCCGCCCCGGACAGGGTCTCCGGGAACACGGCGCCGTTCTGGATCACCCGGGGACACTTCCGGTAGAACACCCGCACGGCGATGAGGGACATGCAGCCTCCGTAGTCCTGGAAGGCCAGGTAGAAGCCCTGCCGCGACACGGGGCCGAAGCTCCGCACTTCCGTGTTGATCTTCATCATCCTCCCGCCCAGGTCCACCTGGGAGAAGCTCTCGTCGGCCGCGATGGTGTCCACCTTGGTCCAGGGGTTCTCCATCCAGGCCGGGGAGACCTTGTTGGCCGTGTCCGAGTCGGACTCGTAGTTGTACAGGTTGAAGGTTTCTTTACAGGAGCCGGGGACACTAGGGATGGAGCCGCAGTCTCGGACGGAGAACTTCATCTCCACGTGGATGCGCTGGGCGCCGCGGCGGCGGATGAACCTGGTGCGGACCCAGTTGTTCTGGTTGGTGTCGAAGACGTTGCACACCTGGTAGGTGCGGATGGTGTTCATGTTCTCGTCGTAGCCACTCACCTCTTCCCACTGTCGGGGGGGAAGTTCAGTTCAGACCAGGTCAAAACACTTATCGCTCAGTGTGTTTAAGAGCAAGAACATACGTGGCACGGTTTGGTGAAAGGGGGAACAAGTCAGCAACCAAACAAAATGTTCAGACCTTTATTTTGAAACACAGAACTACGTTTCACTACATTTGAGAATCACAACACAAACTCGCTAGTCGAGGCTAAATATTGCAACGCAATGGATTGGGTGAGTAATCTGAGTGCTACCTAGTTCACTATAACACTACTTTACATTGTTAGCAGGCTCACAAAACAAGCTGTGTTAGTTGACTAGCGAGTGTGTCATTGATTTTCAACAACGCTGAAATGTTAAATTTTTCTAAATAAAAGTCTGAACATTAAATCGGAAGCTGACTTGAGGCCCAATTGACCAGACCATGTCATATATGGTCACATGGATTACTTTTGGTTATTATGTTTGTTGTACATTATATGGACAAAAAAATCATGATATTTATCAAACTGAAGTAATAACAAAATGGGTTACACTTCACATCAATGTGTTCATAATACTGTGGAATGACATATTGCAAGTATTTAGTAAAACGGACCTAAACGATACACTTAAGCACAGCATAAGTACAGTGTGCAATGAGTAATTATGATTACACGGTACATACACCTGTAAATACAGTGATTATGATTTGAAAGTGCAATCACAGTATGATATATACTGGCCTACCTTGGACACTTTCACAACAGGAACATGTCCAATAGTATCATGTATACATTTATTTGATATTTCATGTTACAGTATATCATATATATATATATATATATATATATATATGAGATATACTGTAACATGAAATATCAAATAAATGTATACATGATACTATTGGACATGTTCCTGTTGTGAAAGTGTCCAAGGTAGGCCAGTGTGGCTGCAGATGACAGATGACAATAGATGGATTTCATGTTAGTAAACAAGTGTGATGAGTAGCCTACAAAATGCTAAATGCTAAAATACATCTGGATGAATGAATCTGACATTCTTCTAAACCAATACTTTGATCATAGACGACAGTCATGAAAATATATAAATCTATACAAATATATTAGTCTTTTTTTAATATATGTTTTTAGGGCATTTCTGCTTTAATGGGAAAGAGACTGGCAAGGAAGGATGGGTGAGAGAGAGGAGGGATGACATGCAGGATATGTCGACGCCCGGAACCGAACCACACTTCAACCTTATCACACTCTCATCCACCCCTTTTCTGTTTACTAACACGACCTCCATCTATATTACTTCGTTTTTATGTGCAGGGCCTACAGACAAGGTAGTGTAAATATGATGGGATGGGATATAGAGATCTGAAACCACAATATATCACACACTCTAAATGTGTGACCTGTTCCTTTGATGAACTGCTGGCTAGATCCAAGCATAATGTTGTTGCCATTTAATACTGCTTTATTGTTTGACCAGTCGTAATGTACTACTCAATGTTGTACAGTACAACACCTTCCCTAAATCTGAGACCACACAGGCCGTTAGCATCTGTAAAACCATTAGCATATGTAAAACCGCTAGCATATGTAAAACTGTTAGCATAGGCCTATGTAACACTGTTAGCATATGTAAATCTATTAGCATATGTAAAACCACTAGCATGTAAAACTGTTAGCATATGTAGGCAAACTGTTAGGATGTAAAACCGTTAGCATGAGTCAATACGCTAGGATGTAAAACCGTTAGCATATGTAAAACCGCTAGCATGTAAAACCGTTAGCATATGACATCAAAGACTACATTTCTAGGTCAGACAACTGTCTCTCTAGGCTGCCTTGCTGTTGGGACTACACAGGGAGGAGAGGGTGCATGTGCAGCAGTGAGGTATCACTTGGCTCCCGGTTTGACCTGCTTTCATTCTGTTTAAATCTGCCACACACCACACACTTTTATGTATTTATTCATCTAACCAAGACATGACAATCTTCCTAGAATAGAATCAATAAAACAAAGCTGCGATTCCTCATACAGCTCCTTGTCTACTGACATGAGTGCAGGCGTAGGCATATTTCCCTTGTCCACCTCTCCCCTACATGTTAGAACAGATACTGAACAGCTACCTCTACATAAGGTGTCAGCCATGCTAGCTGGAAGCTAACCTGATTTACAGTATATAGCATTATTCATATGACAAGTTGATTGATTGATTGATTGGTTGGTTGATTAGTTGATTGATTGATTGCAGCCCCCACTTGTCTTACCAGCATATGCAGTGCTGTGCGAACTTGGTTATTTGCCCTACTTTATGTTACATTACAGTGGATGAATGAATGAATGGTCTTTATTGTCATTAATACAGTACAGGTACCATACAACGAAATTTGGGAGGGGGGGCTCCCCTGGTGCTAGGAAAAAAAATACTAAAAACAAGAAGGGAAAAGAGCTGGTTTACATAAATAAAGGCTATATACACTATCCACTATACTATACTATACAAATAAAACACTGTGCTGTACTCTATGCTATGCTATAAATATCCTAACATTTCCTATCTCTGAACCTTATGTACACGAGGGTTGTCATATTGCACATAGTATTATTGCACATTCATTTAAAGTGTCGCAGTTTGCAGGTTTGAAATGTTCACAGTTGTGTTTCAGTATTGCACTTGATTACAATCTAGTAGCTGCCATCAAATTGTCTAGATTGTCCAGGGCCTAGAACCTAGGTCTTTGCTGTGTTTAGGGCCTGAATGGCCCTAGGGTAGAAGCTGAGCTTCAGTCTATTTGTCCTTGCAGACATGGTCCTGAACCGCCTGCCTGAGGGCAGCCGAACAAAGTGTTCGTTCCCAGGGTGGGATGGGTCTCTGGAGATCTTGGAGGCCTTCCTGAGGCAGCGTGTGTTGTACAGCTCTTCCAGAGAGGAGAGGGGGGCGCCGATGATCTTCTGGGCCGATCTCACGACTCTCTGTAGCGCTTTCCTCTCTGCGGCTGTGCAGCTGGAGAACCACACGCAGATGCAGTAGGTGAGGATGCTCTCCACTGTGCAGCGGTAGAAGGTCACAAGCAGCTCCTGTTTGAGGTGGTATTTCCTGAGGACTCTCAGGAAGTAGAGCCGCTGTTGTGCCTTCTTGATGATGGCTGCTGTGTTGGTCTTCCAGGACAGGTCATCCTGTATGTGCACCCCCAGGAATCGGAGGGTTGAGACTCTCTCCACGCTACCTCCATCGACGAGCAGGGGCTGGACCTCAGATTTTTTCCTCCTGAGGTCCACGATGATTTCCTGGGTCTTTGACTGGTTCAGCAGCAGGTTGTTAACCTTGCACAGCTTGCCCAGCTGCTCCACCTCATCCCTGTACGCCGCCTCGTCCCCCCCCGAGATGCAGCCCACCACGGTGGTGTCGTCTGCAAACTTTATGATGGAGTTGCTGGGGTGGACGGGGGTGAAGTCGTAGGTGTAGAGGTTGTAGAGGATGGGGCTTAGCACGCAGCCCTGGGGGGACCCAGTGCTGAGTCTGAGGGCTGTGGAGGTGTGGGAGCCCACCCACACCCTCTGGGGGCGGTCAGACAGGAAGTCCTTGATCCATGCACAGATGGAGTGTGATAGTCCCAGGTCTAGTAGTTTGGTCACTAGCCTGTCTGGAAGGATGGTGTTGAAGGCAGAGCTGAAGTCCACAAAGAGCAGTCTCGCGTAGCTGTTCCCCCTCTCCAGGTGGGATAGAGTGGAGTGGAGAGTCGTCGCGATGGCGTCCTCTGTGGACCTGTGGGCTCTGTAGGCGAACTGGTATGGATCCAGGTTGGGCGGGAGGCGTGTGACTATGTGGGCCCGGACCAGTTTCCCGAAGCACTTCATGATGATTGGTGTGAGTGCCACCGGGCGGTAGTCGTTTAGGCAGCTCACCGTGCTTTTCTTCGGGACTGGGATGATTGTTGAGGTTCCCTCAGATTGTCAATCCCTCAGCACCCGTCCCAGGACGCCATCCGGCCCTGAGGCTTTTCTGGGGTCCACCGCCTTCAGCACGCGTCTCACTTCATGCTCTGTGAGGGTGAGGCTGCTGAGAGCTGGAGAGAGTGGTGTTTGTGTTGTGGTTACCTCCGTTCGCCCCTCGTCGCCCCGGGGTCGTCCTCCGCGGCTGTGAGCCTGTTGGCTCTGAAGTTAGTCCTGTGCTGAACCCCCTGCCACACCCGCCTGGAGTCGTTGCTCAGGAAGCATTCCTCAATCTTCTCTCTGTGGTCTGCCTTGGCCTCCCGGATGACACGGTTTAGGTTAGCCCTGGTGGTGCTGTACAGCAGTGTGTCCTTCGCTGAGAAGGCGTTGTCCCTCTCCTTGAGCAGTTGTCGGACCTTCTCAGTCATCCATGGCTTCGTGTTGGGGTAGACCCGGACACGTTTGTCCACGGTGGCTGAGTTGGTGCAGTTCACTATGTGGTTCAGAACCGACGACGTGAACTGTTCCAGGTCCTCATGCTCATATTCCTGCCATGAGGTGTCATTTAGGCGGACCCTGCTGGCCAGGTTCTGACAGTCTTAGTGGTGATAGGGGCACTTTTCCTCATGGGAGTGTAGGCTGGGATCAGGAGGATGGACACGTGGTCAGACATGCCTAGATGAGCTAGCGGTCTAGCCTTGTAGGCAAGCTTGATGTTGGTGTATACCAGGGGTGCTCACACTTTTTAGGCTTGTGAGCTACTTTTCAAATTACCAGCTCAACAAGATCTACCAACCAAATAAAACATATTGCCATTGCTGCGAACACAAAAATGTACTGTAATAATAACAAATTACGGCCATGCTACACTGTTTCAAAATCAAAGAAGAGATTTATTAAACTATAACAAATATTCACACTGGTAGTCCATTAACATTAACATTAACTCAGGAGCTCTGAGTGGTTTACACCAGACTGGCCAGTGCCAAGCCAGGTGCCATCGACGTCTCCGGGCGGCGGAGTGTGTGTGTGTGTGTGTGAGTGTGTCTGTCTGTCTGTCTGTCTGTGTCTGTCTGTCTGTCTGTGTGTGTGTGTGTGTGTGTGTGTGTCTGTCTGTCTGTCTGTGTGTGCATGTGTGTGTGCTTGTGTCTGTCTGTCTGTGTGTGTGTGTGTGTGTGTGTGTGTGCTTGTCTGTGTGTGTGTGTGTGTGTGTGTGTGTGTGTGTGTGTGTGTGTTGTGAGGCGGCGCGGGGCTGAGTGATGCCCTCTCCTGTGTGGTCCAGACGGGAGGCGTCCCCGGCTACTTTTCCCCAAAAAAAAAAAAAGGGGGTTTTTTCCTACTTTTTTTTTTTGTTTTCTTCCCAATGCCGTGTGATCTACCCACACTACCGCGATCGACGTAATGAGCACCCCTGGTGTATACCTTGTCCAGTGTGTTATCTCCTCTTGTTGCACATTTAACATGCTGATAGAACTTGGGTAGTACTACCTTCAGGTCAGCATGATTGAAATCCCCCGCGATTATATGTACTGCTTGAGGATCTGTGCTCTGTCCACCACTGATGACGTCATGTAGCCGGGCTAATGCTAAGCTAGCATCCGCGCTAGGTGCTATGTATACAGCTGTTATGTACACCGCGTTGAATTCCCTCGGGAGGTATGTGGGTCGGCATTTAACAGTCAAGTATTCCAGGTCTGGGGAGCAGTGGCTACTTACAGTTTTTGTGTTTAAGCACCAGCTGTCCTTCGTAGATATGATCAGGCCACCTCCGCGCGTCTTCTCGCTAAGCTCTGTCCTGTCCGCTCGGTGTAAAGTGCGGCCTTGTAGCGCGACCGCAGAGTCAATAATGGAAGCGCTGAGCCAGGTTTCTGTGAGAATAATCACACAGCTATGCCCCACGGTGTTGTTGGAAGCAACCTGCAGTCTCAGTTGGTCCATCTTGTTAGCTAGGGATCTTACGTTAGAGAGGAATATACTCGGCAAAGCTGGTTTGTCCGGGCACCGTCTCAGCCTAGCTAGCAGGCCTCCCCTGCGGCCTCGGCGTTGCTTACGGTCTCGACGCCGTTGTTTGCGTCTCAGGGTCGGGACTGTGTACCATTTTTCTCCCGGAGGTCGGGCGATATCGTGAGGGATCCTTTGTTGTTTCAGGAACTCCGCTGTTACTGTCTTCTCGTTTTGCGCACCAACTTCTAGTAAGTCTAGTCTGCTGTAGGTACTATTTACACAACAGTTCCCTATAAGTACTGAAATAAAAATGTACATACAAATGTACTTAAAAACGCTAAAAAGCACCAACGTCGGGAGCTCGCCCAGCCTCGCGTGTGAACGCGCCGCCATCTTGTACTAAGTACTGTACTTGTACTTGTACAGTGCTGTACTACCATGATGGTTGAGAGCTGGGTGTTACTTTACTCCATGCTGTTTTACACTAATGCACAGTCCTTAAACGGATAGCCTATGCAAAATCTTGTTTATGTTTGTCAGATGTTTTCATCCCTCATACTGTTAGTGGATTCATGTACAGATCAATCAATGTCCCACAGCATTTGCAGTATTTATCCAAATATCCATGAGTCCAAAATGGAAGGAAAAGATGTGCACTGTTGAAGAAATGACATCACTTATTAGTCTCTGGATGGAATTCAGTCAACCCTGCCATGGCGATGTTTACCATGGCGATGTTTACCATGGCGATGTTTACCAGGGGGGCAGAGGAGGATAGTTCTCCCTTAAATTTTGATAAAATGAAATAAAATAAAAAACATATATAAAAATAATAAAAAGAAAAAATCTGCAGCACAAAATGCCCTCAAACAGTTCACACACACAAAAAACCCTAAACGGTTCAAATAGAGTGAAGTTTTCTGTAGTCTCAACAGTTGAACATGGTACTGCAGGTTGAATGAGAAAAAGAGGAAACAGAATTTGCCGGTCCTCCTTACTGCATCGTAAGCAGTAATCGTTTGTGGTTTTTATTTGTTCACTTTGTTTCAGTGTAAAATTAGGGGCTCCTGTAGACAGCGCTCACACCAAATATGGTCTGACACCCTGACCATCCTATCAAAACACAAGCTAGCTAGCTAGTGTGTGTGTGTGTGTGTGTGTGTGTGTGTGTGTGTGTGTGTGTGTGTGTGTGTGTGTGTTTATAGGCTAGCTTCACTGTGTGTGTAGCTGGGTCATTGACGGATAAGACTTTTGAATGGGCCAATTTTAAAATACTAACAATAACAATATATTTGGCCATTATTCAAACATTTGGAATGTAGTGTACACATGCATTTATGCAAAAAACCCAAGTTAAGAGATTTTAGTGTTTTTAAAGTTTAATTAATAGGACACGCCCTTAAAAAAAGTAATTTGGGGCGACCGTAATTTATCTAAAAATTAATATATTTCCTTAACATAACTAATATTTTAACAAGTATCAGTAATTAAATAAACTGTTTAAGAAAGACAGGCTTGTGTGCCCTTTCATTTTTTGTAAACCATGACTTCACAAGTTTATTCTATAATGGCAGTGTCTCCCTCGTAATGCAGTTACAATACCCATTTTTGTTCTAAAACCCATAAAACTGATTTAAAATGTGTACAGATAATATCCACTTAAGCATAGTATACAATTGATTAATATTTGAGCCAAAACTGATGGATATTCTATTTTGAATTTAGTACAGTAATTGCCAATAGTTGGTTACCCCACATGACAGATGGTCGCCCCAAATGATGAGAAAACCGCAGGTAGTTAAAAGTCTATTTAAAATGTACACAATACAGTTCAGACTAAAGAAAACGGAACAACGTTTTTATTACAATCTTTTCAAGTGGTCAAGTAAAAAATATTCTTAAATTCATTCAAATATCACAGAACTAAAAAAATGTAAAATGTAAAACGCGTAGGTTACAAGTTTCGTCAGGAACATTCAAATATCACAAATGTTAAAAACATTAAACATTTAAAAAGTTACAGTGCAATGCACATTATATGCTTCAGGAACTACTTCAAGAACAAATATTTCTAAATAAACACCTACAACACAGTTGTATCAGTTCCCTGTATATGACTTACAACACAGGCTGGTTGGAGCAGTGGATCATTTGTTACATTAAAACGATGTTTAGGAACATCAGCATGTAACAAACTAGGCTATTTCCATTTCATTGTTACTGTAATTTCATTGTCTTTGCTATTTCATTCTATTAATCTATTCATGCTATTTCATTCTCATTTGTCACTTGTTATTTCAGTTCCATTTTCTTTTCGTTCCTTTTCTTCCCCATTTTATTGCCATTTCATTTTCCTTACTCATTGCATTGTGACCAATGACCATCTTATCATTGTGACCAGACTCATGGTAAACACCAGGCATTTCTTTAACACCAGGCATTTCGGAACTTTACCCAGTCTTGGCAAGTCAGCTTCGAGAAGCGTGAGGTTGCTGGCTCAGGCTCTGAGATGACAGCGTGAACATCTTTCCTGAAGTAGAAAATTACATCTGGAGTTTGTGGCCACATGAACAGGTTCTTGTCACCAGACTGCTGCATGCAGCTGACCTGCACTTCCTCTCCTACAACCTTGAGGACCTGGCCTACATATGGAAACTCATCGTAGGTTACAATTACACACTTGCCACACAGATCTAGAACACCTTCTTGTTCCCTGGGTGGCTCAGGAGGAGAGCTTGGGGGATTCTCAGTGTGGCGCACAGTGTTTTTCAGGTCTACTGTTACTGGCTTGTAACAAGGGCATGGACTCATCTCTAAGCGCTTGCAGAAGCATGACACCTCCCTGTGAGTGATCTGTGCAGGCTGTGAAGACAAAACCTGGTGTATCTTAAAGGTGCCCTTCACAGCCTCCAAGCCGCCAGGAATCAGCTCGTCGCATTTTTCGATGCTCTCCCTGCTTACCCAATAGTGAGTGATACTTGAGCCTAGTCTTTTGTTCAGCATCTCGTACAGATCCTGTGGTGTCTGAAGCTCACCTCCTCTGTGAACGTAGAGATCCGCTTCTCTCTTTATTGCCCCACCAATCCCATCTGGGGCCCCTTTTCCATGGGATTTTTCGGAGTAATTCCAGGTCACATTTGTGAATCTGGAAAGGAAAGGCACAGTACTGAGGAGGTAAAAGTTGTTTTTGTTCCGGTACTGTGTAACCGGCCCATCACTCAGAATGTGGAGAGTTGTGATCTCTGGGAACGTTTCCTGAAGCTCTCTCAAGATGGGGTTTAGATGCGCCCACACTGCCCGTTCGTCGTGGCGGAGGCTGTCAGACAGTGTCGCATAGGTTTTTGTTCCATGGACAGTGTACAGGACTGCTGTGTGGATAGTAGCCTGCTGTCTACTGCCTCCAAAGTGAAATGCCTGGATCTCTGTGCTCAGAGTTCTCAGAGAAGTCGATGTGCAGAACAGCTTCGCACTCTGTGAGGTTTTGTTTGAGGAGGCGGAACTGCTCTGCCTGGTGCAGCCAGTTGAACTGGTGTATTGCCAAGGCTTCTAGCTTCTGAGAGAAAAGCTCTATCAAATCCTTGATGGTTCCGGTCTGGGTCTGTTTGACCACGTTAGCAAACGATTTCTCTCCATTTGTGGAGGTGACCCTCTTCCACTGCTCCCAGGTGACTTCTGTGCTGCTCTCTGTCTCAGGGAACTGGACTTCCTCAAAGCAGCACTTGACACAAACGCGATCCATACAGTCTTTATTTTTACACACTATCATGCCCAGCAGCTCAGAGATGCTCTTTGTTTTCAACAGCCCTCTGCTGTAAAGCTTATTGGCCAGCAGGTGCACATTTTCATGATCCATGCATGCACATGTGTCCCGATCCCTGGTCTTTGGCTCAGTGACATAGAAAGGTCTTCTGGCAAACTGCCTGTAAGATAGGCGGAGACTCTTCTTCATCTCACTGTTGTACAGTGCATGGAGCTCTGTGAGCGGCTTCGTAAGAACTCTTCGTTGTTTTTTTACTTTGTTTTTGTGATGGTGTCTTTCTTTCCCGGTAAAAGCAGACTGTTCTCGTCTCTAGTCAAAAGTGTTACTCTTTTTTTTCATGGTGAGGGTGACATTTACATGGAATTGCCCTATACAAAGAGTTATGCTAAAACAAAGAACTTTTGTTATAGTATATAACATATATGTATATACAGTATATGTATATAAATCATGAATACAATATAAATATACAGAAACTAAAATACAGGACATATATCTATCATGTAAAACACTCAGCAGTGGTCGCCCAACATGACACTCGGTCGCCCTAGATGGTTTTGAATGAATGAATGAATGAATGAATGGACTTTATTGTCATTGCTACAGTACAGGTACCAAACAACGAAATTTAGGAGGGGTGGCTCCCCTGGTGTTAGGAAAGGGAAAAAAAAAAAAAAAACTTTTAGAAAAAGAATAAAATCACAAGAAGGTAAGGAGCTGGTTTACATAAATAAAGGCTATGTACACAATCCACTGTACTATACTGCACAGATAGTCAACTAGGGTTGTCATATTGCACAAAATTATTTTTTCACGTTATTTAAAGTGTCACAGTTTGCAGGCTTGAAATGTACATGTTTGTGCCTCAGCACTAGCTGCCATACAATCCGTCCAGACTGTCCTGGGCCCAGAACTTAGGCCTTTGCTGTGTTCAGGGCCTTGACGGCCCTGTGGTAGAAGCAGTTCTTCAGTCTGTTTGTCTTAGCGGCCGGGGTCCTGTACCTCCTTTTCGAGGGCAGCCTGATAAAGTGTACGTGCCCAGGGTGGGTCGGGTCCCTGGAGATCTTGGAGGCCTTCCTGAGACAGCGTGTGTTGTACAGCTCTTCCAGAGAGGGGAGGCGGGCGCCGGTTTTCAAGTTCAGTCAAATATTACAGGCTAACAGTTAGCAACAGAAACCAAACTAGCTACTTCTTACCACATGTCACTATAACATTTATCATCAAAATATAGATTTGCAGATAAAACTTATTATTCACAGTTTTGTGGGGGTCGTCCCACATGATATCCAAAAGTGGCAAGTACATGACAGCAGTTAAAAAAGAGATTTATTTGCAAATATGAGAGAGACTTACTAACATGCCAGTTGTTTCTCTGGGTCCCTCACATGTGACTGGCGGATGCAACATCTGTCCTTGAGGTGGTTTCAAAATGAAAGTCCCACAATTGTGTTTTCTTGATGGTCGCCCGAGATGATATTTCATAAAATGAACATATTCGGACAACATTTGTTTGTATTTTATGATGGAAATATAAGTGCAAATGCTTAATAATTTTGTCAATTAATGTAAAACATGTTTGAAATTATGCCAAATAGAGCAAGGGATATATTTAAATCGATTTAAAGTGATTTTAAACCGGTTGTCTAAATAGAAGTCAAGGCTGGACGGTCGCCCCACATGATGTTTTGACACTTCAGATAGCAGAAAAATGACCAATAACTAAAATGTTTGGAGAAGTTAGAGTGGTTATGTATATGGGGACGGTATTAGACATACATGTTATCTTTTTATGTATTTTTATGTTTTTTTTAAGGTAAAAAATTCAGTTGGACAGAAAAAGTAGGCGTCACGTCATTGACCCAGCTGCAGTTCTTTTTAACATTCTGGAAAGAGATTAATTTATTAGGAGACAAATGTAACTTTCTATACATGCATTTAGTACGAGGAAAGAGAAGAGATACTTGTTTTAGTTTTTTTAATCTTGCTAGCTAGCTTTGTCGGATATCCCAAGGTGACCTGAACTCCACTCTACTCCAAATGACAGTGTTAACTCTCTCCTGCCAGTGTTAACTCTCTCCTGACAGTGTTAACTCTCTCCTGAAAGTGTTAACTCTTTCCTGCCAGTGTTAACTCTCTCCTGCCAGTGTTAACTCTCTCCTGCCAGTGTTAACTCTTTCCTGACAGTGTTAACTCTCTCCTGCCAGTGTTAACTCTCTCCTGACAGTGTTAACTCTCTCCTGATATACACTGAAGCCATGTCCCATGTGCCCTCTCATCCCCTGGGGCATTCATGTTTCCTCTCTTGTCCAATCCTCTCGTTACTGTATGTCAATCACATCCACAAACACACTCAGGTCAGGTGTCTTGAATGACAGTAACATGTTACCGAATACAACATTATGTGCAGTAATTATCATCAAGTAGCTTAACACTAGAACAGACGTGCCATTTTTACCTACTAAAAGAGCTGACTTGGGGGTCAAATGTCAAACTCTGTAGAATGGGAATCTTACACACAACAACCACTAGTTGGCTGCTTGTAAATTACCCTGCAAAATAGCTTTATAGTATCTTATCCTGATGTGATTTTGAAAATGTAAGGATACTGGGTGGTAGAACGCACATATCTAGAAAAAGTCATGAAAGGAGGGTCCTGAAATTTGATGCAGTGCAAAGAACTTTTTTTTTACTCACAGACAAAAAATGACCCCTCATGGCTGATTAAGTGTTAAAAGTTTCAAACCTACAGTAACTGACTACAATGAGTACAGAGTTGCTGTTAGTCCTCAAAAAGACATTGTGATTGTCCACTCACCCCCTGTGATGGGTAGATGGTCCAGCCCAGCTCGGCTGTCGCTGTGGTAGAGTCCATTAGTACTTCTGGAAAACAGAAACAAAACAAAGCCTCAACAAAAACAGCTCGCCGTGGGACAAGAGACATTGAACTGTCGTTCTGATTATAGTCAAGCGATAAGCAAACAGGATTAAACATAAATGACTGAACTATTTTTGCTGGCAAGATCATCAGATCATGACAATGATGGTTGGCCTCTTTGAGTACTGTATAACGTATGCTATAGCCGCATCTTTAGCCCGGAGCTGATATGCAGGATCCTCTGCTGAAACAGGAAGAGCTGTACACGCTGCAGGAGTTCCACATCTCCTCACACACATATGCCCATAGTGGTGTAATATTACCAGGATAGTTATGTGACACCTGGAGACTTCTTTGATGGACATATTCATGATTGTACTGTATTACAGTTTTTTAACCATTCATTTAAAAAAGAGAAATTAATAAGATATGAATAACATGCAACTTGTATATGCATTTACATTTACAATTCAATGGTTAAAATAAAGGAGTAATGCATACTATATATAAGCACGTCATGAGCAAACCCTAAAATACACAAATAACATTTGTACCGGTGCTAATAACTGTGTTATTAGACAATAAGAGATACACATTTTTCACAAGGAAAAATCTGATCAGATCTATCTGGCTGATTTTGAGTCGTATAGGGCAGGGGAAATCAGCCAGCTTGATCTGATCCTGGATATCTGATCCAGATTAAAGGTTTTGAACAACCGGTCCCTGGGGTTAGTACCAGTCTTCCCAGCTCTTGTTGTTAATGGTGTACATGCAGCAGCTCAGAGAACCACACAGTGGAACTCTGCTTCTCCTCAACCTAGAGACCATGACAGACCACTCTGCTGACATCTGGTCTCTCTCTCTCTTTCTCTCTCACTCCCCCTTGCCTCCCTCTCTCTCTCTCTCTCTCTCTCTCTCTGGTAGGACGGGCCCTTTGTAATGCATGCAATGTAATATAGAACGGTATTAAATGACCGTTAATTACACTATATGTTTGTGTTCAGGTTATTAGGCAACAGTCCAGTTGAAGTTCAGTTGCTGAACTATTTTTTGTTGGCGGAGCCAAAATAAATGATTGAATAAACAAACAAATCATAATCTGTTGTCGCTTATTACTGTTAACTAATAAATGGCGCTGTAGAACTGTTGTATAAAAGCAATATCACGTTGTGCACTCCCTCTCGTGTGATATTGCTTAATTAATCCATTCGATGCATCACAATGAGCCTGTCCTCTGACTTCTACCACCAGCCTCTCCTGAACACCTCTCCTGAACATACAGACAGAACATACAGACAGAGCATACAGATAGAACATAGTTCAGTCTGTAGAAAAATAGGTTAGATAGAACCCCTGACTTGCACTGTATAGTCCAACTGGAAATCCTATTCAGAGAGAGAAATTACCTGCATTTATATCAATTGAAGTGGAAGATGTCATGGAAAACATAGTATAACATGTATAAATCACTGCAAGAACGTGATTGGATATATTTTCATTGTACAGTCAAAAGTTGCAAAATTGTAATCGGCCAGACGGAAATGAAGGCCTTGAATCTGTGCTGTGTGGATGCTATCAAATACTCATCCTGGCTCAACTGTAATAGCAGTCTCATGTGTTTTTACACTGTACTCGTACTTAATCAAACCCTTCTGTGTATGACGTGTATGTATAGCCATTTTCCACCAAGGCAGTTTCAGAGCCGGTGCCTAATGTAATTTTTTGTCTGCCTTGCATTACAATATTATATAATATACTGTATGTAATATCCGCCATTTAGCTGACGCTTTTATCCAAAGTGACTTACATTGCAGTGAGTGCATACATTTTTCAGTGATGTGTGCACTCGTTACACAGTGCATATGTGAGTGCATACATTACATTACACAGGCGGGTGCAACTGCAAGATGTGAATGCGGTATGAATTGGGGTTGCCTCCATGAAATCAAGAACGCTTTGAAACCTAAACAATCAAACACTGCACTAGATATTTCCTGCCAGACAGTTCCTTGGAGAACTCAATAACCTTTCACACTTAGACTAGCACGCGTTATCCCTATCCTTTTTTAATGTCTTGCAACAAAGGTCACTTGACATTAGCAGCTAAGACAGCTAGCTTGATTGCTGATGATGAGATCTTGCTACTTACAATAGATTACATTGCATTACAACAGAAACAAGATATGGTAGTACAACTCACAAATGTGTACAAGAACATACAGAATGTTAGTGCCAACATTCTTTAAACAAATGCAAACTAATCCACACGTAATTTGATCCCATAAAATAGATTAGATCGTTTTAATACTAGTGTGGTATTGTGTGGTAAGTGTGGTATTGTGTGGTAAGTGTGGTATTGTGTTGTAAGTGTGGTATTGTGTGGTAAGTGTGGTATTGTGTGGTATTGTGGTATTGTGTGGTAAGTGTGGTATTGTGTGGTAAGTGTGGTATTGGGTGGTATGTGTGATGTTGTGTGGTAAGTGTGGTATTGGGTGGTAAGTGTGGTATTGTGTGGTAAGTGTGGTATTGTGTGGTATTGTGTGGTAAGTGTGATATTGTGGTATTGTGTGGTAAGTGTGGTAAGTGTGGTATTGTGTGGTAAGTGTGATATTGTGGTATTGTGTGGTAAGTGTGGTATTGTGTGGTAAGAGTGGTATTGTGTGGTAAGTGTGGTATTGTGTGGTAAGTGTGGTATTGTGTGGTAAGTGTGGTATTGTGTGGTAAGTGTGGTATTGTGTGGTAAGTGTGGTATTGTATGGTAAGTGTGGTATTGTATGGTAAGTGTGGTATTGAAATCATTGGATACCTACATAACGCAATGCTTTCATTTGCCACTTTGGAAAGAGCATTTATTCACAAATCTCTAGCCATATTTACTAATAATGTTGCATTTATTAAAATATTGGTTTAAAAATACTAATCAAGAGGTGTTTGTGTGTGGATAATAAATTATATTTGTGACACATTAGTGAGTTGTACTGTATTTATTAGTTGTAAGTATGTATTTCTTACAATAATATCAGCAATAATCTGTTGCATCTCCAGACAGACAGCCAGAGAAACACAAACAGGAACATACAACTTCCCAAATCAGCCATGAAAGAGCAACCACCACAGGCAACTACTGTTGCTTCCAAATGGGCCATTTTACGGCTGCTCAACTCCTATTAGTATCAGTGGCCATTAATGAGGAGCTGGGAGGGAGCGGCGAGCCAGGTGTCGGAGCCGCCGCTACAAGGGAATAAAGAGTGCCGCGAGCACTGACCTGCAATGGATTCCCATAGACTGAGCCAAGAGGGATGGGAACAGAGTGGGAACAGAGAGGAATGTGGGGTTGGTGGAACTATGGTCTCTACATGTGCCTAGGTAGATAGAGATTCTGATAACACTTCAAACAAAGTATATTGAATAAAGCCTTTGTGATGACCTCATGAATGTCCGTAGATGCTTATATAAATCATGTAAAAGCTAATCTTCCACCAGTTCCGTCAGTGGTGATATCATAGTCCTTGCACCTGTTGCTTTGCATCATGTGGCGTAATCCTTCTGACACTCATGGAATATAGTGCGGTGGCTTAAGACCATATTTGAACATAATGGGGACGCGCCGGACAAAAGCACCAAATTTTTTCCATGTGCTCTACATCACCATAGCTTTCAATTTTGGGTGGGAGCCACTTCATCAAGATGGCCGATGGCGGCCATCTTGGATTTCCAAGATGGCCGATGGCGGCCATCTTGGATTTCCAAGGTGGCCGACATGTAAAATCTATAAGTGCAAATATCTCGGCTTCCAAGCCACTTAGAAGGTCAATCTTGGTGTCAAAATATACATGTTCTGGGTCAGGGAATGCATTAAAGCTATTGAGAATATCATTATGTGATTTTCTTTTTTTGGACCACTGCACTGACTGAGGCTGGTATCGCATCCTCTGGCACAGCTGACTCTTTCCTCAAAGCATCCCACCTCACTAGGACAAGACATGCCCACCAAGTGAGCGCTCTGGCACTGGGGAAGCTGCAGCAGGATGCCTTCTTGGACATGGTGACTGAGGGACCACGTGATGAGAAGATCAAAGAAGCTTGGAGACAAGATATGATCACCAAGAGTCCAACATTCCAGTACTGGGATACCATCCTCAACTTGGAAATAATGGGTCTGATATTTGTACGTGCCCACAGAGAACAGGATTTCCCCCTCTATGTGGAGTCACTGAAGGCTCTCGTCCCATGGTTCTTCGCCCTTGATCACCAGAACTATGCCAGATGGATTCCTGTCCACATCCGCGAGATGGAAAGCTTGCCCATGTCCATTCACAATGAATTTGAAGAACATGGTCACTGGGTTATTCCCAAGACCACAAACAGATTCTCAAGCATACCGATAGACCAGGCTCATGAGCAGAATAATGATCTGGTGAAGGGTTCTGGGGGTGCAGTGGGACTCACCGAGAATCCCTCAGCATTCAAGAAGTGGATGATCGCAGGGCCTGAACAAGCATGACTCCTAAAAGAGTTTGAGCAGGAGTTCAGAAGAAGGCAATAAACAACAACACCATGAAGAAGGAATGTCTACACAGAAGACATTCAAAGAACAAGCACTAGCTCTGGTGCACACCATCACTGGGATGAGCAATCCATTCCTAGATGATACCCCCGAGCTTCTAATGCTGGACACACGAAATATAACTGACGAGTCTGTGGTTAACACAGTCCGCAATGTGGAATCAGTGGACAGAGATCAGTACAACAAGTACCATGAGAGAGTGATCAGGAACCGCACACACTCCATTCACGAGCCCATCAAAAATAACTCACTGCCTCTCTTCAGATGCCCAACACCCAAGACCAAGACCAAGCAGGCAGGGCAGATCTCAATGTTGAAGGATGATGTTGCACTCTTCTCCCAATTATATATAGCCATGCAACACAGAGAGGGTGACATGAGCACCTTTTTTAAGCACGAAAACCATCCATACCCTCCCTCCCTATCTGACAGAGGGAAACTACGCTTGGGAAAGAAGTCAGATCTGCTAATTGTTCTGACAGAGAAGACACAACAGGAACCTCCAGGTACTTTTTTTTTTTACAAACAAGTTGTAATCAGTCAGTGGCATTAAGTAGTATCAGTAATAATCAGAAAAAAGTGCATATCATTCTCTTCAAGGTCTGTAGAGAGTCCTTATTTAAAGTTTGTTTTTCGTTTTTTAACTAACTTTCTTTTTTACCTCCAGGGACTTTTGATGTCAAAGTACTCGACGGTGCTGCTGTTGTGCACTTCCTGTCCATTACCACATTCGACGAATATGCCAGTTGTGTCTTTGTTCCCACCCACATCATGAAGCACTTGGAGACCTCTGCAAGAGTTGATGTGGTCTGGGATACTTACATCACCAGCAGCATAAAAGAGTCAACAAGGGAGAAGCAAGGCAAAGGGATACGACGGAAGGTGGCTGGTCAGAACAAGCTGCCAGGGAATTGGCCAGATTTCCTGCGTGACCCTATGAACAAGCAGGAACTCTTCACCTTCCTCTCCAGGAAGATTGCATCCATTGCCTGGCCAGATGGTAAGCAGGTCTTCATTACATCTGGCACCAGAGTGGTCGGCACAGACACCAGCCACTTCATACTGCCATGTAACCATGAAGAGGCCGACACCAGGATACTGATTCATCTGCTTGATGCCCTGGA
The DNA here is from genome assembly GCF_963989245.1 of Nansenia antarctica. Lineage (NCBI taxonomy): Eukaryota > Metazoa > Chordata > Actinopteri > Argentiniformes > Microstomatidae > Nansenia > Nansenia antarctica. Next base: position 28,840,052 of record NC_137676.1, read on the forward strand.
GCATCGCTCTTCTACCTGCTTGGTACGCACTGTGGATACAGATGTTGTCGTTATCCTCATCGGCAAGTTCCATGCCCTGCCCTCCAAGTATCCAGCTGCAGACATCTGGGTCGCTTTTGGCACTGGCAAGAACTACAGATATCTTCATATCAATAACATCTGCCATACTCTGGGCAAAGGTAAGTCCACAGCACTTCCAGTCTTCCACTGTTTCACAGGCTGTGACACAACCTCAGCATTCTGTGGGAAGGGGAAGAAGTCAGCATTGGAGGCTTGGGAAGTCCTACCCCGAGGTCACCCAGGCCTTCAACTACATGGCAGCGAATCCGCACACTCCCGGTGACCATAGATGCCCAGCAATTTCAACTTCTGGAGCGCTACACAATCGTCCTTTACGACAAGATGAGTGATGTGGAATCTATTAATGAAGCACGGAGAGAGTTGTTCTGCCAGAAGAACAGAACCATGGAACACATTCCACCAACACAAGATTCCCTTCTGCAGCACTTGAAGCGAGTTGCCTACCAGTCTGGGATCTGGGCAACATCTGAACTGGCTCAGCAGCCGACACCCAGTCCAGAAGGATGTGGATGGACATTGGATAGAGACAGCCAGGTCTGGCTTCCTGTGTGGAGCATTCTACCAATGGCTTTTGAAAGCTGCACTCACTGAACTGGTCAAATGTGGCTGTAAAAGCGCAAGTGGCTGTGGTGCAAAGTGCTCATGCAAGAAAGCACACTGGAAATGCACAGAGCTTTGCAGTTGTAAATGTGACCGATAATTTGATGATATAAAATGCTTTGTTATGTTAAAAAGTGAAGCACATAAAGTTCAATTCAATTAATGCATGTTGTCCATTTTTCAATATACATGCCATTGAAAACATACATATTAATATATGTCCAGCTGCTTAGGAACCGAGTTGAAACTTATGGATACATTGCCAGAATGAACATATTTATTTGATCTCGGCACAAATAATCATCTAGTGATATTCTCAATAGCTTTAATGCATTCCTTGACCCAGAAAATGTATATTTTGACACCAAGATTGACCTTGTATGTGGCTTGGAAGCCAAGATATTTGCACTTATAGATTTTACATGGCGGCCACCTTGGAAATCCAAGATGGCCGCCATCGGCCATCTTGATGAAGTGGCTCCCACCAAAAATTGAAAGCTATGGTGATGTAGAGCACATGGAAAAAGTTTGGTGCTTTTGTCCGGCGCGTCCCCATTATTTTGCTAAGCTGCCGCACTAATAGAATAACAATAGCTTACTCTTACAGTACCAGTCAAAGGTTTGGACACACTTCCCCATTCAATTGAATGTATTTCAGAATAATCTATATACACCTTATTAAGACTTCATTAAGGTGCCACATGTTCATTTTCAAACCATTATTTATTCTCGATAGGACAACTGAGGTCACCCTTATTTCCAATGTCGTCGAGACATACAGATTATTCAACAAGTGATTCAACAGTTCAATAATAAACATTGATAAATCAAAGAATCAGTTTACACTGTAAACATCAGACATAATCAAATATAAAGACATATATAAAGTACAGAATAAAGGGGGAAAACGCTAAAAACAATTGCAAACCTCTAGTGTAAGGCCGTACGGAACCCCTAAAGGGACGTGTGGAAAAAAAAAAAAAAAAATGTTTCTCGTGCTCACGAGATACTTTCGCGTGCTCACGAGATACTTTCGCGTGCTCACGCGATACTTTCTCGTGCTCACGAGATACTTTCGCGTGCTCACGAGATACTTTCGCGTGCTCACGAGATAGTTTTCGAAAACAAGTAGTCGTCAGATGTGCTAGACTTGGACACATCCAGAAGATGGCAGTAGTGCAACCCTAAGGATGCAAGCTGCCGTTAAACCCAAAAGAAGAAGAAGAAGAAGAAGAAGAAGAAGAAGAAGACAGATGTGCTAACCATGGCGGAAGATATATACTTGTACATGAAGTCAAGAGATATACCTGACCGGGTAATAAACCAACTAAAAGCAGATAAGGTGAGAATGAATGTTAATTTATAATATAAAGTAAGCAATACACTATAGAGTATTATTTCTAGCTTTCTGGTGCAAGCACCTTCCGTTCAATAGATTTTTATACGTTTGCCTTTCAGATCGACATCGACGTCATAGATGTGATGACTGATGAGCAGCTAAAAGAGTATATAGAACAATATGGTGACCGACTTGCAATCCGTGCATTTTGTCGCCAAAAAACTGTGAAGTCAGGAGGAGTGGAGACAGTTAAGTCTTCTCTCATGCAGAACGTAAGAGAGAGGCTTGGGGAAAACCATAGGAAAACTCCTGCCAACCCAACTCCTGCCAACCAACATGCCGTCAAAGACACCCGGCGGGTTGAAATGGGATGGCTCCACTCTGAGGACGGCACTTTTCACCAAGTAAAAACCAGAAAGGGAGGTGGAACACGGCACCTTTCGGTCCAGAAATCAACACCGATGAGGGAACTGCTGGAGACAGGCAAAGGCTTGTTTTTTCCAAATGGACATTCGTCCAAAGGGCTGATGGCAAATTTCGAATTTGATATTCGTGATTATAGTCACAACGCATTATCCCCTGAAGTCACAGTGGCCCAGCTGTACGAGCAGACCAAACTAAGGATGTTGCGCGTTTACACAACCACACTGGCTAAAGACGTGACACCGGTATCTGTCTCTGATGTTTCATCATCGGACTTCGAGCCCCCAGAGGAGAGTCAAATGAAGGTAATGTATATTCTGCCACGTATCAATACTATATTGTATTTATATTGATAGGCTATTAATTGTGAAATATTGGGCGGGAGGTGGTTATCAAGTGGTAGCCTATTGTGGACAAACATTAGACTGGGTAAACCCAGCCCGATCTGCCAGCGATTTTATTTCGCCCTGCAGCTTAAATAAGATTGAGCTTGGTTTGGTGATAGCCAGGCTAGACAAACATGTATTTCAGATTCTAAAATGAAAATAACGGAGTAATTACTGAATAGTAATGGGCCACAGAATTTGACTAAAGACTCGTGTATGCGTGTATAAGTCAAGATGCGCAGCCAGAGAGGCGCTTAGTTCCGAAAGATTTTCTTTGAACAGTTGGACAATATGTGGCTGTATAATCTTATAATGTGCTGATCATCTGAATTCTTTATAGACTAGGAAAAGGCTGAGACGATCCTTGAGGAACACAACTAGGAGAAGTCATCACTCGAGGACTACAATTGATTATCAAGTGGATCATCCAGAGAGCTCCGCTGATTTAGGTGCAGCACCCAGTGGTTCAATGGAGGAAAACCATGAAAACGTAAGCCCCATTTCGTAGACCCAGTCTGTGATAGAACTTGTGTTGTATAGAGATTAATTTGTGCAGTAATGTTCAAACATTACTTTTTAAGATTCAAACAAAAAATAATTTATTAAAAGTTATAGTTTCCTGTAGTGGCATTTAGGTTACATCTGCATGACACAGCAGCTATGTTTAGAATAAATCACAGGTGAAGTCTATGAGGACAGAGAGATGGAGAGATCATGATTTCGTTGCAAACAACAAATGTAATTCGATCTTACATTTTGACTGCAGCTAATGGAAATGGGCCAATGGTTTTGAATTCAACGCCACATTAACTCAATGCATATACCAAAAAAAAACCTGCTCAGGTGCAAGGTGTTTTAACCACATGCATGTGATAGTACACATGACTGCTTGGATCAGATGATGCAAAATCAAAGATAAGGTAATAATTGCATGTTTGTTTGTATGTTTTTTAATTGAATTATCAACAGACAGGAGAACCAATCAGCCAATCAAGACAATCAACTCCTGTGATGAGTAACACAGAGGTTCTGCATCCACCATCTGCCGATACTTGCCAATCAACAAGCAGCCATGGATCTGAAGATGAATGTTTAATGGCTGAGTCAAATCAAGATGCAAACCAGTCGTTAAATGATGAGGCAGATCTTGCCCTTGCCACCCAAGCATCTGTTGAGGAATTCGAAGTACACTTTGGACCCGTTATTGGTGATGATTGGGATAATGAAGACTCCACCCTTCCCTGGAATCCACATGACTTTAACAGTATGCAGGTATAGTGTAGAACTAACCTCTAACATTACTGCCATGGATGACTGCCATTATTGATCCATTTGAAGAGTTTTTCTTAGTAATTACAATGTATATACATTTTACAAAATACAGTGACAAATTGCCAATGTCTTCAGATTGATTTTTCATCCAAATATTCAAAATTAAACGATATTCTATTTATTGTGATGTAAAAAAGAAAAGCAGCACATCTATATAATTCATAATATCTACTGTACCTAATCACACCTTTTCATGCTAATTAATATATTGATTGTCAAGATGTTTATTCATTTTATACTTGCTAATTGATGAATCAATCTATAATCACACCTAACTGCCTTTTTTAAAATCTTGTAGCACTCTACACTGAATGACGGACCTGAATCATCAAGCAGTCTTCCAGCTGCACCAGACCCATTTGAAAAAGAATTTGTCCTTGTGAAAATAAGACGAGTAAACATAGTTGATGATGTCCTTAATGTCTTCATGGAACCAAAAGTACTGAAAGCTAATCTAAAAATTGAGTTTACAAATGAGAAAGCTGTGGATATTGATGGTGTGTCAAGAGAGGCATACTCCGCGTTCTGGGAACATTTCTTGGAACAGTGTGAGGGGGAAGAAGAACGAGTGCCCAGACTACAACCAGACTATCCCGAGAAGAAATGGCAAGCTCTTGGAAGAGTGTGGTTGAAAGGATACCTGGACCACAATTTCATGCCAATCAGACTGTCACCAGCTTTTGTTCTAGCCTGTTGTCAAGGAGTTAGTTCGGTGGATGAAGAATTCTTGATGATGTCATTTGCCAGATTTCTTTCAGGGAATGAGCGTGCATCGCTTGAAAAAGCACTACAGGGCAACATTGATGAAACTGTTGAAGAGGACTTACTTGAGATCTTCTCAAGAATGGGCTCACACTGCCTGCCCTCTAAAGATAACTTACGAGCTGCCATCTTAACAATGGCACACAAAGCTCTGATTCAAGAGCCTAAATTCATAATTGACTGTTTCCACTCCTGTATTCACAATGCTGTGCCAGCACTCATAACCAAAGAGAGCATAATGGAGCTTTACGAATCTAAGAGGCCAACTAACAAGAAAGTGGCCCAGATGATAAAGCCATCAACTGATAGTCTAAATCCACAAGAGCAGACAGCTCTTAACCACCTGCTACGGTATGTTAGAAGCATCGACCCCAAAAAATTGGAGATCTTCTTACGCTTCTGCACAGGATCCACTGTGTTGTGCAAAGACACAATCGAAGTAACTTTTAATAGATTGTGTGGTTTAAGTCGCAGGCCTGTAGCACACACATGTGGAGCGGTTCTTGAGTTACCATGCACCTACAGCTCATACCCTGAGTTTCGTAAAGAGTTTGACAATATCCTGTCTGGTGACTGCTTTACAATGGATATTGTGTAGTGAATGTAAGGGAACTTATCTTCCACTGATATTGTTATGACATTTGTCGGTAACACTTTATTTTATGGGGTCCCAAATACAACTGTGTAACAATATGTAATGTCATGTATCTATGGAAGCATATAGTGGACTTAATTAGCATTAACATTTGAATTAAGTCCACTATATGCTTCCATATGTATCATGTATGTAACCACTGACCCTTACCCTATGTACACTGTACACCATTTGGGTAACACTTTATTTTAAGGGGTCCCTGATACAATGTATCTACACCATTAAGTACAGTGTGACAACCTATGTACTAATATGTAATACCACACATTTACATTGTACATACATTATGGAAGGTTAGGGGTTAGGTACAATTTAAATACATGATATTAGTACATAGGTTGTCACACTGTACTTAATGATGTAGATACATTGTATCAGGGGACCCCTTAAAATAAAGTGTTAGCCCCATTTGTTTGAAACAAACAATTTCTACAGATTTACATTTATTTACATTCAAAACACTTCTTTTGTTCATTCATGTATTACACAACCAAGTATTTGCATGTTGGTACTGTTCTGTCAAGAGCATAATTGTTCAATTTTGTTCAATAAAGATTCCTTGTTCTTGTTTTCTTCTTTTCTTTATTGTGGTTTTGTTTGTTTCCTGTTCATTGCTGATTTAAAGTCAAAGTAAAACATCAATGACAATGCTCCTGTCCTATACCACAACAAATGTAGTTCCATCTAAAATTAGAGAGCAGATCTTATCTCATTCTTCAAATGCAGGTACAAATCCACTGCTTGATAAGCATCAGCTGAAAGATGCAGCTGTGACTCAACCATCAGAACGTTGCAGATGTTGTAGATGTCTGTGTCACATGGCACTGCTGGTCGAAATGTGCAGTTACTCTGACATAACTGTACATCAGCTCTGTCCACTGGGGAAAGGCAGTCTTCACTTCGGTAGAGTTCTGGGAACATGTACATGATTCGGGGTCGACCACTGGGTACCCCGTTATTCTTCGATGGTCTGATGACATGTGAATCCCACACTTTGATGGTCTCATCTAATTCGTCCTAGAAAAATACAATTCGTTATTCTCATGGGCCTTACATACATTATGAAATTATTTGAAACTAATCATGTTAAATGTTAAAGTTGTTGATGAAGTTAATTATTGGTAATAAACAAAACATCGAAAATCAGAGTTGGTCGCGCTGCATTTGCCATGTCAGCACCATGGACAGGTTCGTAGCTCAGCTGACGTGGAAAAGCCCCGCAGACCATGCAAAAAATACGCTATTAGAGCCATCTTCGCTTTTCATTATGAATTATTGGAATTATTACTGTAGGACACCACATGGATGAGACACTTGAGTGCCATACAGTAGGCCCTTTTCACCACCATGCAGTGCCTGCTCATTGGAAAGTTTCAGATGATAGAATGTTTAACACAATAGCCTATGGCACATTTGTAGCTCACCTGAATGATACCCATGAAGCAGAACTGAATTAGACTTCTGTCCAAATAAGTACCATCGAACAAACCACGGTCCTTCAGATCAGTGAACAGAGAAATGTAGAATTCCATTGATTCCCTTCTGAGGAAGCCCCACCAACTCTCTATTCGCTGATTTGCGGTGCTTGCCCCTTCGATGTAGCTGTCAATACCAGAGCCGTCGTGAATGTTGCGACGGAGAAAACGCTGAAAGTCTCTGACTTTAACATTCTCTGTGCCCCGGTCGGCTCTGGCAATCCTTGGACAGCCACCTGATCTCTTGACTGCTTCCATGTAGTAGCCTCCAATGATTTTTGGGTCACTGCTGGTAGTGAATGCATTCATCCAGATAATTTTACGGGAAAACCCGTCAATGCAGCCGTTTATACAGATACCGAATGGCTTCAGTTTGTCATAGGAGTCGAAGTGCCAAATATAATTGGGCCCTTTTGCAAAATACCTTCGGCGATGGAGACGTCTTAGTCCTCTGAGTTCAACACCCCTTGGGTCAAGTTCTTTCAGAATTAATCGGATCTCTTCTTTCTTGACGTGCAATCCATTCTCCATGCATTTTCTGTACATCCACCTATACCCACAGAGCTGGACAGATGTTTTTAACTGTTCCTCAATGAACTCAACTACGCGATCCAAAGTGGTGTAGTTCTTGCGCCGAGAAAGACCACACGACTTCAGAATTCGTTTTAAATTTCTTTGAGACACAACATAATGGTGACGACTTGCAAGTAAAGTAACTATGTCTTTATAATGAAGTCCCAGGTGAAAATACAGCTTAACTACATCTTGAACAGTCATATCTTCCGCCATGGTTAGCACATCTGACGACTACTTGTTTTCGAAATACTATCGCGTGAGCACGAGAAAGTATCTCGTGAGCACGAGAAAACTATCTCGTGAGCACGAGAAAGTATCTCGTGAGCACACGAAAGTATCTCGTGAGCACGCGAAAGTATCTCGTGAGCACGAGAAAACTATCTTGTGAGCACGAGAAAGTATCGCGTGAGCACGCGAAAGTATCTCGTGAGCACGCGAAAGTATCTCGTGAGCACGAGAAACTTCTTTTTTTTTTTTTTTTTCACACGTCCCTTTAGGGGTTCCGTAAGGCCGTGTTCACACTTGACTTATTTTTTTTTAAAGCGTGAGAAAAGCGCAGCTGCCGCCGCCTTTTTCAGTTGAATTTATTTAACTTTTCAGAAAGGTGCTGTGTGATGTCAAGCGCCTTTCTGACAGCTGACTAATCAGGACGAGGAGAGTAGGTACGTGTACCTTCCCTAGTAAACTACTTCCTAATCCTAGCTACCGGTGCTCCGAGACGTCAGACCCACCAAGATGGACAAAAACAATGTAGCACTACCAGTTGTAGTACCAGTTACTCGTGATTGCTACTGGTATTTCATAACGTGGTTCCAGTGTTAGCAGCATTCGTCAGAAATCTTCATTTTCCACAACACTGTTGCAAATATACCCAGTTCAACACAACACACCTTGCAAATATACCCAGCGATAGACTTGGTAATAGTCGTAGCCTCGGGGAGTTAAAGGGAAGCCTTGATCGTCATGATTACAAAGATGCCACTTGAAATGCATGAAATCCAAGTTTATTCGTGTCCTACACGTAGTTTTGGTATTAGTATTCGCCTAGTATTTAACCGACTGTCAGTCATGAATGGTCCCAATATTGTAGCTTCAAGTTGGTTGTTATTGTGCTTGCTGCAGCAAGCCCACGATATGTTATTGCTGATACATTTATTTGAATCCTGTTCTTTTACCAACTGCTAAGACAACAATATAGTAAGCTAGTTACTTTAGCTAGCTAAAGATATTGGGGCCCGGGCCCCAAATCAGTTTACAACTTGTTGTAATTATATTACGATGTTTCTGTCAGTAAAGATATGTAAGCAATGCAGGGTGCGTTCGTAAATTCGCTCTGAGAGCGCTGGAGCGCACACTGGGTTCAACGTCCCGTAATTTGATTGGACAAGAGGCATTCCATGAGTGCTGATCAGATTTCCAGATAGCTAGCGAACAGAAGACGGAAAGAAACGTCAGATCAGATATATAAACGGGTTATTTTGATAAACTGGACACATTTTGGGAATATATATGGTTACTTTCTCGCCTGAAAACATATTAAAGCTTCATAAAATGACATGTTAACACTTGTAGAGGCAAAAGTACAGATTTTAGCCAATGGAGGTTTAAAATGGAGGATTTAAATTGCCCGCTGCTAGCCGGTGCGAAATGCATTCTGGGAAGAAGGTAACTTTCCGGTAATGGCCTTAAAGATAAATAGATAACAATGTTTATTCTGCCTATCTGAGAAGACCAACCCACCTTCTCATATAAGCTGCAGGGGTGCGTATCATATCTGTCACCAGTGATAAATCTAAGAGCAGATAGACAGAATACAAAGGTTTAAGAGTCGAAGGAGCAGCACCTCTATAAACCACATCTCCATAATCCAGGACCGATAGACAGACTGCTTCAACAACGCTCTTTCTGCATGTCATTGGAAAACTGGTTCTGTTCCAGTATAAGAAACCAATTTTGTTGCCTCAATTTACAAGCAAGATTGTCTATATGATATTTAAATGAGAATTGTTCATGTAGGCAGATTCCAAGATATTTATATTCTGTAACCTTTTCTATGACCCATTTCTAGTTGAAATATGCAAGAATATTATTTTTTGAGGAATATCTCTGTCCCTAGATAACACCATACATTTAGTTTTGCTTGCATTGAGTACAAGCTTACATTTGTATTTCTATGTTGTAATTTGTAGGCTAACTCAGAGGAGAGCATGTACTCTCAGAGGGGAGGATGGGGAGATATTGCTGCTCAAACAACATACAGTAGCTACCAAATGGGTAAATATTGTGTTGTTTTGGTTTGAACTGAAAGCGTGGTCAGAATTCTCTTAAGACCTTGTTTTGGTTTATACAACAGTTAGTTCCGACCAAGTCATTTGATTGGACAAGAGGCATTCCATGAGCGCCGATATACAGTATAACAGCACTGGGACTTTTAACTATGTATCACTCAGTGTCCTTAGTCTCTCTGGAAAGAAAATTCATAAGAAAATAAACAATTTACGGGAATAACATTGAGGACTACTCAATGAGAGCCATGCAGAGGCGGAGCTACAGGGACATAATTTTTTATTATAAATGACATAAATAAACTGTAAACTGTAACTCGTCATTCTGCATGTATACATCATTATCTTTGGATGGCAAAGTTGTGAATTATGGAAAATCTGACAAGTAATATGAAGCTGAGGCTTAGAGTTTTGTTTCTTCATACTATGTTAACTATTTCTGGTTAATCTGACAGTTGCTCTGGTATTAATCGTTGAAGTTGTGTGACTAATGTCCCATTACACAATCTGAGTTGGTCATGAATGCACCATATGTAGCCCACGTTTTGTGACTAGACATTTGTCATCATGGTACTACAGTTTCTGCTGTAGCGAATGTACACAGTATGTTCGCCGACTGGGAATTCTGTCACACACATGAAAGGTTTTGCTACAGAGTGTCTAAAAAGAGTACCCACCTCTTGAATGAGGTCTCCTTTAATCTTTACAGTGGGTGAATGTCACATAATGTCACATCGCAAAGCTAAGCTGTCTTGGATGTTTAACAGACAAGCACTTGGGGCGTAAGTGGCTTAGCACACGAAGGCACATGCCATATCATCGCAAGGTCTCTGGTTCGATTCCGGCCATCGGCATATCCTGCATGTCATCTCCCCTCTCTCTCACCCATCCTTCCTGTCAATATCCCAATAAAGCAGAAATGCCCTAAACATTTAGAAAAGAAAAAAAACATACAAACACAAACAAATACTATCTTTCTCCCCCTCCCCAACTCTATCTGTCTCTGCAATCCTGCTATATAGAGATAATGTTCTCTTGCTCTCTTTCTCTCCATATTTCAATGAAAAGTAGGGCAACGAGGAGGAGAGACTAGGGCAACTAAGTCCAGCACACATAATCCTGCTAGGCTGTGCCACGCTCTGTACCTCACACTCTGTAGCTCACACTCTGTACGCCACACTCTGTACCCCACACTCTGTACCCCACACTCTGTACGCCACACTCTGTACCTCACACTCTGTACGCCACACTCTGTACCCCACACTCTGTACGCCACACTCTGTACCTCACACTCTGTACGCCACACTCTGTACCTCACACTCTGTACCCCACACTCTGTACCCCACACTCTGCAGGCCGTGCTGGGTTAACCTCAGGGGATACGTCACTGGGCTTCACTGGGGTTTCATGTCACTGTGCCGGCGCACAACAACACTCAGTTCCAAAATGTGTATTTATCCACTTTCATGGCCTTGCTTTTTCTGCTTTTATGTCCGCTCTGCAGAGGCAGAGGGAACACCCCAAGGCTGTAGCATGTTCCCACAGGAACACACACACAGGCTAGCTAGCATACATGCAAGCCTGGGAGACACAACTCACACCAAGATCTATTTTAATTCAGTTGTTCGATTCCGGCCATCGGCATATCCTGCATGTCATCTCCCCTCTCTCTCACCCATCCTTCCTGTCAATATCCCAATAAAGCAGAAATGCCCTAAAAACATATTTAGAAAAGAAAAAAAACATACAAACACAAACAAATACTATCTTTCTCCACCTCCCCAACTCTATCTGTCTCTGCAATCCTGCTATATAGAGATAATGTTCTCTTGCTCTCTTTCTCTCCATATTTCAATGAAAAGTAGGGCAACGAGGAGGAGAGACTAGGGCAACTAAGTCCAGCACACATAATCCTGTTAGGCTGTGCCACGCTCTGTACCTCACACTCTGTAGCTCACACTCTGTACGCCACACTCTGTACCCCACACTCTGTACCCCACACTCTGTACGCCACACTCTGTACCTCACACTCTGTACGCCACACTGTACCCCACACTCTGTACCTCACACTCTGTACCCCACACTCTGTAACCCACACTCTGTACCTCACACTCTGTACCCCACAGCACACATAATCCTGCTAGGCTGTGCCACGCTCTGTACCTCACACTCTGTAGCTCACACTCTGTACCCCACACTCTGTACGCCACACTCTGTACCTCACACTCTGTACGCCACACTCTGTACCCCACACTCTGTACCTCACACTCTGTACCCCACACTCTGTACCTCACACTCTGTACCTCACACTCTGTACGCCACACTCTGTACCCCACACTCTGTACCTCACACTCTGTACGCCACACTCTGTACCCCACACTCTGTACCTCACACTCTGTACCCCACACTCTGTACCCCACACTCTACCTCACACTCTGTACCCCACACTCTGTACCCCACACTCTGTACCTCACACTCTGTACCCCACAGCACACATAATCCTGCTAGGCTGTGCCACACTCACACTCTGTACGCCACACTCTGTACCCCACACTCTGTACGCCACACTCTGTACCTCACACTCTGTACGCCACACTCTGTACCTCACACTCTGTACCCCACACTCCGTACCCCACACTCTGTACCCCACACTCTGCAGGCCGTGCTGGGTTAACCTCAGGGGATACGTCACTGGGCTTCACTGGGGTTTCATGTCACTGTGCCGGTGCACAACAACACTCAGTTCCAAAATCTTTATTTATCCACTTTCATGGCCTTGCTTTTTCTGCTTTTATGTCCGCTCTGCAGAGGCAGAGGGAACACCCCAAGGCTGTAGCATGTTCCCACTGGAACACACACACAGGCTAGCTAGCATACATGCAAGCCAGGGAGACACAACTCACACCAAGATCTATTTCAATTCAGTTGATTCACGACAAATTATGAAAGGTGCAATTTATTTTCAATAGGGATTCTTAAATTCTTGAATGGAATATTTCTGTTTAACTTCCCGAATTTACTGAATTGAAATAGAATCAAGCCCAACTCAGGCAAACACGTTTGCATGAAATACTCAAAATAGTCCAAATCTTAATGGCTCTGCTATTGAAAATTCAAAAGGCTAAATTGAATAGCCAATTGAAACAGATAGCTAAAATATCTTAATCATCCGTTTATATACGGCAACCACACACTAGCCACTTCCCTAATACTTTGGTACATCCTTAAATATTACAATGGTGATAATTTGTGAAATAGTGAAACAATAATGATTTGATAGTTCAGTTTCTAGGAGTCTGCTTATTCAAACGCAACTCGACAATGTGTAGCATAAATGCCCTTATGTCAGAACCTGGCCAGCAGGGTCCGCTCCACTGCAGATCTGCCTAAATGACACCTCATGGCAGGAATATGAGCATGAGGACCTGGAACAGTTCACGTCGTCGGTTCTGAACCACATAGTGAACTGCACCAACTCAGTCACCGTGGACAAACGGGTCCGGGTCTACCCCAACACGAAGCCATGGATGACTGGGAAGGTCCAAAAACGGATCAATGAGAGGGACAACGCCTTCTTCGCAGGGAAGGGCACACTGCTGTACAGCACCACCAGGGCTAACCTAAAGTGCGGCATCCGGGAGGCCAAGGCAGACCACAGAGAGAAGATTGAGGAATGCTTCCTGAGCAACGACTCCAGGCGGGTGTGGCAGGGGGTTCAGCACATGACAAACTTCAGAGCCAACAGGCTCACAGCCGCAGAGGACGATCCCCTGCTGGCGGAAAAGCTGAACTCCTTCTACGCCCGGTTCGACCAGGGGCGAACGGAGGTAACCACAACACAAACACAACTCTCTCCAGCTCTCAGCAGCCTCACCCTCACAGAGCATGAAGTGAGACGCGTGCTGAAGGCGGTGGACCCCAGGAAAGCCTCAGGGCCGGATGGCGTCCTGGGACGGGTGCTGAGGGACTGCGCCGACCAGCTGGCCGGGGGTTTCACCAACATCTTCAACCAGTCCCTGTCCCAGGCCACCATCCCACCCTGCCTGAAAACCTCAACTATCATCCCAGTCCCGAAGAAAAGCACGGTGAGCTGCCTAAATGACTACCACCCGGTGGCACTCACACCAATCATCACGAAGTGCTTCTAGAAACTAGTCCGGGCCCACATAGTCACACGCCTCCCGCCCAACCTGGATCCATACCAGTTCGCCTACAGAGCCCACAGGTCCACAGAGGACGCCATCGCGACGACTCTCCACTCCACTCTATCCCACCTGGAGAGGGGAAACAGCTACGCGAGACTGCTCTTTGTGGACTTCAACTCTGCCTTCAACACCATCCTTCCAGACAGGCTAGTGACCAAACTACTAGACCTGGGACTATCACACTCTATATGTGCATGGATCAAGGACTTCCTGTCCGACCGCCCCCAGAGGGTGCGGGTGGGCTCCCACACCTCCACAGCCCTCAGACTCAGCACTGGGTCCCCCCAGGGCTGCGTGCTAAGCCCCATCCTCTACAACCTCTACACCTACGACTTCACCCCCGTCCACCCCAGCAACTCCATCGTAAAGTTTGCAGACGACACCACCGTGGTGGGCTGCATCTCGGGGGGGGGACGAGGCGGCGTACAGGGATGAGGTAGAGCAGCTGAGCAAGCTGTGCAAGGTTAACAACCTGCTGCTGAACCAGTCAAAGACCCAGGAAATCATCGTGGACTTCAGGAGGAAAAAATCTGAGGTCCAGCCCCTGCTCATCGACGGAGAGAGCGTGGAGAGAGTCTCAACCCACCGATTCCTGGGGGTGCACATACGCTGCGCAGTGGAGAGCATCCTCACCTACTGCATCTGCAACTGGTTCTCCAGCTGCACAGCCGCAGAGAGAAATGCGCTACAGAGAGTCGTGAGAACAGCCCAGAAGATCACCGGCGCCCCCCTCCCCTCTCTGGAAGAGCTGTACAACACACGCTGCCTCAGGAAGGCCTCCAAGATCTCCAGAGACCCATCCCACCCTGGGTACGAACACTTTGCCCGGCTGCCCTCGAAAAGGCGGTACAGGACCATGGCCGCAAGGACAAACAGACTGAAACTCAGCTTCTACCCCAGGGCCATCCAGGCCCTGAACACAGCAAAGACCTAGGTTCTGGGCCCTGGACAGTCTGGACGGATTGATGGCAGCTGCTGGATTGAAAAATCAGGTGTAGTGCTGAGGCACAAATGTGTACATTTCAAGCCTGCAAACTGCGACACTTTAAATGAATGTGCAATAACACTATGTGCAATATGACAACCCTAGTCGTTTTATCTGTACAGTATAGTATAGTGGATAGTGTACATAGCCTTTATTTATGTAAACCAGCTCCTTTCCCTTCTTGTTTTTTTTTGTTTTTTTTCTTTCCTAGCACCAGGGGAGCCACCCCTCCCAAATTTCGTTGTTTGGTACCTGTACTATAGCAATGACAATAAAGACCATTCATTCATTCATTCATTCATTCATTCTTAGTGCATGTGGATATAAAACCATGGAAAGAAACACTGGTGGATGATTATTGACATAAACATTAAATTCTAATAATGTTAATTTATAAACCATTAATAAATAATGAACTAACTTTTAACAAATAACAACAGTTGTAAACTGTATTTAATGCTTAGTAAATGATTAGTACCTATATGAATAACTTAACATAATTCATTAATAACTGCTTACAAATCAGTTACAAATAGAACATGATCGACTTTGTTTAATGAATGATTTGCTAATAAACATTAACAAATGCAACTTAAATGTTTACCAAAGAGCTTATTATGTGTTCCAAATAGCTTGTAAATGCATTAATAAATCATTAATTAATAATAATTAAAAATTGCAACTATTCAGCATTTATTAATATTTAGAGAGAAGAAGGGCTTTCTCGGTCTTATCGCACTGGGATAGTGTAATAACTCAACAAAACATTGTTTTTAGGCTGAAATGAATACATTTGATCAATATGGTTCCACTCATCCCCACAAACAAACAGATAAACATGCACACACACAGTCTCAGAAACACCTGCAGAAAGGCTCACTTATACAACCCACAAACGCATGTGTAACGATGGTCAAACAGGCAAACTTCTTTCAACCAATTATTTGTATTGATCTGCATGGAAGACATATAAAACACAAATCTTCCTCTGGTCTGCAACTCTTGTGAATCTATTCAGATGGCAGCCATATTCTGGTACCACCGTGTATGTATATTTCACATCAGGATAATTTGTTTACAGAAATAACACAAATTTCCCTCAAACATTACAAATAACAATTACAAACAACATGTGGAGCAACATACCTGCATGGAAGACATATAAAACACAAATCTTCCTCTGGTCTGCAACTCTTGTGAATCTGCGCATTCAAAATAACATACAATAAATGTTCTGTTTCACATCATCTGAGCTAGCAGCCAAAAGGCGAGAACTGAATGTGAAACACCACTAGCCAACATAGAGAACTCCCGTATAATACAAAATGTTCACAAACATACAATCCGTGGACGAAACTATACAGAAATCATCACAATACATGTAAAAACAAACAGCACAGTACTACACCAACATTTTCACCTTACATTACAAGATTCTCCACACAAATAATAAAATACGAGGAGCATTTTACATCGCGCACATACCTATTCAGATGGCAGCCATATTCTGGTACCACCGTAAGTATGGCAACAACAGAAGGACAAAAGAACGTGCAGACCTGCAGTACACCCAAACTCCAAAGGGGGCTCCAACAACAACCAGGGCTGCTCAAGCACGGCGAAACTCATCTACATTCACCACAACTAAACATACATTCCCAACTCTGTTACACATGCACTTCCACACACACAAACACACACACACACACACACTCACATATGCACAAATACATACAGCAGTAAAGGGGCAATCTGGGTTTCAAGCAACAACAAAGCACACCAGACACTTTTTGGGGTCAGCCCTTTTCTGGACGTGCTGTTTCACGGGTTGGGAAATCATCAGTAGTTCGCTGTGTGGCAGTGTGGCGAAAAAACCCATGGTTTCACCGGGGGAATCAAATTAAAATACAAATATCCCAGTGTTCCCCACAAAACAAGAAATCCAAAACCGATGGAAACGATCAGAGTTTCCCTTAGAATGTACAAATGCACGGCGGGGGAAATGTTCAACACAGCACCCAATGAGACCTCACTCTACGTAGGCAGGGCCAGCTAATCTGAACGGCTTGTTAAATCACATGTTTTCCGGAATAGGCAGCCCACAAAATTGCACCACAAAATCAACACCTAATTGCTTTAATGCACAGTTTCTGTGAGGGTCTATTTTAGGGTATTAGGGTCACAAGCACTGAAAAGGTGAGTTTTCATCATATGAGACCTTTAAAATACATTTGTGTCACACCTGGACAGGTTGTTTCCGTCTGGTCCCCTCACATGCTGTACTGTACCTTTAAAATGTAACATGAACATCATGATTTTAGGTTACATTGTCTACTATCTGTGATTTCTGTTATATACATTTTATAACAAATAACATCATCATTTACAATAAATCAGTTCATATAGGCGTACTGTATCTCTGAGCGTCTGATATTTGCATAGCTCAGTGTGGGCCCTCTCAAGAACCTGCCTCAATGACAGGTAATCGTTAAAGGTATAACATAAAAACATGTAATCTGGCATTATTTAAGCTCATTGTCTTGTTTTCCCAAGAGGAACAATAGGAAATCTATCATGGATAGCTCTTGAAACGTGTTGAATTATTCATGGGGAGTTAATTAATACAGCTTTGATCCAACATGACACGCTCCAGTTGGAAAGCCTTCACGACCTCCCTGGCTGCTCAGACGCTCAGACGACAGTTCAGACAGCTACCGTTTCACTGAGCCAGAGACTAACCACACTCCACACTGTCTCCTCAAGTCTTCCATGCTCATTTGCATATATACTGTGTAAAGAACCACAGACAGCACTCATTGCATACAGTAAAATGTTCAAATCAGGTAAGAGTCAAGATGTGGCTTAAGTGACAGTTCTATTATTATCACATCGGAGTGAGAGGGAAAACAAGAGATTCCATAACCAACATGAAGATCCTAATCCCCAACCCATTCCTATTTAGGACCAAACTGGTTGTCCTGAGTGTCATAAGCATTATGGTACAGCTCATGTTGCTTTACAGTTTACACTAACTCCTTCTCAAAAATATGGTTTTGCTAAACTCCATTAGCAATAGTTACTAGCCTATGAAGTTAGTGTTTGCAAAATCGCTAATTGTTGCTAGGTACCTTGACAGTTAAAGGTAGACTCTGAGATGTGCTGTCAATCGGAAAAGAGTGACGCAACCCTCCCAGAGATCATTTTAAAACAAAGACGATCAGGAAACAAGAGGAGACAATCAATTCTGGCATGCACGTGTACCGACGTCTAACAAGTGCCTACTGTTATTCACATCTTTACTCCAACTATCACACTGCCCCCTGGTATACACCTGAGCTTCGCTCCATGAAGGCCAGGGGTCACCAGTTGGAGACTTTGCAAGAGAACAGGTCTGACCGTTCATACCCAGGCCTACCTAGTACACATTACAACCTACAGATCTGCCCTCACACAAGCAAAATCCTCCTATTACTCTAATCTGATATCCACTGGTCAAGGAAATCCCAAAGTTCTCTTCTCCACCATTAATAGACTCCTCCAGCCCCCTGACAACTCCCTCCACTCCACGTTCAACAGATTCATTGATTACTTTCAAAGTAAGATTGATGGCATCTACCAGCAGCTCAAGCCCACCACCCCCTCATTCTTCATCTATCCCTCTGGCTGATACAACTGTTCCTCCACCCCCACCTCCCTGTTCCCTCTCTGCCTTCTCCCCCGTGGACATGGACTCTATCATGACGCTGGTCTCTGGCTCCCACCCGTCCACCTGCTCCCTGGACCCCATGCCCACTTCTCTGGTCAAGGCTAGCTTGCCTGTCCTCTGTCCCCTCATGGTCGACATCACCAACTCTATCTTAACTGGCTCCGTCCCCGCAGGTGATTGCTAGTTCGTGACGTTAGAATTATAAGGTTCTATCTCCATTTTTGTCAAAATTGAGTTGTTTACATAGTCTGATCCATTAGGTGTTTATTAATGTTATTTTTAAAATGTTGACATTTTTGAGTTAGTAATTAATAAAATACTAAGGTTCCATCTCACAAAACATAATGGAATGTAAAAAAAACACACTACACTTGATTGCACAGCCTAATGTGCCTCTTAGAACTGTAGAGATGTGGTATTTATTCATGTTTGTTATTGTGAAAGGACTATATTTGTTGTATGTGTTAGCTTCAAGTGATGCAATAGATTTTATTTAAGCCTTTGTTAAAGACATTAGCACTTCTGATTCAGTAAGCTGCTTTTCAGACATCAGTGTATTTTGAAGTGGGACACTGACTTTTGGCATCTGTTATACTGTCAACTGAATAGTAATATTTACAACACAGGATTTTGTGCCTGTTGGCACTTTGCCAGGGATATCACGTCAAGTGGAGAACATCTATACAAATCATGGTATTGAGCACACACACATTGGCAATTTAGTATACAGTTTTCAAGAGTAGAAAAAATGAAAGTATATATATTTGAATTGTAACACTGATTCACAGAAGTGTTGTCTAATGATGGTTTAAAATAAAACAAAAATGGTAAAATGGTTTTAAAGTAGACCTAACCATGTTTGGTACAGGATGACATTCATCTGTATTTTAGAGACACGTGACAGCCTTGGACATTACATTGAAAAAAGGCTGCTTTGCCTATCATAATTTCTACATCATTACTGGATATTTCTCTCTCTCCTAGCATCAACAACAATAAAAACGTGGATACCCCAGCACGCTAGCTTAGCTTGCAATGCAATATGATTAATAGCTGATAACCAAGGCAAACCAGTGATAGTGAGATAACTATACGTTCTCAGCTCACTCACTGTGCAGTGTAGCTAGATCGGCTATTGTGCAGTGTAGCTAGATCTGCTAGCTAATTATGATATCACACACTCCTTCATCAAAGATAGTCAGCCTGAACTTAACGCTACTGCAACTACAATGTAGTCTGATAACAACTTGTCATGTACTGTAATTTGATATCAGGTAATCCATGTAAAAGAAACAGATGTAGATAATTAACAAGGAATGTCAACACTCCTTGAGCACCACGCACAATTACATCTCAATCACAACAAAAAGCCATTATCTGTTGCAGTGAGATAGCATAGTTAACACCAGAATAGGATATAAGGTCTATGGCTGTGTTCGGAATGGTATACTAGCATACTGCATACTAGCATACTCAATTAGTATATACTGCATACTGCCTACTAAATTAATAATAAGTATGCGAAAATCAGCTGACCGTTTACACAGTATGCATACTGCCTCCCAGAATGCATTTCGCCAGGAGCAGGGAATTTAAACCTCCATTTTAAACCTCCATTGGCTAAAAGCTGTAATTTTGGCTTTACAAGTGTTAACATGTCATTTTATGAAGTTTTAATATGTTTTTAGGCGAGAAAGTAACCACATATATTTCCAAAATGTGTCCAGTTTACCAAAATAACCCGTTTATATATCTGATCTGACGATTTTTTCCATCTTCTGATCCTACCTATATTACTGCTGCGCTCGTAAATTCGCCATGGAAATCTGATCAGCACTCATGGAATGCCTGTTGTTCAATCAAATTACCTGGTCCCTTTATGACGTTGAACCCAGTGTGCGCTCCGGCGCTCTCAGAGCAAATTTACGAACGCACCCTGCTTTGCTTACATACATTGCTTACTTACGGAGTTCGACAGAAACGACATAACATAATTACAACAAGTTGTAAATTGATTTGGGGGGCCAATATCTTTAGCTAGCTCAAGTAACTAGTTTACTATATTGTTGTCTTAGCAGTTGGTAAAAGAACATGATTAAAATAAATATATATGAGCAATAACATATCGTGGGCTTGCTGCAGCAAGCACAATACAACCAACGTGTCCGTCTGAAGCGACAATACATTCGTGATTGGGCTACAATCAGTCAAATACTAGGCGAACATGTGTGTAAGACACAAATAAACTTGGATTTCATGCATTTCAAGTGGCATATTTGTAATCATGACGAAGTAGCCTTGTCTAAGAATGCATTTCACCATGTTAATTCCCAGTATAGTGAAAATACCATCGCTCATCCTTGATCAGACTTAGCTGGGGTGCTGCAACTGAAGAGTATCAAATAGAGTGCAAAAAATCAGCATCTGCACACTCAAATCTGTGCAAAAAACGCTGTTTATTGCAAGCTTTCGGTCCCCAGTCTATCGCACAATGTAAACAACAGCTGTATGACAAGTTTGTATGACGCAGTTTGACGAGGCTGAAAGCCAGATGGGATTGACAATTTACAGCCTAAACTTTCTATAACCTCAAAATCCAGTAGCCCATACGGTGGTAACCCGCCCCATCTGGCAACCCTGGACGCGAAATGCATTTTGGGAAACAGTACCCCAGAAGTGTCCAGTCGTATCACACTTAATTAATTAAATAATTCAGAAAATATTGTATATATACAAAGTTTCTCACATACTCAAATCTCGCATACTGTACAGTGTGAACGCTCTCGCATACTCAAATCTATGTCATATCTAGTATGAGTAGTATGCTAGTATGCTATTCTGAACACAGCCTTTGACCTCTCTAAAGAGTAAGTATTAATTAGGCTGTTTGAAAGGTGTGAATGAGTGTAACTGATTTTGTTTGAAGTGCGGTAGCCCAATTAAGCTACTGGTGCAGCAGTCAAAACTGTGTGTTAAGAACCTCTGTCAGTGCATAGGTCCGATTTTGTATTATGGAGCTCATTTGAATTTCCTGTCTTTTTTCGGCTATTGACTTATTGAATTATTGCATTATTGAAGCCAAAATATAATAATAATAATAATTAATTGTATTTATATAGCGCTTTTCCGGGGCTCAAAGACGCTGACAATATGGGGAAAACTGAAAACAGAAACAAGAAGCAACAGATAACATGAGCACATAGAACACAGAGTTAACGAACAGAGAACAATTAACACAGTAATGTCCGGGGGAGGGAGGGGGGTGGCAAGGTTAGGGGAGATGGTTAGGGGTAGGGGAGGTTGTATGGATGGGGGAACGGGGTAGGGGACGTTGTATGCATGGGGGAACAGGTAGGTTTTGAGGTGGGATTTAAAAATGAAGAGTGAGGGTGAGTCTCTGAGTGGTTGAGAGAGTGAGTTCCAGAGGCGGGGTGCATATGTAACTTAAAGGTCCCATATTATGAGAAACTCACTTTCTCAGTGTTTGTGCACATACATTTGGATCTCTGATGGGCTGCATATTTTAGAAAACATGCGATTCAACAAGACATTCAGATTTGCCACCCCATCCTACATAAAGTGGGATCTCATTAGAATTATACCCCGCCCCCATCTGAGTATCAGAGTGTTCGCCCTGAGGTTGTGAGTTCGAACCCCAGCCAAGTCATGCCAAAGACTATAAAAATGGCACCCGATGCCTCCCTGCTTGGCACTCAGCATTAAGGGTTGGATTGGGGGGGTAAGACCCTGTGAAATACCAGAGTCATGTCCACGGAGGTGTACCATCAGTTCTCAAGGCTACTTACTGTTTTCAGTCTCAGATGAGAAGGGTCACAAATGCCGAGGCGCAGAAAGCAGGCGGAGGTCACGGCTTCCCCACTCACACGGCACGGCCAACGTGGGTCACTTTCCAACGACATCACATGGGCGAAAGGATGGTCTTCACTGACGATCATGTAGATCCGTTTAATGAATGGATCACAATCCTGCTTTTAATGCTATAGAGCCAAAACGCTGTGTCAGCCTAGTTGAATCTTCATTTATCAACATGATCACGTTGCATTAATGGAGATAGTTGGTTGAATTTCTAAAAGTCATCAATGTTCACAGTTTGCACTTCAGTTGTTTTCCTGTGTCATTCTGATCTTTTCTGGTGGGAGGTCTACATATGATTTAAATATTGTTGTTTTTGATTGATAATTCCTTTATACATATTGATATAACAGGTTTCAATGTTCCACAGTGCAATTCTAGCCATTCAACAAAGGTGCCTCTTAAGAGCCGAGCTAGCTACTCCAGAATGTCCATCATCTATAATTAATGGTTCTCTGGCTTTACATTGAAGGCGGTAAACAAGGACAAGCCCAGTACAAATCTGTAGCTGTCTATCAATAACCCATGAGGTTTTCATGGCATCTGAGTTCCGGCCATTTACATGTGACTATTATGGTCCTCAGTCGTGTGAGCATAGATCTGGAACTATGTTCCCTGAGTTTTGCAATCCCACCATAGGGCACATGGGGAAGTAGGTCAGTTGCTGTTTTGATGCTGGATATTCTCTGTCACTGTTCCCAGAGGGCACAGAGGACTGACTGTCCTGAGGAGCTCCAACACTGAATATTGATTAGTTGAGAAGGTTGGTTTCCACTGCAAAAATGTATGCATTAAATAACATAACAGCTATGGACGCTTCCTTTTCAAGAAGAACACGGCCAAAGGTGTTATTTCCATCGTGTCATCTTGTGTCTACTGCATACAAAGAGAAGGAAATGTGAGAAGTAATTTTGATTGAGGTTGTGATTCAAAGAAGTTTACAAAGCTCTGTGAGAAACCAACCAGCGGGTACAGTATGGCCAAAAATGGTCTGGCACTGGGTCAAGACATAGCCAAAGACCGTAAGTCATGGCATGTGCGTTTAGCCTATATGTATATATAGTCATTATGATCCATCATCATCTAACATAAAATGGCATTTGAGACAACTTTATCCAAACAATTCTGCGAAAAAAACAAGTAACGCAGGTTTGATTGAATGAAACCCCTTAGACCGAGGAGATGAATAGAAATGAGAACGGCGTTGCAGAAGTGAAAGCACAGAAATCAAAAGCGTTCTCGTTGTTTCCAAACCAGCGGGCACGGCTCGGAAGAGAACATAATGTACTGTAGGAGAGGAACAGAGTATAGCGTACACGACAGAGACGCAGGCAGGTACAAGACACTGCAATTATGTGTCAAGCATTTTACACTTGCTCGCTCCTTTTCCTCTGGATAAAAAGACACTCGTTCACGTGGATAATGGATACACATTTGGGTACCACCTGCATGCAACTGTTTGATGTAAACCAACCACCCTACAGAGAAGCAGGTAAAGAAAAAGGAGCCTGGTCTGTCTGTATGGGAGGGGAAATGAGAGAGAAAGAGAGAGAGAGACAGTTCTTTGTGATTTCCCAGACTATACAGGCCATGCAGCGCTGAGGCGATAGCTTTTGACGTGGCTGAAATCGGTCAGGTCTGTCCTGCTTACATAAAGGGTCTAGGGAACATGGTGGCGGAAACAGGGGAGGTCTCATCCCTGATCTAGAGGGACAGAACGGGAGGGCAGGGCAGGGGAGGGGAGGGAAGGGAGGGGGAGGGAACAGCAGGCGGAGAGGAGAGGAGCAGGCAGACACAGTCACATTGTACCCAGAACTGACAGACAGACATCACGTGACCACCTATACTACCACAAACCTCAGGTATTTTTGACTGATGAGGGAATGTGATCCATTTTGCATTGGTTGTGTGTTTGCATGTGTGCATCTGTGTCTGTCTGTCTGTCAGTCTGTCTCTCTGTCCATTTGTTATTTATGATGGTATACTACTACCTTTTAGGCACTAAAGCACCAGCCCAGTGATTTCTCGCATTATTTCCAACATCAATTTCAGATCTGTGCAGATTCAGTACAGTTTGGGGTGGATTGATAAAGTGAGAAGGAGAAATGACAAGCTTATTCTGTTGTATCATGCTGTACTTTTATGATATACTCAACTGTATATAAATTACCTGTAGGGTCAGTCCTTAGAGTTTTTCATTTGGTGCCATTCAAATGAATTCTCAAAGCATGTATCATGAGCAAATGGATAAAACCCAAAAAGCATTTCGGGCCATATGAAACATACAGTATGTTTTCCAAAGATAGGCCTGCAATGAAAATGATGCATGCATGGAAACCAGCTTTCGTTGAATGATCGCAGCCCTAATGTGGGAGCACATTCTCTGTTGAACAAGAGCAGAGAAGTACACCACTGCACAGTCAGAGCTCTATTTTAATGACGTTAAAAAAACATTAGGCTTAGAGCCAACTGGTGGTAACGCTATGGGCGTGTGTCTGAAATATTAGTGCTATTTTCAAGGCCATAAACTTTTCAGCACACCTGAAGTGTGTTGATGCTCCACTCACCTGAGCGCAGACGACACAGCACTGTGGCTATTTCACCTGTTACCACAGACACACATTGCCAATAATGCTCGCATTTGGACTTGTGTCCGTTTTTTGTGCCGGCTGAAAATAAAGCCCACAGACTCTAATGATCCAGTATGTGACAGCAACATGTAAATATATTTCAACGTTGTTGAAAATCAATGACACACTCGCTAGTCAAGCCAAAATATTGCAACGCAATGGATTTGGTGAGTAATCCCCACTACTCTACGCTAACTATGTAGTAGTGGGGATTACTCACCGAATCCATTGCAGTAAGTAACCTTGTCAGCAAGCTGCGTCAGAAGGTTGGCTTTTTGTACAGAAACAAATCCTGTTTTCCCTTGTCGTGGAGAAAAATAATTGTGGAAGCAACTTTCCTGTCTGTCTTAGACTATGGTGATGTGATCGATAGAAATGCTGCGTCTTCAACGCTAAAGCCACTTGACTCAGTCAATCTTTTTAAGAAATGCTAGGCTAATAAAACATGAATGCAAAAACATGAAGAATGTGCATGAATACATAATCTGATTAGCTGATTTGTTTGAACTAAATGCCAACAAATTAACTAGGCCTAAACTCAACATAGGTGGCTTAAATCCAGTGGACAAACCAAACAAACTGCAGCGCCAGAAAAAACCTTTCCAGGCAAAACATGGCTCAGTTACGTTTCCCTACATTGATTGATTGATTGATTGAAAACTTTATTAGAAGATTTGCAGAAGTAAGTACATGAAAGTACATATTACATACAAGGTCAACTAACAGGATAAAAACCCAAGAAAGCCACTGGCTTATTTCAATTGGGGTCCTTGATTCTCAATTCATCGTTACATGTAAGACAGACAAAAAACAACTAGTACTATCTACAAGATAATACAGACAAATAACTAGTACTATCTACAAGATAAACATACATCCAACATGGGAAGAACAATACAACAAAACATAAGGTATGTACAGCGGGTAGGACAGGTGGGGACATACACCACAGGTGGGGGCGGGGGACAAAACACAAAGTATGTACAGTGGGTAGTTCAGGCAGGGGGACAGACATGTACAATAATCTTTTAATTTGATTTTTGATTTAGAGGGTCCAGTTACGGATTGCAGCCTCCTGTAAATGTTTTTTGAGAGTGGTTTTGAAGGTGGGCAGTGTTTTGCACTCCTTTAAGATTATAGGAAGGGCGTTCCACATTTTTACTGCATAGTTTGCAAACGAGTTTAACCCCTTGTTTGTGGTGCAACGCGGTTGAACGTGGTTCGTGGAGCTTCCTCTGGTATTGTATGTGTGGACGTTGTTCACTTTTTGGAAGTATGTTGACAGGTACTTGGGTGTCTTTGTGGTGTAGCGTATCTTGAAGACCAGGCCCAGTGCAAGCTGCTGCACTCTGTCAACTACTCGTAGCCAATCAAGGCTAAAAAAAATGAGCAGCGGTTAGATGTGTCCTAGGGTTGAGGCCTAGCAGAAGCCTAACCAGTTTATTTTGGGCTGTCTGGAGTCTTGTTTTTTGGGCCTTTGTGGTTCTATAGTACCATGATGTTACGGCATAGTCGAAGTGACATTGAATGAGAGCTCCTGATAGGGTCCTCAGTGTGTTTTTACTGACAAGTGAGGATATCCTGTACAAGAATCTAGTTCTATGGTTAACTTTTTTGATTACTTTTGCTGCCATTTTATCTCCGGAAAGATTTGCCTCTAAGATGGAGCCCAGGTATGTAATATCCTCTTTTCTTGTGATAGTAATGTTACCCACTTTTATTTTGTAATTTACAGCCTTTCTGAGTTTAGATGGGGATCCGTATAGGATGGTTTCAGTTTTACCTAGGTGTATTGATAGTTTATTGTCAGCTAGCCAGATGCAGATTCTACTCAGTTCAGTGCTTAGCGCTTTTTCCACCTGCAATATGTCCCTGTCAGAGACCAGCAGAGCCGAGTCATCCGCGAACAGGAACAAATTGCAATCACATGCTGATGACATGTCATTCACATATATTAGGAACAGTAAAGGTCCCAATATGCTTCCTTGTGGAACGCCGCAGGTCACTGGGAGGGGGGGGGGGGACAGTGTTCCGTTCACACTAACCACCTGTTCCCTCCCCTCTAGGTAGGATTGCATCCAGCTCACCGATGTTCTATCGAACCCAATTGCTTTCAGTTTATCTAACAGTATGTGGTGATCTACTGTGTCGAAGGCCTTCTGGAGGTCCAGCATGACCATGCCGCAGTACTTGCCCGAGTCCACCTCATGGTTGATGTGGTCGTTCAAATAGAGAAGGCATGTGTCAGTGGAATGGGATGTTCTGAATCCTGATTGAAATTCATACATCAGATTTTTTTCGGTAAGGTACTTATCAACCTGTTCATAAACTATTTTTTCCATAAGCTTCGAGATGGAATTAAGAATAGAAACAGGTCGGTAGTTGCCTGGGTCTAATTTGCTTCCTTTTTTATACAGTGGGGTTACCCTTGCTATTTTAAAGTCAAGGGGGGCGTGTCCCTGTTTGATGGAGAGGTTTATTATGTGGGTGATGATTGGGGTAATACACATGCAGAGCATGTCATTAGATAGACTCAGTCTATCACTCTGCCCTTAGATTTATCACTGGTGCTAATTACAACATTCACCATGTCTTTTACATACTTTACACTTTTAAAATAGACTCTCTCTCATTGGTCAATTCAAGGCAATGACTAGGGACCATTGCATATCTATTTGCACCAGGGGGCCATTCCACTAAAGGTGGATCAGTATAGCCGCGATATAAATAAATGCGGCGCTCAGGCAACTCGAGATTGGAATTCAAGCCTCAGGTGATTCCTCGAACGAGGATCAGCCTTGTGTTATCAGTGTTCACAGAAGACAGGCTTACAAATCTTCGATATGGGCGCGTGCACGCAGACATACGCAGCCCCGAAGAGTCGATCTGTCGAAATGAAGATACTCCACACTGCAGGGGTACTACATTTGCGCAGCATTCCGAATTATTGATTTTTATGAAGACGGAAAAATAAGATGTAAAATAGTGCAATACTGCCGCAATTAACAAGGCGAGGGAAATGGTTTGGCAAGAAATTGCTGACCGATTAAATGCGTAGGTCATACTAGCCCCAGTTATTGTTATATGTTCATTTTTTTTTTTTTTATATAAAAAAATTTTCTTCAGATTTTATCCCTTTTTTCACCCAATTTGGTAGCCAATTGAACCCAACCTAGCATCCAATTATCCCCTGCCTATTGCGAGGGTTCCGCCGCACGACCCCGCGGCCGGCAGTCCCAGAGGAGGCCGCCAGGCAGACTAGCTGACTGGCTCCTCGAGCCCAGCACCGTTATTCCAGCACCAGACGGGGGCGCTGTTGCGCGACGGATCCTTGTCCGGAACTACTCCTATACCCCCCTCGGGAGCGGCCGCCCAATATGCCGTTCCCCGTGTGTGCCCTGGCCATATCCGGGTCTGGCGAGCCGGGATACGAACCCCGGCCCCGGTGGGCAGCATGCACTAGTGGCCAGTGCTTAGACCGCTACACCACCGCGGGGCCATATGTTCATATTTTAATAAATGAATATTACTACTGTGGTGATATCAGCAGCAGGCTACAAACCGTCATATCGCCACAATGGCCTAGTGGTATCGACCGCTGCCACAGGATTTATTCGTCATTTTATATCGGTGGTTCAAATCCCTCTTCAGACGCACTTTTTACTGCATTTCGTTGTCTGAATCTAATCTGAAATCTCATCTAAAAAAGTATGTAGGCTATAAAATGATGGTGCAGGCTAATTTACAAGAACTGACACGATTACAATGGTGTTTAAAGCCTTTCTGCGTAAATTATGTTCTTAAACTAGACCCTGGATTTGGCATAGATTATTTTTTCTTACGATTACTGATGGATAGATGATTCACTTAGACAGATATATATATATATATATATATATATATATATATATATATATATATATGTTGTAAATCGATTTGCATGAAGGCTTCGGTTAAATGTAAAAAAAAAAAAAAAAAGAATGACTAAAGGCCGATTTAGACTTCTGCGTATTATCAACGCCGTAGCCTTGCGTAGTCCCGCGTGGGCCCGCCTTGCCTACGGCGTAGGTTGACGTGCACATCTCCAAAAATTTAAGAACGCGTCAGTTTCTACGCAACCGTAAGCTCTGTGATTGGTCCGCTTGGTAGCACATGATTCCGACTCTCTCGTAGACCAAAATGCGGAAGCCATGACAGAAATGTCATTGACCTTTTCTGTAATTACTCATTAATAAAGATTTGAAAAATTATGATAACCATCGTATTATCTTAGTGTAATGTCATTTCAATGCATCATAGAACTTTTATTTACAACAAGCATAACAACAAAAAGATCGCTATTATGCCGCTTTGAGTACACCGTTCCAACGGAGCTCCCTATGGAAGCGTCAGGCACAGCCTTCCTGAGCGTGATTCACATTTACGAGATGTACAGTCCTGTTTATTTAGAAATAAATGATTAGTTACAGGGAGCCCCATGGCTGTTCGTTGGGTTTAAATTATATTTATGATTGACATATTTAATGTTAAGTTATCTATAAGAACTATGATTGGTCCGCTTGGTAGCGTCACATTCCGACTCTCGTAAATGCGGAAGTCATGACAGAAATGTCATTTACTTTTTCTGTAATTACTTATTAATGAAGATTTGAAAGATTTGAAAATGTATGATAACCATCTTATTATCTTAGTTTACTGTCATTTCAATGCATTATAGACATTTTCTTTACAACAAGCAAGTTTTTTGATCGCTATTAGTACACCGACCAACGCGACGCGGTCCGTGGACCAACGTCGAACTATAAACTTGGAGAGCCCTCGCGTAGGCTACGGCGTAGCCGCGCCTAAATTCGACGCAGGAGTATAAATCAGGCTTTAGTCAAGTCTCGAACACGCAACCTTTGGAACCGACGCTGGCTGCCTTAACCACTACGCCAGCCAGATGCTGAGATGACAGCAATGCAAGTTGACATAATTATTTTTTTTTACACTCTTTTATTTATTGATCTATCACACTTTCAAAATATCAAGTTATCTATCACACAATCAAACTATCTATCGATCGATCACACTTTCAAAATATCAAATTATCTATCTATCACACAGTCAATCTATCTAATATATCTATCTCGTGTGAAGTGGGAACTAATATTTCCTAAAAGACACATGAGGAACTGTCGTTCGGGGTTTAGTTTCCGCCTGTGAGCCTTTTTTGACGCACGGATGACTATAGCCTGTGTTTTAGCCTGGTCGCGAGCAGGCTAATTATATCTGACTCAGAAGGAGCTCAACCAAGCAGCGAATTATTTGAGCCACATTGATGGCACCGAACGCAAGCTAACATTTTCGAGGCTTAGAACTTTATCGAGGCTTAGAACTTTATCGAGCTTCGTGGAATAGGGCCCTGCTTTGTTTGATCCTTGTTGAAATGTGTATTTATTATTGTTATTGTTATTGTTCTTATTGTGTTTTTATTGTTGCACTATGTATGTTTATGTATTTATTGTGTTGCACTGTATATGTAAATCCTGAACACTCGGCCCCACCGAAAATGATAGTCCCCATCAGTGGTCCCTGAGTTGAAATAAAGGCTTGAAATGAAATGAAAGATATCTATAAGGTATTGTATATGTGACAGGGTTTCATTAAAAGGTCCCCATCTCGGCAATTGTGAAAGCTCGCAATCGAGCCAAACAAGTCTTGTTGTGAAAAAATTTGTTTTCCGGTTTTTGGCATAGCACGACAAATGAAGCGGTGAAGAACCCACTCGATATCATATCCAACAGTTTTACATTCACTAAATACCTACATTTAGTTAGCAAAGTCGGTGGGGTGTATTAGTGTGGCAGTGTGTGTAGCCACGCCCACCCCAGCTGTATGTAAGGAGCCATCTGCGTGTGATCTGTTTGTTGACAAAATGGAGGCTGAAGCTCTCGCTAACGCTATCAACAGAATTACTAAAGCAGGCAGAAATATCGACAGTGGGCAATTAATGAACTCCTTCATATTGGACTATACATAACGGGAACTCCGAACTCCGAATCTGACGATGACGAAGAAGACAACGGAATTTCAGACTGATCTCCACATCAGTTCATGGAGCAGTCGTCTACAGACAGACCGTCTGCTGTGTTCTTGGGTAAGTTTTAGTGAGTTACATGTGTTGTTTACTAGGATTTTGTGTTCTTTACTTAGGATAGCCAAACAGTTATTTGTTGTTTTGTGAGTAAGGTAGATCATGCCTTTGTTAGCATCATATCAAACCTCTGAAACTGCTCACCACGATTATGCCACCCCTCTCCAAAACTAATAGGAGATGGTGGGAGGAAGAAATAGGTTGTCAAAGATAAAACATAATGAATAAATACATTTGTTGCAGACCTACTAAACATGCAACATACTGTAATATGTTTCATGCACCATTTTAGTGTGTTTGTGTGTACCAGCTAGCCAAACAAGTGTTAGCTTGTTAGCTACCTAGCTAGCTTTGTTAGAGATATAATAGATTATAGAAAAAGTAAATGCTTTTGTAATGAACGCTAATGTTGTCGCTAATGTAATCCTTATATCAAAAATAAGGATTAATTCATTGATATGTAGATTTGCTGTAGAATCAGGGCTGCCAAGTCTCACGCAATCACCGTGAGACTCACGCATTTCAACCAGTTCTCACGCTCTCACGCCGCATCTCTATTTCTCACGGCGAGAAATAACAAAACAAAACAAAATTACGGGACTTTTATTTTTGAAATTCCTTGAAAGAAAGCTACCGGACATGAGTTTCGTGGCATCTTTCTGCACGCGCGTTAACTTGAGTCTGCAATCGAAGCGGCAGGCGAGCACTGATGGAAGAACCTGTGTTCACGCGAGCTGCAAGAACGTAGCAAGCAGGGTTGCCAGATTGGGCTACTTTTGGTCACACTGGACGGGTGGATTCGGCAGCTTTTAGACCGGTTGGGCTGGACATTGTCAATTCCATCTGGCAACCGTGGTAGCAAAATATGTGCGTACATTACAACATCGTATCTGGTAGCCTACTGGACTGGGTTGCACCGATATGGCGTAAGTCATTACTAAATGCAGGCATTTAGTAGTTACTAAACCCCTAGTTGTTACTAGTTAGTTTCAAACTAGTTGTTTACTAATTTCGGTTGCACCACGCCAATCTTTTGCCAATCTTAGCTAGTAAATACTCCGTTTTGGTAACTGTTTTTTGTTTCTCTACTGTAACATAACCAGGTACATTAATAATAATAATTATTATTAATAATTACAATTTACAATACAAATACAACAATTGGGGGTCCCTCCCAAAAAAATCCCACAAATTCACCCATTCACCCAAATTCTCCCACAAATTCACCCAACAAGCCCTCATTCTGACCCAGGAAAAACCCTGGTATGTACTGTATAACATGATAGCCATCTATGAGCAATGCACTGTATATAAGATGATGACCACGGGTCTTTCTGCTGCTGACCAAGGGGCTGAGTCCTGTTGATGGGGCCCATGTTTCTTTTAGAGTCTGTAGGCTACTGTATTTGTTTATTAAGATTTCATAAATATGATTATTGTCTGAATTGTTTTCTTGTTTTATAAAATGTTATTATTTATTATTTTCTTGTGCTGGTTTATTATGAACAACATGTAAAATTGCAGGAAACTAGCAAAAATAATTGGGTGGGAGAGAGGGGCCGCCGCTGCCAAAACGTGCACAGTTTTGGGTCGCTCCACCGCCAAAAAATCTCACTCCAAACTTTTGGTGAAACTTGGCAGCCCTGGTAGAATAATACTGTGGATTGAAATTATTTCACTAGCCTACTCCTTACAGTACAACAATAGTACACTGAGAGTCTATGGAAAACCTACACTAGCAGTGTGTCCACACTAGGGCTGCAACAACGAATCGATGAAATCGATAAAAATCGATAATGAAATTCGTTTGTGTAGGCATCGCGAATCATAGCGAATCATAGCGAATCATAGCGCTACCTATGGCCGGAAAGGGCAGAACCTATGACCGGAACCGGAAAAGTGGGAAAATCCGGTACCTACACCGGCGCGGCGGCTACATTTAAATCATGCTACTCAAAAGCCTTGAGAGTGAAGCTGTCTGCTGTCTGGACATGCTAGTGAGTTAGCTAGCAGGGTTAGCTCGCTGCTGCCGCTAGCTGACTGTCACTACGCTGCTCCTCCAGCTGTAGTCTGCGTAGCTGTGCTGATAACCAGAGCACTAACTATGTTTCTATAGAGGAGGGTTACAGCTAACTTCCTATTGTTTTATTATATAAGTACTGCTGGGCTCAGCCCTTCCATGGTCTGCTGCTCTCCATGCAAATGCGTTAGTGTGAGTTCTGGCGAAGCGTCAGCTAAATGACTGTAATGTAATGCGATAGCCAGTGAGTGTTTGCTCGCATTCATGAATTCAATATTGCATGACAAGTGTATTTAGCTAGCTGGCTAACGTCAGTGGTAGAGCAGAGGTGATAAGCTAAAGGCTAGCTAGTGGTAGCCTACCAAGCTACCGGTGAGTTAGAGTGAGGCACTGACTGTAGCCTAGCCTATTGTATGGAGTGAGAGGACACATTGCATTGTTTTGGAGCATATCTGTTATATAAAAACATTAGTGTCTTGTCTGTAGCCTATATTGCACTTTTTTTCTTTTCTTTTTTTTACTGACATTAAGCAAAGTTATTACCTAAAACAATGCATGTATTGAGCTAGAGTTCAATGACTTTATTGAAACAATCTACTGCCATAGTCCATGGCCTGTTCTTAAACCTATTTGATGTAGCAAAGCCTTTTTTATTTATATTATTTATATATTTTTATTAATACTTATTCATTTTGCACATGTATATGTATAGGCCTGGCTGATTTAGAAAACATAAAATAAAATTTGCAAAATAAATCTTTTTTTTCTTCTTTTTTTGGTATCCGATTAATCAAAAAAATAATCGGCAGATTAATCGATTACCAAAATAATCGTTAGTTGCAGCCCTAGTCCACACCTCTGACCTGACATCTTTGTTACAGAATGACGAGGTGAGAGGTTCTGAGAGATGACACCTTGATGAGTCACCAGCACTTCAGGTATTTGTCATTGTCATTGTATAAGCAATTCTATTTTATGAACATAGTAGTATTTTGTAAAAGTGGTGTGTTGGTAACAGTGGGCAATCATTTTAAATGTACTGTCTTCTTTTTTTATTAGGCTACAGCTTTGATGCCCGGATGGGAAGGAACTACACCAAGTCCCACTAGATGCTTTATGGACTATAATGATAAATGCATACACACCGACACAACATTATACTTTTTTAGCATTTTTTTACAATTCTATTATTGTATTGCTCAATTGTATCTTGCCTAATTTTTTCCATTGCCATTAATTTTACTCTCTTGTACTTGTAATGGGACGTAATAAACTTTTGGCACACATGGCAATAAAATGATGATGAATCTTGAATTATTATTATTATTATTTAGCTATTTAAACGTGTCAGCCCTGCAATTTTGCTTCCTGAGGGTTAGCTGACAACCCCACTGACAGATGACAGGTAGGTAATGACAGGTAGTGTAATGGGGGAGTGGTTGTCTTGAGGGTGTGGTTGTCTTGAGGGAGTGATTAGGGTGGAGTTAACCAGCTATTGTTCCCACCCATTACCTCTGTGAAAAACGTCTCTGAAGACTTTTGAGGCTGGATATCTCAGTACAGTGGTTCAGGGGGTATCACCATTAAACTATCCATGACTTCTTCAACTTGTTTCAGATTTCAATGTATGACACATCATTTTAAAGCTTACAATCTACCCTTTCATAATCTGGAAAATACAGAACAATTATTTTGCCCTACTTGCGGACTTTTTAACCATGCCCTGTCACATATATTAAGATATCTATAAGGTATTGTATATATTAAGATATCTATAAGGTATTGTATATATTAAGATATCTATAAGGTATTGTATATATTAAGATATCTATACGGTATTGTATATATTAAGATATCTATACGGTATTGTATATAGATATCTATAAGGTATTGTATATATTAAGATATCTATAAGATATTGTATATATTAAGATATCTATACGGTATTGTATATATTAAGATATCTATACGGTATTGTATATAGATATCTATAAGGTATTGTATTAAGATATCTATAAGATATTGTATATATTAAGATATCTATAAGGTATTGTATATATTAAGATATCTATAAGGTATTGTATATATTAAGATATCTATAAGGTATTGTATATATTAAGATATCTATAAGGAATGTATATATTTGGGGATTTTTATGTTAAGATGGACTGATGTGGAATACCCCCCAAAATATATAGTATCCCATTAATGTACATGATGGTTTCTGTAAAGTATCCCATTAATGTACATGATGGTTTCTGTAAAGTATATCATGATGGTTTCTGTACTGTACAGTATATTAACAGCATACCCAATCATGTAGTTCTTATTCACCAGTTACTCTCGGTGTCCAGAAAGTAAATATTCTGTCAAATTAAGGGTACGTGACTAGATGAAATAGTCAAATATAACACTTCTAAAAGTAATTACAGCTTAATTGTATTTACTGAGAACTCTTACTTCAAAGTAAGATCATAATATAAAGTGTGACCCATACATCTTTTTAAGAAATGCTAGGCTAATAAAACATAAATGCAAAAACATGAAGAATGTGCATGAATACTGTACATAATCTGATTTGGTGAACCAGCAATGTAATCCAATGAAGTTTGAACTAAATGACAACAAATTAACTAGGCCTAAACTCAACATAAGTGGCTTAAATCCAGTGGACAAACCAAACAAACTGCAGCGCCAGAAAAAACCTTTCCAGGCAAAACATGGCTCAGTTACGTTTCCCTTCACATGCAGAGCATGTCATTAGATGCAGAAGTAAAAAGAAATATTAATAATAAAAAGAGAGAGAGAAAAAAATACTTTAGATTAATTTCCTATGATTGGAATTGTAATAACATTACCCTGGTGTAGAGGCCAGGTCTCAAACCAAGAACAAAGGTTCTGGGTGACCCATTTGGGTTATGGCAGATTGATAGCACGAATGACTAATACCATAAGTATCTGATGAAGTGTACCTGAGCTATGCAAAGGCTTCTTTGTTTCCGTAACACCGGTGCAGCACCTTCATCTTTGCCTACTACTTGATTACATTATATCAACTAACATACTAAAACAAGTCCCATAAATGATTGAAACCAGAATAACTATAAACAGATATGCAGACTATTTGATAAATCCACTGTAGCGTAGCCTACATTATTTTGTTAAAAAAAACTGAAGAGATGGCTCGCCGGTTGCAGTTTTTAGGTCGTCCGCCAGAAACAAATCAACTCTTGAATTGATGTGAATTGCTGTATTTGGAAAGATTAGCCTGTTCGATCCAGACAGTTGTCCAGTCGTCTGTGTGTTGTGTAACCTAGACTATGTCAAGCAAATGTAAATCAAACCCATTGAAATTCCATTGAACATTTGAGTATCAAATACCACCATTATGATGAGGTTTTGCACCAATTTAAATACAGTTAAGCATAAAACCAAATGTAAGACCACATGTATCTTAAATGACAAAAGTTGAGGGTTTTTGGGTCATTACGATGGTTGGTTGTCTTTGTATTTTTGGTAATTTTGATGAGCCATCAAAGTCGTATTCTCAGCATCACTTCATTCGACTCTGATGCATTCTAACGCCTGTCTGTCTGTCGGCGTTATAATGAGACAGTCACTCAGACCTTTGTATAACCTCAAATGGAATATAAATCTCCACATATAATACAGCACCACTCCTCTTTCATCGCAGGCCTATTTGAGTTATGTCTTACAAAAGGAAGAATGTGTAACTACTGTATACTTAATGAGTCTATAGCTGAGCGCTTATTCACACGGACACTCATTCATGCAAGCTTTAATTATGCATTCAGAGGAGAAAATAGCGCATTCTCTTACCTTCGACAGCCCATACTGTTGGCAATATCCAAAGAATATATAGGATATTCATAACAACTGAAATTGTTGGCATTTGACTATAAAAAGCCAATGCATTCATAGAAAACACGTCCACCAGCGGGCCATTGACAGCGAATTCATCTGTGGAAGCGCAAATGTTCCCAACCAATAGAATGAACCGGTCTAGCAGCAAGAACACGCATCTCAGGCAAGTTTGGGCGAAACCAAAGGGAGATTTTCAAAGGGGGCAGCGTGTACTGGTAGTGAGAGATGGCTCCAAACCTTATTTTGCAAGATGCCTTTTAAATACATTTGTTTTAAAATGTTATTGTACACTATGTGGATCACATATGTGTAGTAGCCAACCATCAATACGTCACAGTAGGTAACACCACCATTCTCTGCAGTGTACATTCACATTTTAGTGGCTTGTCTGTTTATTTTTTAATCACTATTTTTAATCACATTTGATTTCTAATATAAGTAGTTTTCAGCGTCATTATTGAACTACGCATCATCAGCAGATCAAATATAATGTGAACCTAATATGAACCTGTTCGGCATGATCATCTCATTGGCCAAATAATTTAAGAATAAAATTAGTTCACCAAGGCCAGTATAGTTTTAGAGTGTCCATGCGATAATACCTGCAGCTGAAAACATTAGGATTAATTAATAATGAATGTATAAATGTTGACTCATTATCTGAAAGTGAGATATTAATTTGTAGATCAACTTTGTGTCTCATGGGCCTATATGTGAATCAAAAGGATAAATCCAGCATCGTTGGTCCTTCTGCTGTCAATTGTGTCATTTAACAGCAACAGTGTCCCCCTGTGGAGCAGATTGGAACTACATGAGGTGTCTGTTTTTAGGATCCGGTTAGTTATGGTTTGTTGGAAGGCCACTCAGCAGGCATGTATGAAGCAATGAAGAATAATAATGCACATTGCACAATACTTACAATATAATACTA
The DNA here is from genome assembly GCF_963989245.1 of Nansenia antarctica. Classification (NCBI taxonomy): domain Eukaryota; kingdom Metazoa; phylum Chordata; class Actinopteri; order Argentiniformes; family Microstomatidae; genus Nansenia; species Nansenia antarctica. The sequence goes on from NC_137676.1 coordinate 28,878,337, forward strand.
AAGGCTCTTTACAGTACATCACAATAAAAATACATATTGTAAAGGAATAAGTACTTTTACACACATGAAGTGACATCTGCAATGACAGGCCCAGGAGTGTCTGAGGTGAAAAGCCTTCAGTGAACCGGTAGAACAGGTGTCCAGTGTGCATTCTTGCAAATGTAACACCATGCCATGATGGCCTATGTAAACCTATGTAACATTTCTGTCTACAAATATCTAATTGGCTACTACACACAGTATGTGCAGTTTTGTTGTATTCATTCACAGTAAAAATGTCTTTGGAAGATATATATATATATATGCTGATAAACAATGTACATCACATGTCCTTTGGCTCTGAATAGTGTCACTCAGTCAGAGCCATATAACATATCAAGACACAGTGACCTATTGTCAAGTGCACACCTGACCTCTCACCCTCGTCTGAGAACACCAACAAAGCCCTTAACCGTGTTATTAACCCCCATTTATGGAATGGAATGGACTTTATTTGTCATTGCTACAGTACAGGTACCAAACAACGACATTTAGGAGGTGTGGCTCCCCTGGTGTTAGGAAAGGGAAAAAAAATAAATAATAGAAAAAGCATAAAAGCATAAAATCACAAGAAGGTTCATGGATTAACACTTTCTTTAGTTTTAGCCACATTAAGTCTCCTACATGTATATGTCCTGTATACTGTAAGTTTAAGAGCCCAAGAGCTCTTTGATTAGGGTCTGTTAATAATCAAAATATTATAAGTTATTATATTGTGTTACTGCTGGAATTAATTACAATTCAGTGCTTAAAAAAATAAAATAATAATAATAATAATTAATGAATTTATATACGTATATATTTATATATTGCACTAAAACAAAATAGAGTTGTAATAAAATAAACAAAACAGAAAAGTATTACTACAACCTCCTGTGATGAATCACCCACCGAAAGAGGATGTTGTATATAGAAAGAGGAGGTTGTAAAGAGGAGGTTGTAAAGAGGAGGTTGTAAAGAGGAGGTTGCATATAGAAAGAGGAGGTTGTATACAGAAAGAGGTGGTTGCATACAGAAAGAAGAGGTTGTATACAGAAAGAGGAGGTTGCATACAGAAAGAGGAGGTTGTAAAGAGGAGGTTGCATACAGAAAGAGGAGGTTGTATACAGAAAGAGGAGGTTGTATACAGAAAGAGGAGGTTGTATACAGAAAGAGGAGGTTGTATACAGAAAGAGGAGGTTGTAAAGAGGAGGTTGTAAAGAGGAGGTTGCATACAGAAAGAGGAGGTTGCATACAGAAAGAGGAGGTTGTATACAGAAAGAGGAGGTTGTATACAGAAAGAGGAGGTTGTATACAGAAAGAGGAGGTTGCATACAGAAAGAGGAGGTTGCATACAGAAAGAGGAGGTTGTATACAGAAAGAGGAGGTTGTATACAGAAAGAGGAGGTTGTATACAGAAAGAGGAGGTTGTATACAGAAAGAGGAGGTTGTATACAGAAAGAGGAGGTTGCATACAGAAAGAGGAGGTTGTAAAGAGGAGGTTGCATACAGAAAGAGGAGGTTGTATACAGAAAGAGGAGGTTGCATACAGAAAGAGGAGGTTGTATACAGAAAGAGGAGGTTGCATACAGAAAGAGAAGGTTGTATACAGAAAGAGGAGGTTGTAAAGAGGAGGTTGTATACAGAAAGAGGAGGTTGTATACAGAAAGAGAAGGTTGTATACAGAAAGAGGAGGTTGCATACAGAAAGAGGAGGTTGCATATAGAAAGAGGAGGTTGTAAAGAGGTGGTTGCATACAGAAAGAGGAGGTTGCATATAGAAAGAGGAGGTTGCATACAGAAAGAGAAGGTTGTATACAGAAAGAGGAGGTTGTATACAGAAAGAGGAGGTTGTAAAGAGGTGGTTGCATACAGAAAGAGGAGGTTGCATATAGAAAGAGGAGGTTGCATACAGAAAGAGGAGGTTGTATACAGAAAGAGGAGGTTGTAAAGAGGAGGTTGCATACAGAAAGAGAAGGTTGTATACAGAAAGAGGAGGTTGCATACAGAAAGAGGAGGTTGCATATAGAAAGAGGAGGTTGCATACAGAAAGCGGAGGTTGTATACAGAAAGAGGAGGTTGTAAAGAGGAGGTTGCATACAGAAAGAGGAGGTTGTAAAGAGGAGGTTGTATACAGAAAGAGGAGGTTGTATACAGAAAGAGGAGGTTGCATACAGAAAGAGGAAGTTGTAAAGAGGAGGTTGTATACAGAAAGAGGAGGTTGTCAAGAGGAGGTTGTATACAGAAAGAGGAGGTTGAATATAGAAAGAAGAGGTTGCGTATAGAAAGAGGAGGTTGTATACAGAAAGAGGAGGTTGCATACAGCAAGTTGCAGCTAGTTGGACTAAAAATGCAGTGTATATGGTTGAAAACACTCAATCAAAGCAGTGTAACCTCGATAATTTGTGCTCACTCTGTCCACATGTAAGAATGTGTGTTATACCAAAAACAAACCAGAGAAGCTGCTACAGTAGATCATTGACATGTTTATGTTACAAACGACAGGAGACATAATGGCAACTCCAGCTCATGTAAATAGCAATATTTTTTTTTATTATTTACTTTCATTTATTTATAAATAGCAATATCCCAAATGTAAAACGTGAAAGTAAACTGCTATAAGTAGGATTGTTAGACAATGCTGTAGATTTATATTGCTGTACATCACCTTCATGTTTTGTTGTGTCTATTTTTTGTCTTTTTAATTTATTGTCCAACGTCAACTGTTACTTGTGATGTATGTCTGTTCATTGTCTGTTTATTGAAAATAATAAAAACTATAAATCATAAAAAAAAAAAAAAAGAGAGGAGGCTGGGAGCTTGTCTTGTGTCGCTCCATGGCTGCCTTTTGACAGCAGAGATCAGCTCAATGTCAGAGGCCTTTAGTGTCCCGACACAACGAGAAGGACTGTTGATATATATTAAAAGTTTAACTGTATCGTGTTTGATAATTGACATGTAGAATACAAATATGAATATCGTCTGACAATGGGTATCACGTATATGGTCAAAACTGCCGTTACAAGAGTATGTCTTTCTCATCAGTTCACATTACAGATCTGTGTACGCTACAGTACACTCTAAAGAGGGGGGGAATGCAGCTGGGATTACAGCAGGAAACCAAGCTGATTCATGGCAAAAAGCTCTGCAGTAGACAAAGATCCATGCATGCTAAAACAGAGCAGACCAGAGAGAGGACGGGAGGGGGGAGGGGGGACGGGGGGTCTAGAGAGTGAGGAAATAGAGCAGAAGAATATGGGACTGACATAAAGGAATCCAGCAGAACTCCGCCTGGAGATGAGTGAAGGCTGCAAGACAGGGGATTAGAGGAGCCTAAAGGGTCGTTCCCATGGAAACCTTTGCCCAGGGAGATCGGTGACCCTCTCTAGTCTGCCATTGCGGAGTGGAGCACAGATTGTAGGTCACACATGGCACCAACGATCCGGTCAGGTCTAATCTGTCTTGACTTGCGGGTCATAAATTGAACTGTGAAGCTGGTGCCCTCCCTCTCTAGCTTGTTTTCCACTGGCCAAGACTCATTTCTTTTCTTTTTTTATGAATGTCTAATCTAGCTGTATCGATAAATCTAGACACATAATGGGCCAGGATGTGGAAATAGTTAAATTGGCACAGATTTGTTACTGAATATCGTAAAACGGATGTGTTTTAACATGTTCAGCTCAAGCACCGAAGGATAAACACATACTGTATATGAATGCATACACTCTCACGCACACAAGCACACACAAAGTATAAAAGAGCTGCACAACCAAAGGGATGTAAGACCTTTATATAGAACTCTACACTCTATGGACTTACGTCACACTTAGGGAGAAATGCCCACCCACTCGTTCCCCAGTTTGGCCTAAAGGCAAATGCTGCTATTCACACTAGGATCAAACAGCCATCTGACCATTTCATGTCTGCAGTGAACAAAAGCATCCTGGGAGCATTCTAGGTATGTGAAACACTATGACCTCCAGGTGTGAACAAGTGCTTGGAGACTGAGAATCAGCTGGGCAAGATCGATTTATAATGATTATCCTCCAGAATTATTATTAGTTCATATTACTTATTTATCAATTAATTGTCCATTATTATTCTCTGGCCAGCTGGTAGTTTATTTTACAATAACCTGGAGAGTTAAAATGCTGTAATATACAGTACATTCCATCAATGTACTTCAGACCTATGTATTTTATATTGCACCATCATTCTTCATGATATCTTATATGTTTGGGAATTGTATGTGTATAATTACTGTAATATTTCCTAAAGATCTTACAATTTCTTTGAAACTATGAGACAGATAAACATTACACTGCACCAAGTCATTTGCATCCATTGAAAGTGTACTTGATAATGTGTACTGAAGTGCTGCTGGCCTTTAAGGCCTCTGCATTAAATAGAACAAATTGACCTTGCTGGCAGAGGTGACTCAGGCACACTTCTGTAGAAATTTAACGATGGAGTTTAACGATGCGTTGCTACATAGCCTTAGGGATAAGCACATATTTAACGACTAATTTAATTTCTGGAGCGTGTGCTACACATTCCTCTGAGGAAAATGGACCATCTCTTTTTCTGAGATGATTAGAATATGATTGTGATTTCCAAAAACACTATTTGTATGTGATGCAGATAATTGTTCCACAAGGAGGGAATCAGTCCAATTACCAGGGAATTTAAAACGGTGTACCACAGAGTTTAATCCTGGGATCATTGATATTCCATCTTTGTAAATGACATTCCCTTTTTGTGCATTGATACAAATACTTGATACACTTCGGAGGAGGCTGGTGGAGGTAGAAATTGTCTCATAGTAATGCATGGAATGGTTTCCTTTAGCCTACCATGAAAGCAATGTTAGAATAAAAGTTTGCCCGGCCCTTTTAGATGCATTCTGAGGTTTTAGCATATCACATTCAAAGTAATAGGAATTATAAGAGTAACTTTGTTATACGCTTTATAATAAAGTGAAATCAACCGTGAAACGGACTTTGACTTGAATCTGTTAATAATTCAAAAGAAACATGTTCAGTAATGTATATTTTACTCATGCCTCTAAATAACTATACACTTGTCTATCCTTTCCTCTTATTATTGTTTGATAGCTTTTGTAAGTTTAAAGGGTAGTTGCACCAACACTGATCAGAAGTTTTTTTTTATTGCACACCATAATTTAGAAAAACATAAACACTTACATCTAGTTGGGAAACGGGTAAGTAAAAGGCATACCAGACGGTAACTTTAACACTTAATCAGCCATGAGGGGTCATTTGACCCCCGTGGGTAAGAAAACATGTTATATCTTTGCACTCAATAACATTTCAGGACCCTCCTTTCATGACTTTCTATGTGTGTTCCACCAACAAGTATCCTTACATTTTTAAAATCACATCATGATAAGCTAATATAAAGCTATTTTGCAGTTTTTCTGTGTCGTTGTGTGTAAATTTACATTGTGTGCAGATTTACATTCTAAAGAGGGGCTCTTTTAGTAGGTAAAAAGGCACGGCTGTTCTAGTTTAATGGATATTGTTGGGCAAAACAACAGCTCTTGTAGTTCTTCATTCACTTTCATCAACATGTCTTTGCACTCAAGTCTTACTTGTACTTCACTTATAATGTCATTTTATGTAAGTGCAATGAATATAATATGGATGTTACAACTCTTTAAATGTCAATAGGACCTCTGTTTGCATTACAGTTCGACTGTCTGATTGCACCATGAAGAGCAGATCCTTAGTGAGCTTCCACTCTGTCCTGCCTGGTTGTAGTGATGAGGTCACACAACAGATGGTAGGGGTCAAATATGAACAGAGAATGAAAACTTCCAATATTCAACATGGGATTGTGGAAGCTTGTGTTCTGATACTGTAGTGTCAAAAGCTCTCATCTGCCCCATGTCTAACTCTCTTTCCTGCATTGTAGGTACAGTATGAGGTACAATCAGATTCACTATAGAACATGTACATGTTAAAGCACATCTTTAATATACAAGTTGTACTGGCTTCTTGTCCAGTATTTGCTACCACCCCAAGCTCTGACTCTGTGGAGAACAAGGATTTCCTCTCTCCACCCAATAACTGTCCAATCTGAGGATGTTTTCAATTGTTTTACTTAGTATTTTGTCTATAGCTGCTGAATGGTCGGCTGCATGCGATACAAAAGAATGTCCAAACGGATGATAATACAGTTGATTGAGGAAGTTGGAGATCTTTTGGACTAGTGAGCAGCACCCCCTTTTTTCAGTTTTTTTGTGTGCCAGTGAACAGTTTGTTGGCCACTGTGCGTATGTTTAATGAACCGTGGGAGGCTTGACAAGCAACTGATTGATAAGCCACTGATGTCAGGCTTGTAAACGTCAGTTTAAATGATCAAGACCAGGCGATGTAGACTCAAAGTCTGTTTGTTGGATTTTTGTTTGTTCCTTCTCTGTACGTTTTGTTTTAGATTGTTTTTGGATTGTTTTTAGATTGTTTTCAATAGTCAATCCATCCATAGAATGAATGGAAACAACTACACTTTGAGGACATTTACACCAACAATAAAATCCACCACTGCCTGTAAATAAGACTGTCATATCTCTACCTCCATGTTTGAATAAAATGTCATCAGATGCTAATGCTGTTTGAGCAGACCGTGAAGAATCCAATCAATCCTGGGTGTCGTTTTGACTCAATAATCCATTAATAATCTTGCATGATGTGACGAATGCACCACTGTGGTGAAGATGAAATGACAGTATCCACTGCCCTCTTGTGGTGTGATTGGGAAGCACCGCTGCGGCTGTGTCCAAAAAGCATCCAATAAACGCATGATACTCAGATAGATCAAGGAAGAGCAATGAAAAGCAAGCGTATATGCTAGCAATTAAATCCCTTAAAAAACGTAAATAGTTTTAAAACCTCCCCGCGGTGGCGTAGCGGTCTAAGCACTAGCCACTAGTGCAAGCTGCCCACCGGGGACTGGGATCGAATCCCGGTCTCGCCAGACCCGGATATGGCCGGGGCCCACAGGGAGCGGCATATTGAGCGGCCGCTCCAGAGGGCGGTATAGGACTATTTCCGGACAAGGATCCGTCGCGCAACAGCGCCCCCGGGGTGCCGGAATAACGGTGCTGGGCTCAAGGAGCCAGTCAGCTAGTCTACCTGGCGATCTCCTCTGGGGCTGCCGGCCACGGGGTCGTGCGGCGGATCCTACGCAATAGGCAGGGGATAATTGGATGCTAGGTTGGGTTCAATTGGATACCAAATTGGGTGAAAAAGGGATAAAATCTGAAAAACAAATAAAAAACAAATAAAAAAATAAAAATACATTCAGGTATATTCAATGGAGTCACTCCGTACCTTCTAAGGTTGGATTGGTGAGTCACTCTTAAAAGGTGAATGAAGTGGTGTTTTAAAAAGCACCATTGCAATCTTATGGTAGCCATTGAATGAAGCCATGTTAATTAATGAAACTTATGAAATGCTTATATTTTATAAAGTATACATGTTATCAAAGAGCTGCATCCAGGCAACTTCAGATCAGACATTTAGCATGTGTGGCTACTACTCTGTGAGAGCATTGAATGGAGCAGCTTCCCACGTTTCTGCCCCACTATCTACCTGCTAACTATGTACTGTACAGTATGTAACTGTGTCTTCTTACTAATACATAGTATATTGCATATTTACGGCTTTCATAAACTTTCCACCAACAGCTTCAATAAATATACACATCATCAACCATCAATAAATGTCACTAGTAATTACCATTAACATTAAATTGCTTGTCCAGATGAAATACAGGAATTGCTTGTCCACATGAGATACAGTTGCTAAGGTAACTAATAATAACTATTTGTATTATTTTTCAAAAGTGGTTAACCTTGTGAACCAAGAGACAAAGAGAACTCTACAGTAGGCCTACAGTATATGACGAATGTTTGATAGTGTAAGACCACTGAATGTGTTAAATTATTAACATGTTAGCATACTGTATATATATATTTTTTAGATTAGATTAGATTAGACTCACTTTATTGTCATTACATAGTACAAGACAATGTAACGAAATGATTGTGCATCTAACCAGAAGTGCAACAAATATTATATTGCAATGATAAGTAGCAGTATTTACAGCAATCTATACAGTAATGTGCAATGGTAGCGTGATGTGCAATGTCATACCATGTCATACAATGGTGACTGGATATGTGCAGTGGTATATATAAATTGAGATTATATACAATGTGCAATTGTACAGGCTATGATACATATATGATAAATATATTGTATTTTCATATTTGTATAGCTAATGTGAATCAAGCAATTATGTGAAAGCTGTCTGTCTGTGAATAAGAAACATGTGAAAGCTGTCTATCTGTGAACCAGAAAACATATGAAAGCTGTCTATCTGTGAACCAGAAAACATATGAAAGCTGTCTATCTGTGTGACGGCTATGAGTAGCCTGGTTGTCTGTCTATGTTTGTGTCTGTAGTAGTGTCTGTTCTCAGGGGGCCGTTCCACTAAAGGTGGCTCAGTATATCGGCGATTTAAATAAATGCGGCGATCAGGCAACTCGGGATTGGAATTCAAGCCTCAGGTGATTCCTCGAACGAGGATCAGGCTTGTGTCATCAGTGTTCACAGAAGACAGGCTTACAAATCTTCGATATGGGCGCGTGCACGCAGACATAAAGAGCCCCGAAGAGTCGATCTGTCGAAATGAAGATACTCCACTCTGCAGGGGTCCTACATTTGCGCAGCATTCCGAATTATTGATTTTTATGAAGACGGAAAAATAAGATGTAAAATAGTGCAATACTGCCGCAATTAACAAGGCGAGGGAAATGGTTTGGCAAGAAATTGCTGACCGATTAAATGCGTAGGTCATACTAGCCCCAGTTATTGTTATATGTTCAAATTTTAATAAATGAATATTTACTACTGTGGTGATATGAGCAGCAGGCTACAAACCGTCATATCGTCACGATGGCCTAGTGGTATCGACCGCTGCCATTGGATTTATTCGTCATTTTTAGACGGTGGTTCGAATCCCTCTTCTGACACACTTTTTACTGCATTTCGTTGTCTGAATCTAATCTAAAATCTCATCTAAAAAAGTATGTAGGCTATAAAATTATGGTGCAGGCTAATCTTAAACCTCGTTCGAGGAATCACCTGAGGCTTGAATTCCAATCCCGAGTTGCCTGATCGCCTGATTTATTTCAATCGCCGATATACTGAGCCACCTTTAGTGGAACGGCCCCCTGGACTGGACTCATCTCCTATTTATGTTTTAAAGAGACACACACAAACACACAGACACAGACAACCAGGGCCATATTCCACAAAGCTCGATAAAGTTCTAAGCCTCGATAAAGTTCTAAGCCTCGGAAATGTTAGCTTGCGTTCGATGCCATCAATGTGGCTCAAATAATTCGCTGCTTGGTTGAGCTCCTTCTGAGTCAGATATAATTAGCCTGGTCCCGACCAGGCTAAAACACAGGCTATAGTCATCCGTGCGTCAAAAAAGGCTCACAGGCGGAAACTAAACCCTGAACGAAAGTTCCTCATGTGTCTTTTAGGAAATATTAGTTCCCACTTCACATGAGATAGATTAGATAGTTTGACTGTGTGATAGATAGATAATTTGATATTTTGAAAGTGTGATCGATCGATAGATAGTTTGATTGTGTGATAGATAACTTGATATTTTGAAAGTGTGATAGATAGATAAAGAAAAGAGTGTAAAAAAAAAAAGAAGTAATTGTCTCAACTTGCATTGCCGTCATGACAGCGGTCTCGCTGGCGTAGTGGTTAAGGCTGCGGACTCGAGTTCCAAAGGTTGCGAGTTCAAGACTTGACTAAGTCATTCATTTTTTTTTTTTTTACATTTAACCGAAGATTTCATGCAAAGGTTTCAAACACCATTGTAATCGTGTCAGTTCTTGTAAATTAGCCTGCACCATAATTTTATAGCCTACAATACTTTTTTAGATGAGATTTTAGATTAGATTCAGACAACGAAATGCAGTAAAAAGTGCGTCTGTAGAGGGATTCGAACCACTGATATAAAATGACGAATAAATCCTATGGCAGCAGTCAATACCACTAGGCCATTGTGGCGATATGATGGTTTGTAGCCTGCTGCGGATATCACCACAGTAGTAATATTCATTTATTAAAATATGAACATATAACAATAACTGGGGCTAGTATGACCTACGCATTTAATCGGTCAGCAATTTCTTGCCAAACCATTTCCCTCGCCTTGTTAATTGCGGCAGTATTGCACTATTTTACATCTTATTTTTCCGTTTTCATAAAAATCAATAATTCGGAATGCTGCGCAAATGTAGTACCCCTGCAGAGTGGAGTATCTTCATTTCGACAGATCGACACTTCAGGGCTTTTTATGTCTGCGTGCACGCGCCCATATCGAAGATTTGTAAGCCTGTCTTCTGTGAACACTGATGACACAAGGCTGATCCTCATTCGAGGAATCACCTGAGGCTTGAATACCAATCTCGAGGTCCCTGAGCGCCGCATTTAATTATAGCGCCGCTATATTAAGCCACCGTTAGTGGAATATGGCTCAGGGGCCCATTCCACTAAGGTCGAGTATCTTCTAAGCCTCGATAAAGTTCTAAGCCTCGATAATGTTAGCTTGCGTTCGGTTCCATCAATGTGGCTCAAATAATTCTCTGCTTGGTTGAGCTCCTTCTGAGTCAGATATAATTAGCCACTGGCTAAAACACTGGCTAAAGTAAGACGCGCGTCAAAAAAGGCTCACAGGCGGAAACGACATCCCGAACGACAGTTCCTCTTTTAGGAAATATTAGTTCCCACTTCACACGAGATAGATAGATGGATAGGTTGACTGTGTGATAGATAGATAATTTTATATTTTGAAAGTGTGATCAATCGATAGATAGTTTGATTGTGTGATAGATAACTTGATATTTTGAAAGTGTGATAGATAGATCGATAGATCGATAGATCAATAAATAAAAGTAAATGTAAAAAATAAATAAAAGGGAATTGTCTCAACTTGCATAGCTGGCATCACAGCGGTCTGGCTGGCGCAGTGGTTAAGACAGATCGATCACACTTTCAAAATATCAAATTATCTATCTATCACACAGTCAACCTATCCATCTATCTATCTCGTGTGAAGTGGGAACTAATATTTCCTAAAAGAGGAACTGTCGTTCGGGATGTAGTTTCCGCCTGTGAGCCTTTTTTGACGCGCGTCTTACTTTAGCCAGTGTTTTAGCCTGGTCGCGACCAGGCTAATTATATCTGACTCAGAAGGAGCTCAACCAAGCAGCGAATTATTTGAGCCACATTGATGGAACCGAACGCAAGCTAACATTATCGAGGCTTAGAACTTTATCGAGGCTTAGAAGATAATCGACCTTAGTGGATTGGGCCCCAGGGGATCCACCCCCCCGTGATAATTGCCCAATCAACTCCAGCAGTGGCCAATCAACTCCAGCCAATCAACACCAGCCAATCATCTCCAAACCAGCCAATCATCAGAGGCCACACCATTCAAAAGACCCTGAAAGAAAACCAGCAGCAGCTGTGTGATCCATTCACACAGTTCCCACCATTTTGTATTGCCTTGCTGGTGGTTTAGTTGTTAGTTGTATTCTGTGTTTAGTTGATCTTGTTTAGTGATACTTTGTTAGAGATCCTGTTGTTATTATTTAGTTGATACTTTGTGTTTTGTCCTCTATAGTCACTTTATACTTTAAGGATTTGTTAGTAGCAGTGGTGTGCCGTCAGGGCCAGCAAGGCCTTCTCTGCTGGCCTAAACATCATCAGAATATACATTTTATTTTAATATATTTTTTCCACAAATATGTATTAATGATTCCCCATAGTCTATTCTCTTCATTTCATAGCTTTCCTCTTGGTTGCGCTGCTTCCAGTCTCCGATTGAGATTTGGAGGGCTGGCCTTTATGTTAGAGCTTTTATCCAATCAAAATGTGTTGCTAGGGGGCTCCAAAATCTGCCTGCCTGCACAATAAACGGTGCCGCGAATTCGACCTGTAACTTAACGTTGGAACGAGAAAACCTGTGGCGTACCTAGTAAACCTACGTAGATGCGAGCAAAAGCAACAACGGCGCCTGCTGTAAGGCTCAATGATGTCAGCACCCAGCACGTCTTTTGATTGGATACGCACTATTGATACGCACTATTGATACGCACTATTGATATTCACTATTGAGATGCGTAACTATGCCGGTAGATGTGAAACTTTTGAAAGTGCGCAGGGAAACGGAGCTCACAACGAAAGCTTTCGTTGACTGATCGATAATACGGATCGATTGTGTCCTGTTTTTGGGTAAACAATAACTTTCATTTAGGGGACACGATGAAAGCACCGAGTCCACAAACAGAGGATACTACGTTGAGCTTCTTTCTTTTCTGGCTGAAAACAACCCAGATTTACATTACCACCTGTCCACAAACAAAGTGTTTACTGGGACGTCAGGCAAAATACAAAACGACCTGATTTTTGCTATTGCTGAAGTGATGAGAAGAGATCAAAATGGAGATTAAAAAGGCACCCTTTGTCGCTATTATGGTGGACGAGACTACAGACGTGGGTAATGTAGCGATCTTAAAGATGTTAGTTTAACACTCTTCATTGTAAATGCGGATTTATTGATAAAAAATGCTTCGGAAATATTAATATAACTCTGTTGTACTTGTCTGACTATGTTAAGGTGATGCAACGCCCGGTTATACTGTGTTTCTGTCTAGAAGCTATGAGCCATGGCGTCATAACGCTGGTATTAAGAGGTAGAATAATTCAGGTAGGAATGTGTCGGACATCACTGAAGGCCTAGGTGTGAAATGCACCGCCCGCCACTGGTTAGTAGTGACTTTTTGGTTTATTGTTTTAAAGAACCATCCTCGGGATGTGTTTATTCTTTGTTTTGTTTTGAGTCATTTGTTTGTAGTTCTAATTCTGTTTTTATCCATACCAATAAGACTTTTAAATTGTCTTGGCCTAAATAAATATATTTATATTACTTAACAACTGTAATTTTGTTACTTCTTCTTCACCCTAGCGAACTAGATCGTAACAATCTGTGAACCAGAAAACATGTGAAAGCTGTCTATCTGTGAACCAGAAAACATGTGAAAGCTGTCTATCTGTGAACCAGAAAACATGTGAAAGCTGTCTATTTGTGAACCAAAAAACATATGAAAGCTGTCTATCTGTGAACCAGAAAACATGTGAAAGCTGTCTATCTAATTCAGCCCTATCCTGGCAGTCCCAGTGGGTCCTCATTCAGTATAGCAACAACAGTCTATGGCTTGGGAGCGTACCTATGTTCCCCGGGTCCTATGTTCCCCGGTTCCCCGCTTCCGAAAAAGGGTTCTATGTTCCCCGCTTCCGAAAAAGGGTCCTATGTTCCCCGCTTCCGAAAAAGGGTCCTATGTTCCCCGCCTGCCGTTGTGTCAAGCGACCCCAGGTGTCGTTATGTGGTACTGCATGAGAGTTTGATGTGCGACCCCAGGTGTCGTTATGTGGTACTGCATGAGAGTTAGATGTCTTGGAAATATGAAGAACACAATGAATGTCATAGTATTGTCTCAGCATTTTATTTTAACTCCCTAGATCAGCGGTCGGGAACCTATGGCTCGCGAGCCATATATATGGCTCGCGAGCCATATATATGGCTCTTCCGGTGACGGCATATGGCTCCCAGACAAGTGGGTTGAAAAGTTAAAAAAATAAAATAAAATAAACTTAGGAGAAAAAAAAATCAGTTTGGAACTGATTTTAAAATACTTGTGATATTGCGTAATAATACTGTGTCATTTTAAAGTAAACTGAAATTAGTTTTGAAGTTAAATTTCACGGGACTCTTCACGGGACCCATGACCCGTGACCCGTGGGTCGGGTCGGGAACCAATGTCTCGCGAGAGTGTCAGAGGTCGTTGTAAAGGTGAATAAATAAAAAACAATTTGATCAGATAGTGAACTAGCTTATACGCTTCAACCCTTGTAACGAGAAAGATGGCAAAAAGAAAAAAAGACGATGATTACCGTGCATTCCAGGCTGCGTGGACAGAGGAATTTGCATTTGTGGAGATCGCAGGATCTGCGGTATGTCTAATATGCAATGATAAAATTGCATCGATGAAACGGTCAAATATAAAGCGGCACTTCGATACGCATCATGCTTCATTTGCATCGAAATATCCAGCGGGGGACAGCAGGAAAAAGGCATGCGAGGAGCTACAGCGGAGAGTGCAGACGAGTCAACAGCAACTGGGTGGGTGGACCAAGCAAGGTGACGGGAATTCCGCTAGCTTTGCGGGTGCTTTGGCAATAGTCAGGAATGGAAAGCCATTCACAGATGGCGAGTATGCAAAAACATTCATTCTTGATGTGGCCAATGAACTGTTTGATGACTTCCCAAATAAAGACAAGATAATCAAACGAATAAAAGACATGCCTCTGTCAGCAAGAACTGTTCACGATCGTAGCATCATGATGGCAAATCAAGTTGAGGAAACACAAATTAAGGACATAAACGCCGGGACATACTTTTCTCTCGCGTTAGATGAGTCAACAGATGTTAGCCATCTATCTCAGTTCAGTATATTTGCCAGGTATGCTGCAGGTGACACACTGCGTGAGGAAAGCTTGGCTGTTTTGCCAATGAAAGGGACAACCAGAGGATAGGATTTATTCACGTCTTTCATGGAGTTTGCTAAAGAAAAAAAACTGCCGATGGATAAACTTATTTCTGTCTGTACTGATGGTGCACCCTGTATGTTGGGGAAGAACAAAGGATTTGTAGCGCTTCTCCGTGAACATGAAAAGAGAGCCATCCTATGTTTTCATTGCATCCTGCACCAGGAGGCGCTTTGCGCTCAGACGTGTGGCCAGGAGCTAGGTGAGGTGATGTCGCTGGTCATTCGAGTGGTCAACTTCATTGTTGCCCGAGCTTTAAATGATCGCCAGTTTAAAGCTCTGTTAGAAGAAGTTGGGAATCATTATCCCAGTCTGCTTTTACACAGCAACGTGCGTTGGTTGTCAAGGGGAAAGGTGCTCAGCCGTTTTGCAGCTTGCCTGAGTGAAATCCGGACTTTTCTTCAAATGAAAGGCATCAAGCATCCTGAGCTAGACAACACTGACTGGCTCCTGCAGTTTCACTATCTCGTGGACATAACAGGCCATCTGAACCAGCTCAATGTGAAAATGCAAGGTATTGGAAATACAATCTCATCCCTTCAACAAGCAGTGTTTGCATTTGAAAGCAAGCTGGAAGTCTTTCTCAGGGACATTGAAACAGGTCGTCTTCTGCACTTTGTAACACTGCAACAATTTAGAGATGCATGCTTAGCAAGTGACTCCACTCAACATCTGGATCTCCAGCAGCTAGCTGGCTTTACGTCCAATCTCCTGCAGTCATTCAAAGCACGTTTTGGAGAATTTCGTGCGCGCACTGGTCTTTTCAAGTTCATCACTCATCCACATGAGTGTGCAGTGGACAAAATCGACCTGACATGCATCCCTGGGGTCTCTATGGGAGACTTTGAGCTGGAAGTTGCTGACCTGAAGGCATCAGACATGTGGATGAGTAAGTTCAAGACACTTAATGGAGAGTTGGAAAGTCTTGCGCAACAGCGAGCAGAGCTGGCGAGGGAACACAAGTGGACAGAAATGAAAAAACTTCAACCTGAAGACCAGCTGATTCTGAAAACTTGGAACGAGCTTCCTGTGACATACCACACAATGCAGCGTGTTAGTATTGCCGTATTGACCATGTTTGGCTCTACATATGTATGTGAGCAGTCATTCTCGCATATGAGGAACATTAAGACCAACCTACGCTCACGTTTAACTGATGGAAGCCTCAACGCCTGCATGAAGCTCAACCTCACCACGTATGAACCAGACTACAAGGACATCAGCAAAACCATGCAGCACCAGAAATCGCATTAAAAGTAAGACATATTTATATGTTAAAAATACTATATGGCTCTCAATGAAATACATTTAGAAATATTTGGCTTTTATGGCTCTCCCAGTCAAAAAGGTTCCCGACCCCTGCCCTAGATAGATCATTTTCGAGATGGAATTGAAAATCTTATATTCCTAAAAGAACACCAGTGATATATATATATATATACACATTATTAAATGAATGAATGAATGAATGAATGACAATAAAATAAATAAAACAATAAAAGTCCATTCATTCATTCATTCATTCATTCAAATATTTTTTCTATATTTTTGTCAAACGAAATCAAATAAATACAGTAGAGCTATCAATCCAAAATATAGGCTTTTATTGCAACCGACTAATTAAACTATGTTTGTGCATACATAATAACAATAATAACAATAACAATAATAATTAAATTAGGCCAATAACAATAATAATAACAACAACATAGGCCAAAGAGCTATCCAAATAAATGTGCAAAAATGCACAAATCAAAAAGGTCTAGCCCAGGGGTGCCCAATACGTCGATCGCGATCGACCGGTCGATCGCAAAGGTAGTATGGGTAGATCGCATGGCATTGAACAAAAAAGAGAGGGGGGGGAAGAAAAAGAAAGAAAGAAAAAAAAAAAAAGTTCGCCTATCATCCATCCTCACTATGGCTTTTGCCACTTGATTGACGTACAGGTAAGCCAGTCTGAGATCTGATCTTTTCACCTACACCTAACACGCGGTTCACCACGCATGCGCAGTCAACAGCACCAACTACAAAATACAAAATACCGGCGAGACTAATTACCTAGTTAGCCTTCCAATTTCTACTATTTACTATATAATACTAAATAAAGGCTATACAAATGAGTGGGGAAGCTGGACCAAGTAAGAAACCAATAACGTATAACTTCCATCCAGAATGGGAGGAGGACTTTTTTACACGATGGGATATTGGAAATGCGTCTGTCTGATCAGCAAATCTACGATGGCTATTTCGAAGAAGGGAAATGTGGCAAAAGAGCGAAAACGTACGGCTGCAACGATAGCTTCTTATCGCGTCAGTCACGTTCTTGTTAAACACAAGAAGTCATTCAAAGACGGCGAAATTGTGAAAAAAGTTTCTCGAGGCTGCAGATTGCCTTTTCGATGACAGATCCACAGTGGCTGATGACACCTTGCAACCAGCTCCTACAGCCCTGACTATTAGAAACTAGCTGCCTCCTCCCAGTGCCAGGTCTCCCACTAAGGTAGAGAAATGCATTTATTTCCTCCTTTCAAACTAGGGAACTACCTGTTTTGTATCTGGTTGACTTTTCTGTTTGTTGGATCAGTAGTTGGCTATGGTACTGCAGACTGGCTGTCAGTGTGTGAGTGAGAGAAAGTGAGTGTGTGTGTGTGTGTGTGTGTGTGTGTGTGTGTGTGTGTGTGTGTGTGTGTGTGTGTGTGTGTGTGTAAGAGAGTGAGAGAGAGAGAGGGAGAGAGAGGGGGAGAGAGAGGGAGGGTTTGTGCTATGGCTCCCTATGCAGACTGGCAAATGTGTGTGTGTGTGTGTGTGTGTGTGTGTGTGTGTGTGTGTGTGTGTGAATGTGTGTGAGCGAGAATAGCAAAGAGGGAGGGTTTGTGATGGTCTTCTCCTGTGGCTGTGTGACAGAGAGAGGGAAAGTGTATTGTGAGTTTACTATGCAGGCTGGGAACTGTGTGTGTGTGTGTGTGTGTGTGTGTGTGTGTGTGTGTGTGTGTGTGTGTGTGTGTTTGTAGTACGTGCATGTACGTTTGCGATGTTGAAACTAGACTGGTAGATCTTGGCAGACTGGCTACTTGAAAAGTAGATCTTGGTTCCAAAAAGTGTGAGCACCCCTGGTGTAGGCCTACTCCGTTGGCATAGCAGTGGTGGACTTGGGTAGGCTTTAGGTTAGAGCATTCTGCGCGCAACGCCAGCCCACACTGGTAGGCTATTGGGGGTCTTGTATTTTTGTGTGGGCAGCGTGAGCCGTGTCACTTTATTTAAAGGAACAGTGGCAGTGTTCCCCTTTTGTTTTGCTTTGCTTTGCTGTGTCATATAGTTGTATGTAATGAATAGTGGTAGTGTTCTCTTTTTGTTTGCTGTGCTGTGTTTAAGGCTGGTGTGGCAGGCTGGTGTTTGAGTGTTGTGATCGCTATACGCGGGTCTGACTTTTGATTTCTCATCTATTTCTCTTATTAAACAACATACCCTTTTTTGGCTCCAGGTGGGCGGGGCTAGTTGCGGGTGAGTTTGCCCGAACCATTCAGGTCTATGCCCTGTCCCAAACAGCTATGTCACATGAATTTTATATATACAGTATAGTTAAATAAAGAACGTTGTATTTTCTATTCCCAAACCCTGGTGTGCTTCCTGAATTCTCATCCATGTGACATGTTTCCCGGACCAACCCGGTAAAAAAAGGTGGTGGCAGCGCTATATCTAGAACCCACAAATTGCCTTTCATACCCCATACTTGGGTTTATTTCACTGGCGGCAGCGGTGGGATCAAAATCACTATTAAACTGTCACTGGATGAGAACACGCCACTAGGAAGTAGTTCTACCCCCCCCGTTGAAAATGGTGGATAATGTAGAGGTAGCCCCTGGCGCAGCTTCTGCGCGTCCGGTGTTTATGCCGCAGACCTTTACTGGTACAGATAGAGAATGGTCAGATTGGGTGGGCCAATTTGAAATGGCGGCTGATGTTAATGGTTGGAAGGATGAGAACAAGCGGAAGTTTATGGCACTATTACTATCTGGTAGGGCACGAGATATTTATAGTGGGCTCCCAGTTGAGTCACGTGCCAATTTTGTACAGCTTAGAGAGGCGATGGGGAAATGTTTGGAGCCCTGTGACAGTGCTGATTGGCACCGAGCAAGTTTCTTGTCATGTAGGCGTCTCCATAATGAGACAATAAGAGAATTTGGTAATGCCCTGCGCCGCCTGATTACTAAAGCTTATCCCTCTGCAGATAATGCCACTCGTGAACTGTTTGCTAGAGACCATTTCATAGAACATGTAGGCAAAGGAGACTTGAGGATAAATTTACGCAGTGCAAAACCGTCTACCCTGGAAGAAGCGATTAATCTTGCCTCGGAGCTGGAGCTCCTTAGAAACCTAGAGCAAACACACCTGGTCACCGATACCCAGGTGCGGGGTGTAGTCGAGAAGTCCGCTAGTGATAAACAGATGGAGCTTTTGTTAGGAGTGGTAGAGGGTTTAAGACAGGAAGTTAAGGGGTTACAGCAGACCGTCCAGTCCATGCAACCCCCCACAAACTCTCAGGCTAGTGCAGCGCCCCCAAGAGGTCCAAACAGGTGGGGCTTGGATAGGAGCTATCAGGAACGTGGAGAAGTATGCTGGGAATGTGGCTGTAACCGACATGTTAAACGAAACTGCCCTTATTTGTCGGGAAACTAGTGGGGGCGGGCACAGCTGGCCAAATGCCCGCCCCCCACTCCTCTGGAACGGCCTCCAGTGACCAGAAAGGACCCGGTGTCTACCTCCGTGCCAAAGTAGGTGGGTCACCAACCTATGTTGTAGTCGACACTGGGGCACAGGTGTCAATCATTCCTAAACAAACCTGGCTCCAAGTGACTAATGGGGGGGGGCAGAGCTAATGGAGTTCCCGGGGGAAGCCTTAGCAGCAAATGGGGGATGTATGGGTGTGATGGGTCGATGGCAGACTATCTGCCAATTTGATTCACTAGCCTTGATAGCAGAGTTTTTGGTAGCTGACGTACCTACTTCTGATATACTGTTAGGATATGATTTCTTGTCTAAATACGGTGCCGTTATTGATTTGGATAAACAGATGTGCAGCCTCATGGGTAAGAAATTACTGCTAACTTCCACCCATGACATGAACAAGCCTCAGGCAGTTACAGTCCTCACCGATACTGTGGTAGGCCCCCGCTGTGAGGTCATCATCCCTGGAGCGGTAGAAGGTCTCCTGGGAGGATGTGCTGCCGGCATGTTAGAGCCCTCTACGTCCCTAGCAAAATACTGTGATCTGTTAGTAGCTCGAGTTGTGTGCCAGGTAGATAAAGGGGCTATGCCAGTAAGGGTTATTAATGTGACTGAGAACGAATTGACCTTGAGACAGGGCACCAAAATCGGCACCTTGTTCACAGATGTCACTATAGGGCAAGAGGCTGTAGATGCTGGGAGGAGGGAGTGTAGCCCTACTTGGTCTGTGGAGGGACTAGTGGCACAATTCGGGCTGGAGGAGAAAGAGTTATCACCCACAGAACTCTGTTCAGTTAAAGGCCTCCTGCAGCGCTATGTTTCCATTTTTAGCACAGGAGGGACAGATTTGGGCAGAACCCACCTTACTCTACACCAAATAGACACAGGGGACGCTAAGCCTATTAAAATGGCGCCGCGCCGGGTCCCCCTCCATCTCCAGCAGGAGGTTACTGACCACATTAAACAAATGCAGGATAACAGGATCATACGGCCCTCTTGCAGTCCATGGGCGGCCCCTGTGGTGCCTGTACGAAAGAAAGATGGTAGTTTGCGTTTTTGTGTAGACTACAGGAGGCTAAATGATGTGACCGTGAAGGACGCTTACCCTCTCCCAAGAATTGATGATGCTCTTGACAGTCTAGCTAATGCACGTTTGTTTTCCACCCTTGATCTTGCCAGCGGCTATTGGCAGTTAGAGATGGACCCCAAGGACAGGCCAAAAACTGCTTTTACAACTAGGCAAGGGCTCTTCGAATTTAACGTTCTCAGTTTTGGTCTTTGTAATGTCCCAGGTACATTCCAGCGCTTAATGGACCTGGTACTAGCAGATCTGCAATGGACCACATGCCTGGTGTATTTAGATGACATTATTGTGTTCGGGAAAACCCTTGAGGAGCATTTGCGTAGGCTAGACGAGGTCCTCCGTAAGCTCCAAGAGGCTGGCCTGAAAGTACAGCCCTCAAAGTGTAACTTTTTTTCAACACAGGTCAAATACCTAGGACACATCATATCCAGGGAGGGTATTCGGGCAGACCCCATTAAAATTGAATCGGTCCGTGGCTGGTCGACACCCACCACTCAGACAGAAATTAGACAGTTTTTGGGTTTGGCCTCTTACTATAGACGTTTTGTTAAGGGGTTTGCAGACATTGCCCGACCCCTACATCAGTTAACTGAGAAAGGAAGACGTTTTCAGTGGGGTGAAGATTGCCAGCAAGCGTTTATACAGCTGAAAAATAGTTTGACTACTGCCCCTTTCCTGGCATACCCAGATCCAGCTAAGCAGTTTATTCTAGACACAGACGCTAGCGATGTCGGGATTGGGGCAGTGTTGTCCCAGGAGGTGGGGGGCATGGAGCATGTTATCGCATACGCTAGCAGGGCCCTTACTAAAGAGGAGCGGAAGTATGCCACCACCAAAAAGGAGCTTCTAAGTATGGTGATGTTTACCAAGTTCTTTAGGCACTACCTGCTAGGAAGAGAATGTATTCTTCGTACAGACCACAACTCTCTGCGCTGGCTCCATAATTTCCGGAACTTAGAAGGACAGCTAGCACGATGGCTAGAACAGTTGGCAAGCTTTCAGTACAAGATAGTTCACCGGCCAGGAAAACAGCATGCCAATGCTGATGCGCTTTCCCGCTTACCAGATTTTTCTGCAGAGGTTGCACCTGTTAGTCCCCAAGCAGGACAGCAGCCAGTTATGACTGTTGGGGCAGTACAGGAGTCCTCGCAGCCGGTTGGCGAGGATGAGTTGGCCCAGGCGCAGCAGAGGGACGCAGAGCTTTTGCAACTCATTAGGGCTAAGCAGGTGGAGGGAGAAGGGGCTTTACCAAGTAACCCGGGGCTGCGCAAATATGCCCCAGTATGGGAACAGTTGAAAGTGCAGGGCCAACGGTTAGTACGGGTTCCCTCCCCTCAGTCTGATGCCGCTGCTGTAACCCAGGTGGTCCTCCCTAAAGAAATGGTACCCTCAGTGTTGTCAATGTTGCATAGCACAGCTACCGGCGGCCACCTAGGTATTCAAAAATTACAGGCAAAGGTGAGAGACCGATTCTACTGGCCTGGTTGGTTTGGGGACGTTAGAAAATGGTGCAGAGAATGTGTGGATTGTGCTTCCAGGAAAACGCAAGGGCGTCCTCCATGTGCGCCCATGAATATGTCAGTTTCTTCTAGGCCCTTTGAGCGTATAGCTTTAGATATCCTCGGCCCCCTACCAGAGACCCCAGGAAAAAATAGATATGTTCTGGTGATCGGGGACTATTTTTCTAAGTGGACTGAGGCGTTCCCCCTCCCTAATCAGGAGGCACGTACGATTGCCAAAGTTCTCACTGAAGAATGGATTTGCCGTTTTGGGACTCCACGTAGTCTACATTCTGATCAAGGAAGAAATTTTGAGTCAAATGTTTTCAAGGAGCTATGTAAGCTACTCAGTATTCAGAAAACCCGCACGACTGCTTATCATCCCCAGTCAGACGGGTTGATAGAACGCTTTAACCGTACTTTGTTGTCCATGTTGTCCCTTTTCATAGATGACAACCAGCTTAACTGGGACATCCTGCTGCCATACGTGATGATGGCTTATAGGAGCAGTATACATGCGAGTACAGCTTTTACCCCCTACAAGGTCCTGTTTGGACAGGAGATCGTCCTTCCTGTGGATGTGATGTTAGATGTGGGGCAGAAGGATAAGTTTGCCTCGGCCAGTGATTACATACTGAAGCTGGCGGATACATTATCTACTGTGGTGGAGGCAGTGAAGAGGCACCAGACTAGGGCCTCTACCCAACAGAAAGAGTCATATGATTTTCGTGCCAGGGCCCAGTATTATTCTGTGGGAGAGTTGGTGTGGGTTAGGAACAAAGCAAGGAGGCGGGGGGTTTGCCCCAAGTTGCAACGACGGTACAAGGGACCGTACAAAATCCTGGAGTGTGTGACAGATGTCCTCTACCGTATAGCATTGGTGGATGGAGGACCCAAAACTGTTATTCACTTCAACAGACTCAAACCCTTTGTTCCCTGTTCATTTACAGCCACACCAGTGGCCACTGCACGAGAGCCAGGCGGAGTTCCAGGCCGCCCCTCCCAAAGCGAGCGTCTGGCAGAGGTCCACCCCGAAACCAATGGAGGACACCCTCGGCCATCAGATTCGGCATGGAGGGCAGGGGCAACCAGAGAACCACAGCCATCTGCATCCCAGGTTGAACGAGGACACACACAGCCATCGTCCAGCCAGACATCTGCATCCCAGGCTGAACGAGGACACGCACAGCCATCGTCCAGCCAGACATCTGCATCCCAGGCTGAACGAGGACACGCACAGCCATCGTCCAGCCAGACATCTGCATCCCAGGCTGAACGAGGACACGCACAGCCATCGTCCAGCCAGACATCTGCATCCCAGGCTGAACGAGGACACACACAGCCATCGTCCAGCCATGGAACACGCTTCGAGAGACCGAGGAGGGCGCCTGCATGGACCCGAGACTACCACATGGATCCCTGACTCGGGGACGAGTCTTTTTCACCTGGGGGAGGGGATAGTGTGGTGGACCAGAGTTTCTATTGGGGGATGAACAATGAACCCTGATTACAAGAGGATGAACCTGACGAGATGCACCTGGCCACGCCGACTCTGGCTGGGGACTCTGAGCATAAATAGACAGAGCCGGGAGTTGAGCGTGGTTGAGGGGAGCGGCCGGAGGTCCGTTGACAGACGTTATCAACACAAGACGTAGCTTTTCAAAACGTTTACCTGTGCTCTATCTTTGGGGGGCGGGAGCCGATCGCGTCCTATTAGGGGTCGCCGTCGCCGAAGATAGGTAGCGAGGTGGAGGAACGAGTCACTAATAGCTTAGTCCCAGCAGCTTGCTGGGTGAAGTTAGGGACGGGAAATTAATCGTGCAGGCCGCTCTCTCACATTGGCTGCTGGAGTCTCCTGCTGCAGACGGAGCGCTCCAGATAGGCACCACGCAATCAAACGGGTTCCCCCGATACTAATCCCAACCCACGGCGGTGTCTCCGCTCCGATCCCCCGGGGGGGGGGGGGGGGGGGTCGCATCGCTTCGGCGAGTTAAGTATTTTAAATCCGCTAAATAATCCATTGTATCTGTATTATATATTTTGTATTTTATATAGTGTCATAACAATTGTGTAGGCCTACTCCGTTGGCATAGCAGTGGTGGACTTGGGTAGGCTTTAGGTTAGAGCATTCTGCGCGCAACGCCAGCCCACACTGGTAGGCTATTGGGGGTCTTGTATTTTTGTGTGGGCAGCGTGAGCCGTGTCACTTTATTTAAAGGAACAGTGGCAGTGTTCCCCTTTTGTTTTGCTTTGCTTTGCTGTGTCATATAGTTTTTTTTTTGTGATCAATTTTTGATTTTGATTTTATGTACAAACACACAAAGAACAATGACAAAACAATTACCAAAATACACATCATTTCATACCTGCATACATTCCCCCTACCCACCCTCCCACACCAAGGTCTTACTCTGCCCAAAAACCCTCAAGAAGGATTTAAACCAGCTCAACATAAATGCCACCAAATAAAATAAATAAACTTAATAGGATAAACATAAAACATTAAATACTATAATATTCAAATATCAATACCCACCCCATTACAAACCATAAGTTATGCATATCACCTCTGCATACATTCTATAAAGGAAGTCCATAAACTAATATTCTTTGCTTGAGCGCCATGCATGCTGGCCACGGACCTTTCTAGTTTGGCTAGATCTAACACAGTGTTTAACCAATGCTGATAGGACAAGTCATGGGGGTCTTTCCACCTCTGAGCTACCAGTTTTTTGGCGGCTGTGAGGCCTACCAGAAGCCAGCGTTGGTGCATCATTGATAAATTTAAACTGGTAAAATCATTCAGTAGTAGAATTATTGGGGAGCAGGGGATAGAGGACCCAAGAAACTCAGACATCTTATTGATGGCCATACCCCAGAATGATTTAACACCAGGGCAATCCCACACCATATGGATGAAAGTTCCTGTTGTGTTTAATGAGCATAACTGACAGTTTGGCGAGGGTGTTAATTTCATTAAAAAAGTTTGCGGGGTGTACAGTATAGCCTGTGTGCAAAGTTATAGTGAATCATCTGATGATTGGGGTTGCGAGATGCTAAGTTGATCTTACTCCAAACCGTAGTCCAATTGATTGTAGATGGTGAGATAGAAAGGTCATGGCTCCAACGCAAGTTAATTTGTAGAGGGATATCTGCACATTTGATCATAAGTGTGTATAGGTTAGAGACTAAGGCTGTGGTAGGTTTACCAACAAACATTTTGTGGATGGGATGTACCTTCAAGTCTTCTCCCCAGGGAACTCCGTATGCCCGTAGGGCACTGCGGAGCTGGAGGTAGAAAAAGAAAGAGGTGCCAGGTAAATTAAAGTGAGATTGCAGGTCTTGAAATGATTCATTACCTACAGTGATGTCAGAAAGGGTGTAAACCCCTCTTCCACTCCACTGAGGGAAGGAAATGGGGCGACCTCCTGAGCAAATGGCAAAGTTATTAAATAACGGAGTATAAGGATGGAACTTCAGATGAATGTTGGTCTGCATTTCTACAGTTCTCCATGTGGCGACAAGATGAGAGATTAAAGGGCCAAACTTGGATTTACAGGTTTTGAGAGGAATGTTAGAATAGATAACATCCTGAAGCCTATGTGGGCTCACCAACTTCTCCTCCAGAGATCGCCAGGCTACTTGTGCATCTGGGTTGAGCCAGGTGTGAAGAGCACGAAGGGTTGTTGACCAAAAATAAAACTGGAAATTAGGCAATCCAAGACCACCAGAGGATGTGTGTTTCTGCAGAGTGGACATTTTCATCCGTGGGCGTCTCCCTTTCCAGACATACCTGGAGACCAATTTATGTAATTTGTCCCAGTATCCAGCAGGTGGAGCCAAGGGGAGCATAGCACTACAGAAGTTAACCCGGGGCAAGATGTTCATCTTAATAATGGAAACTCTAGATCGGAAAGAGTTGGGAATAGATGACCAGCGCTCCAGATCCGTCTCCACTTGTTTCAAGGTAGAGTTATAATTATAAGGTATTGTAGTTTGTAGTGATGGATAGATTGATAAACCTAGATATTTGAAATGGTCAACCACTGGGATATCTGATGGTAGTGATACCTGCCTTGAGGCCTCATTGATGGGAAGGAAAGCCGACTTGGACCAGTTAATTTTATAACCGGAAATGCTCCCATACTGGTGAAAAATAGATAAAAGATGTGGGGTTGAATTTTCGGCATCACCAAGATAGAGTAGAATGTCGTCACAATAAAGTGAGATATAATGATCCGTGCCATGGGCAGTTATCGGAGTGTGAGGTGACTGACGCACAGCCTGGGCTAAAGGCTCCAAAGATAAAGTGAACAAAAGTGGAGAAAAAACGCAGCCTTGGCGCGAGGAGCGTCCGACAGGAAATAAAGAGGAACACACATTCCCAGTCATAACCATAGCTGAAGGAGAGGAATAAAGGGTCTTTATCATGTTGGTGAAATTTGTCCCGAAACCCATAAGCTGGAGAACAGACCATAGGTAGTGCCATTCCAGACGGTCAAAAGCTTTCTCTGCATCCAGAGAAAGGACCGCACAGGGAGTAGCATTATCAGCAGAAGCATCAATGATGTGCAAGAGCCTGCGTACATTATCTGAGGATAATCTGGATTTCATGAATCCGGTTTGATCCGGATGTATAAGTTTGTTCATGAATGGCTCCAGTCTAAGTGCCAACACTTTTGCAAACACTTTTATGTCTGCATTCAAGAGTGACAAAGCACGGTAATTTGCACACTCAGTTGGATCTTTGCCTTTTTTGTGAAGCAATGTTATAGTAGCGGTGTTAACATCTCTGGAAAAGGCTCCACTAAACATAGCATGATTAATCATCTTTAAAAGTAGAGGGCCAAGTTGAGACCAAAAATTCTGGAGGGATGCCATCAAACCCAGGTGATTTACCTTTGTTAAGCTTGTGTAAAGCATTTTTTAATTCAATTAAAGTAATGGGTTTATCCAGAGATATGGCATCCTGCAGCAGCAATTTAGGAAGATTGAGATTGTTAAGGAAAGCATCTGATTTAGATGAGTCATAAGATACTTCGGAGTTGTATAACTTGGAATAAAAAGAGCGGAAGGTTGAATTAATTGTTTTGGGATCTGTTACTAGGTCTCCCTCTAGTGTTTTGATGCATGAAATATTCGCAAAATTCTCACTGGCACGGAGGCTGATGGCAAGAGATCGGCTGGGGCGGGCACCTTCGAAATAATGATTCCGGCGTGAACGTTGAATGAGGAATTCAGCTCGCTGTCACAACAAGGAGTTCAGCTCATCCTTTATTTTGTTTCTTTGTATGATTGATTCAGGGGTAGTGTTACTGTGCATGTCTCTCTCAAGTTGACCGAATTCATGTTCCAGTTCAAGGGTTCTACGGTGACGTTCAAATGAGAGGCAAAAGATATACAATTACTCCTAATATAACCCTTCACAGAGTCCCATAGTATCCGAGGATCTTCTACTGAGTGCTCATTGAACAAAATAAATTCAGCCAGACCAGTTTGAAGTTGTTCCACAAAGCTGTCATTACGCAATAAAGATGTGTTTAGACGCCAGCGCGGCGCACGGTCGCGCGTTTCTGATAATTTGGCCCTGCAGATAACTGCCTTATGATCAGAGAAGGCGAGAGGGAGCATATCTGCGCTTACCTTTTCGAGAAGATTCTTCGAGGCGAAAATAAAATCAATTCTGGAGAATGTATGATGTCTTCCGGAAAAAAAGGAGTAGTCTCGTTTGTTTGGATTAATAACTGCTGTGTCATATAGTTGTATGTAATGAACAGTGGTAGTGTTCTCTTTTTGTTTGCTGTGCTGTGTTTAAGGCTGGTGTGGCAGGCCGGTGTTTGAGTGTTGTGATCCCTATACGCGGGTCTGACTTTTGATTTCTCATCTATTTCTCTTATTAAACAACATACCCTTTTTTGGCTCCAGGTGGGCGGGGCTAGTTGCGGGTGAGTTTGACGGAACCATTCAGGTCTATGCCCTGTCCCAAACAGCTATGTCACATGAATTTTATATAATACAGTATTGTTAAATAAAGAACGTTGTATTTTCTATTCCCAAACCCTGGTGTGCTTCCTGAATTCTCATCCATGTGACATGTTTCCCGGACCAACCCGGTAAAAAAAGGTGGTGGCAGCGCTATATCTAGAACCCACAAATTGCCTTTCATACCCCATACTTGGGTTTATTTCAGTACCATACCACAATGATCTCATCAGCCATTTTGAGTCTGAATTCTAAAGAATTGCCTCATAGAAAGACAAAACATATTATTATTATTATTATTAGCTTATTATTAAACACAAAAGGCTTGTCTGTTTACAACAAGCACTGATACATTACATCTGTTGGCTTTCATTGAAGTGTTGCCAAGGTCTATTAGATTAGATTAGCAATCACTATACGTCAAGCCATGCTCCATTCTACTCTTGCAGATGCAATGTCGGCCCTAGAATTACTACTAGGTCGTCCTCGGACGAGCCCTCCATCGGCGCTTCCAGTCATCCTGCTCTTCCATACATTCTTTCTTGAGTACGTCCACGTATGTTAGTGTGGGACGCCCTCGTGATCGATGCCCGTGTGTTGGCTCGCACAGGACCAGTTTGCTGGCTGGCAGCTCCTGGTGTCTCTGGCAGTGACCTGCCAGCCTCATTCTCCTGACTGCTATTTTTTCACTTATCCTTGGTGACCCCCCATACCGATGCTTGTTGGTAACATGCTCGCTCTTGTCGATGTTAAGTACTGTACGCAGCATTCTGGTGTAGCACCCATCTAGGGACTTCTGCAGGGTAGGCTTCAGGGTCCAGCATCCACAGCCGTATAGGAGAACGGACTCTACCGTTGCATAGAAGAAGCCAAGTTTGATTTGTCGTGGGAGGTTGGAGTGCCACACACTGGCCTTGGAATTAGAAGAATAGGATGGTGAAGATGACTTGATGGCTGAGGATGAGAGCTTAATTAAAGGGAGTCCCTCCATTGTCTCCTCCACCACCACGGTTCACAGTGGAATCTCTGCGGATTATGACGTCACAGCCTCGTAGGCAGAGGACAGGGAATAGCATCATCCGTTCAGGGATCGCGTGTAGGATTAAGTACTCTTAGGTAGTGGCTGGCTGGCAAGTGAATGGTTGGAGACCCTACAGTATGTAGTCTGTGCTGCAACAGCTTTAAAGGCTTGTGGCATAGAATATAGCAGGGAATTTAAAAAAAACGTCTGCGAGATTCTGCTGACATCATACTGAAGATGAAACAGTGGTAATGGGAGTGGTTCTGGTCTAGTGGAGCGGTGCTTCGCCCTTCAAGTGAGGAGGTAAGTCGGCTGCGCACCTGTACAACTGAGTCAACAGGTCACATGAGAACCAGACCAAGAACCGAGGTTTGACCGGTGTTGTGCTGTAGCCTCCTACCATCTCATTCTGCTTCATGCAACAACAGGCTATTGAGGATTGAGTTGTGATGTTTATCTTTTTTATATTTTTAACTGCCAACAAGAGCCTGAAAGTCAACAACATCCTGTTGAAATGAGAGAAACAGTATCTGTTAGATGACCGAATGCTAACTTAGTTGTAGTTCACTTAGTTAACTCAGTTGTATTTTCCAACATGCCCTAAATATTTGAGGACCACAATACCAGCAAGATGAAGGTGAAATGGACCACGTTGGGCATGGTTGTCTTCTTTCTCCTCTCCTTGGTCATGACTGGGTGTTTCCTATGGGAGTACAGGAAGCCCAAATTAACAACAGGTATGACTGACAAGAGCATTCCTTTAACACATTGTCTACATTTAGGATGTATCTTCCTACTTAAGAGCAATTATTGGATGTACTGAATGACAAGATGGTAGAGGTATACCCCACTATGCCACATAGACGATGCACATTCATATACATACATGAGATTTAAACCTGGAACTAGACATTTGGCTTCCTTAGCCTCTTTGGCTTAATTGCTCATTTGCAGGGGCTGCTTTGGGATTACACCAAGCTTAACGTAGAGGCTGGAGGATTAGCAGGCCCTTTAAAGCAGGCTTTAACAGTGGGAGGGGAGAGGGGGTGGAGGTGTACAGTGCAAAGGTGGGTGTTCTTGTACCAAACACTGTACCAACAAGGCATGGCAACTAATCAAGCATAGTCTTCCATGTGTGGCACAGAGTATATTAAATAAACCATAAATTGACACGACTGGAATGGGATGTAAGGCAAGGCAAGGCAAGTTTATTTGTATAGCACATTTCATACAACAGGGGCAATTCAAAGTGCTTTGCATACATTATTTAAAAAAATACAGCAAGAGGAGCATAGTAAGAAAAATGTAATTGACAATGAATAAAAGCAAATATAAGAAGTAAATAGATAAAACATTTAATAAGACAAGAGTTAAGGATATACGATATAGCTCACATTCAAAGAGTGGATACGTTATTTTTCCTAACCTGCACCTATTGTATTTTCTTGGATGTGCAAACACTACATTTGAGTGAATAGTGTTTTACACAAATAATATCTTTCAGTCAAAGCCCAAACTGAAAATGAGTGACATTGATATAACATTGTGTGTACCTGTTGCTCTATTTGTTACAATAAACATTGCACTGCAATGTACAGTACCTCCCTCTCTCTTACTGTCTGCAGACCCTGTTGTAAGAAAGGAGGTGGAAGAAGAACAGATGTGCCCTCGTTTCCCTGAGCCAGTAGCCCTGGAGCATCCCATCCCAGCTCTGAAAGAGGCTTTAGAGAAGGTCAAGATTTGAGTCTGGGGAAGATAATTGGAAATTAAATGTTAAAGAGATGTCTTGGTGTTTGAACACACTCCCCTGTAATCCCAGTACATACTGTATGAGGAAACTTTTGATATATTCTTGAAATATACTTTTGAAATATTCTACCATCAGATATAATGTAATACATGTGATTTAATGATTTCTCCCCATACAGATAGACACACTCCTGAGGTTAAGCATTGATGACAGAAGGCTACCAGCTCTGTCTGCCATCGTGGTCTACAATGACTCTGTCTTGTGGAACGGAAACTTTGGCAAAAGGAACGGGAGTGATCCCTCGTCACCTCTACCCAACGAGTACACTGTGTACAGGTGAGCTGAGCTGAGGAGTCATCTGTGTACAGGTGAGCGGAGCTGAGGAGTCATCTGTGTACAGTTGAGCTGAGCTGAGGAGTCATCTGTGTACAGGTGAGCTGAGCTGAGGAGTCATCTGTGTACAGGTGAGCTGAGCTGAGGAGTCATCTGTGTCCAGGTGAGCTGAGCTGAGGAGTCATCTGTGTACAGGTGAGCTGAGCTGAGGAGTCATCTGAGTACAGGTGAGCTGAGCTGAGGAGTCATCTGTGTACAGGTGAGCTGAGCTGAGGAGTCATCTGTGTACAGGTGAGCTCAGCTGAGGAGTCATCTGTGTACAGGTGAGCTGAGCTGAGGAGTCATCTGTGTCCAGGTGAGCTGAGCTGAGCTGAGGAGTCATCTGTGTCCAGGTGAGCTGAGCTGAGGAGTCATCTGTGTACAGGTGAGCTCAGCTGAGGAGTCATCTGTGTACAGGTGAGCTGAGCTGAGGAGTCATCTGAGTACAGGTGAGCTGAGCTGAGGAGTCATCTGTGTACAGGTGAGCTGAGCTGAGGAGTAATCTGTGTACAGGTGAGCTGAGCTGTGGAGTCATCTGTGTACAGGTGAGCTGAGGAGTCATCTGTGTACAGGTGAGCTGAGGAGTCATCTGTGTACAGGTGAGCTGAGGAGTCATCTGTGTACAGGTGAGCTGAGGAGTCATCTGTGTACAGGTGAGCTGAGCTGAGGAGTCATCTGTGTACAGGTGAGCTGAGGAGTCATCTGTGTACAGGTGAGCTGAGGAGTCATCTGTGTACAGGTGAGCTGAGGAGTCATCTGTGTACAGGTGAGCTGAGGAGTCATCTGTGTCCAGGTGTACAGTCTTGTTGACTTCTTGAACATTTTGGGTAGAATGTGACATATGACACACCCACTGACGACGTCATGGTTCTAGTTTTTGGTTCCCGCTTGAGAACCACTATTTTGGGAGGTGTTCCCTAATTACATGTTCCCTAATTACAGACATTAGGAAGACTTTTGTGGGTATCTGGAATGCTTCATAAGCCAGTAGACAACATCAATATTTGTTTTGAATGTGTTTTGCATGGTGGAGCATAAGAGCGGACGGATTTGTCTATGGAGATTAACTGACACATTTGCTTGATTTTTATCAAGCATAAGTACTTCACATTTGATGCAAGATTTGTTAGATTTTTTTTACAGTTGCACCAATGATGTATTCTAGATATTCTAATGATTGTGAAGTCCTAACTAAACACAAGCGGTTAATTACTCTATGATTGGTATTGATCTAATACAATTGTTACACTGATGCATTAACGATCTCCAGACGTCACTTTGGGTACCTTGGATAGTGATGAGGGCACAGAGCGTCTAGTGAAAATGTGAAAATCCTTTAAGTGATGTTACACAATGTTCTGTGCTACGAGGCGTATTAAGAGTTTCAGAGATTTGTAGAGCTATCTAAAGCCAGAACTTGACATTTGTGACACGGTCTGGTGAAAGGGGTAACAAGTCGGCAACCAATCAAAATGTTCAGACTTTTATTTTGAAACACGGAAATACATTTCAACGTTGAAAATCACAACACAAACTCGCTAGTCATACCAAAATACTGCAATGCAATGAATTCGGTGAGTAATCCCCAATACTACCTCGTTCACTATAACACTACTTTACATTGTTAGCAGGCTCACAAAACAAGCTGTGTTAGTTGAATAGCGAGTGTGTCATTGATTTTCAACAACGCAGAAATGTATTTACATTTTTTGTAAATAAAAGTCCGAATATTAAATCGGATGCCGACTTGTCCCTTTCACCAGACTTAGTGACAGTGTGACAACACCATTCAATGAAAATAAATATAAATATATAGAGATTTGAATTAAATATACATACTACTTTTATAATCAAGTATTGATACATTTATTAACCCACTCAAAACCAGCAACAATTATGCTTCTGTACTAGCTTAGAAGTGTTCTTCGTTGTGACGCTCTTTGTTGTGCACTGCTCTTTGTTGCTTGGTTGTTGAAGCAAACTGAATTGGCCTGATAACATATCTGTGGTCAGTTGCAATAAGCTTTACGTAAGAAAATAGTAGGCTGACCCTATACCATGCTATAGAGACCGTACTGACAGTTTGGGTCGAAATTCACACAGTTTGAATGTTTCCTCGTAGAATCGCGAGTGTTTCGAAGGTCTTCCCTGTGCTAATGCTGTACAAACTATGGGAGGAGGGCAAGGTGGACTTGGATGACCCTCTGGAGAAGTACGCCCAGAACTTTACCATCAAGAACCCGCTGGGAAAGAGTCTGGACACAGGCCCTGTGCCCATGGATGGCAGAGGAACCCATGCCCGCCTCCCCTCTCTCACCTTGCGTAGGATGGCCAGCCAACTCTCTGGTAAATACAATAGAATAGAATGACATTGTTTTCTTCCAAGGCAATGTCAAGTATGGCATGAGACATTACAATCCATACACAAACAGCACAGTCCCCACAGTACAGTGCATAACAGACACCGATACAGTATTCAGACAAACAAAATCTTTCCTTTAAAATCAGAATCAGAATCAGAATCAGAAGACTTTTATTGCCATGACATGTAAACATGTTAGGAATTTGGTTTGGTACCATGGAGCACGGTTTACAGCAGGACAGGTGCAAGACAGGACAAGACAGTGCAAGACAGTGCAGCTGTTTGTAAATCGGGCCTTCACAGTATTTAGGGACCGCACCCTCCTGCCTGAGGGGAGCGGGGCGAAGAGACCGTGTCCTGGGTGTGCGGGGTCAGCCATGATCTTCCTGGCCCTCCCCAAAGCCCTATTTTTAAACAGGGCCTCAAGGGGGGGCAAAGGGCAGCCAATCACCCTCTCCGCCGAGCGTATCACCCGCTGCAGCTTGGCCTTGTCCTTGGCCGCTGCAGCGGGGAACCAGATGATGATGGCGGAGGTGACGATGGACTCAATGATGGCCGTGTAGAAGTTCACCAGCGTGGTCTTAGGAAGGTGGAATTTCCTGAGCTGCCTCAGGAAAAACAGTCTCTTCTGGGTCTTTTTTGTGAGGGCGTCGATGTGGGGCCCCCACTTCAAGTCCCGAGAGACTGTCACCCCAAGGAAGCGGCATGACTCCACTGTGGTGACTGGAGTGCCTCCCAGTATGATTGGAGAGGGAGGGGGTGGGTTCCTCCTGAAGTCCACTATCAGCTCCACTGTCTTAAGAGCATTTAGCTCTAGGTTGTTCCGGGTGCACCAGGAGACCACCAAGTCAATCTCGCTCCTGTAAGCAGATTCATCCCCCCTGGAGATGAGCCCTACCAGGGTGGTATCGTCCGCGAACTTGAGGAGCTTGACCGACTGGTGGCTGGAGGTACAGCAGTTGGTGTAGAGGGAAAACAGGAGGGGAGACAGGACGCAGCCCTGCGGGGAACCGGTGCTGATGGTCCTCAGCTCAGAGATGGACTTCCCGAGCTTCACCCGCTGGGTCCTGTTGGACAGATAGTTCGTGATCCACCTGCAGGTGTAGTCAGGCACCTGCAGTGCAGAGAGCCCACACTCCAGTATGGGTGGCAAGATGGTGTTGAATGCCGAACTGAAGTCAACGAACAGGATTCTGGCGTAGGTCCCGGCCGTGTCCAGATGTTCTAGGACATGGTGTAGGGCCATGTTGACCGCGTCCTCCACGGACTTGTTGGCTCTATACGCGAACTGCAGGGGGTCTAGGAGAGGGTCTGTGATGGACTTTAGGTGGGCAAGGACGAGGCGTTCAAAGACCTTCATGACTACAGAGGTCAGGGCAACGGGTCTGTAGTCATTCAGGCCTGTGATCCTCGACTTTTTGGGGACAGGGATAATGGTGGAGGTCTTGAAGCAGGCTGGTACCTGACAGCACTCCAGGGAGGAGTTGAAGATGTTGCTGAACACAGGGGACAGCTGGTCAGCGCAGAACTTCAACATGGAGGGTGAGACAGCATCCGGACCGGCCGCCTTCCGGGGGTTCTGTCTCTTGAACAGGCGATTCACCTCTCTCTCTGAGACAGAGAGGTGTGAGCGGGCAGAGGGGGTGGGACTCAGGGGAGAGAAGGGAGGAGGAGGGGAGGTTGGGGAGAGGGGGGGGGGAGGGGGGGCAGTAGTAGAGGGGGCAGACTGTGGGCGGGCAGAGGGGGTGGGGCTCAGGGGAGAGAAGGGAGGAGGAGGGGAGGTTGGGGAGAGGGGGGGGGGGGGGGGGCAGTAGTAGAGGGGGCAGACTGTAGTTCGAATCTGCAGTAAAACTTGTTCAGCTCATTTGCAAGGAGAGTGCTTTCTGTGGTCTGAGGGGGTTTTGGTTTATAGTTGGTCATTTGTTTTAGACCCTTCCAGACAGAGGCAGCGTTGCCATCTGAGAATTGTTGTTGCAGTTTCTCAGAGTAGCGATGTTTTGCTAGCTTAACAGCTGCCTCGAACTTGTACCTGGCGTCTCTAAACCTGTTCTTGTCACCCCTCTGCCAGGCATCCTCCTTCTCCAACCTCAGCCTTCTGAGCTGGGCTGTGAACCAGGGTTTGTCATTATTATAACTGACCCTGGTCCGAGTTGGAACACACGCTTCCTCGCAGTAGCTGACGAATGACGTCACAGTGTCAGTGTACGCATCCAAGTCGTTACCGGCCTCAGCCCCCGCCCACTCCACATAGCCCTCGTCACAGCCAGCCCGCTCTAACCAGGCGCTGGTTTTCTCCTTAGCCTCGCTGTCCCATGTTCTGAACGACTTAACTCAGTGGTTCCCAAACTTTTTCAATCAGGCCCCCCTTGGGTAATTGGAAATATTTTCGAGCCCCCCCTAACCCGGTTCCCACCTAGATTGATAATTAATTGTATAAAGTTGTAAAAACATTACATTTTCTCTTCTAATAATAACAAGACACATACAGTATATCCAACTATAGTTTTATATTTTATTATGGTTTGAAAAGGAACATAAGTGCTTGGCAAATGATCCTGTGCCACTGAAATATTCAACATATCAACATTAACTAATTTCTACTGCATCACTATTCTTACTCCTCACATTTCTATCACAATTACGATCAATGACTTGTGTGTGCTTGCTTTGCCTTGCAAATCTTCTCAAAGCGGGGTTGTTGTTTTGAGACTGCCACTCTCAGTTCATTCTCAATGTTCAACTTCGACCTGTATTTGCTTTTGATAGCAGCAACAGCAGAAAAGCCTATCTCACACAGGTACGATGTTGCAAAAAGCAGCAGTATTCCCACAGCTTTCTGTCCAATGAGAGGGTAGTCCTTCTCCACTCCAATCCAAAACCCAGCCAAAGTCGTGGATGTGAACTGCAGCCTCATGGTTGACTCTGAAGTCATGTCGATGTACTGTTCCTCTTCCGCAGTGCTGAACATGGCAGGTGGTGGTGCAACAAATGGATCTCTAATCCAGTCGTATTTGGCACTGTCATCCACAGAGAAGTATTTCTGGAAGCTTTGTTTCAGGGCTGAGATGTGCTCTCTCATACATGGAACCACTGTGCTCTGCAGCTCATTGGTCTCGATGAATGCCTTCAGATTCCCAAATGAGTCGATGTCCCCCTGTTCAAGTCTCCTGCCCCACATGTCCAGTTTCCGTGTGAAAGATTGTATCCTGTCTGCCAGATGTGGAAGGTGTGTGTTGTTGCCCTGCAACTGTAGATTCAATTCATTGAGCTTCTCAAACATGTCGCTTAGGTAGGCCAATTTCATGAGGAAGTCTTCATCATTAAACTTGCTGGCAAGTTCGTTCCCTTCCTCCTCCAAGTAGATTCGGATCTCATCTTTCAGCGATAGCACCCTGGACAGCACCTTTCCGCGAGAGAGCCAACGCGACTCGCTGTGAAATAGCACGGCTGTGTGCTCGGAGCCCATCTCCTCGCACAAAGCGGAAAAAATGCGAGCTTTCAGTGGTCTTGTTTTTATGTAATTGACGGTGGTGATAACATGAGACAAAACGCCATTCAACTCTGGACTCAGCTGCTTTGACGCGAGTGCCTCCCTGTGTATTATGCAGTGAGTCCACACTGCTTTCGGTGCAACGCGCTTGATGAGCGTCTGGAGCCCTCCCCGTTTTCCTGCCATGGCCTGGGCACCGTCGGTGCATATCCCCACACAGTCCTCCCATTTCAGATCGGCTTCACTCAGGTATTTGTCTATGATTTTGAACAGTTCATCAGCTGTTGCTCTGTTTGGGACATAGTTGCAAAATAGCAAATCCTCGCTCAAACCCTCCGCATCAATGTATCTGACATACGCTATTAACAGACAGTCCTTGTTACTATCTGTGGCCTCGTCTACCTGGAGCGCAAAGCGTTGGTCTTTTATTTTCTCAACAAGCTGCTCTTTCATGTCTTCTGAGATGTCATTGATGCGTCTCGCAATAGTGTTGTTTGACAGGGGGATAGCTTTGAGTTTTTGGGCTGTTGCCTCGTCTATCATATGTGAAACCATATCTATTGCAGCAGGGAGTATTAACTCCTCAGCGATGGTGTGTGGTTTTTTAGACTGGGCGATACGATATGCCACTTTGTAGGAGGCAAGTTGAGCATTAGACGTAACAGATGCTGTTTTAACGAAACGGCTCTGCTGACCACGGTATTCTTGGAGTTTTCTCTTGAAGAAATCGAGGGGCTTCTTCACATCAGTCGGGTGTGTGGTCTCCAAGTGACGTTTCAACTTGCTAGGCTTCATGCTTTCTGCCGCTAAAGTTTTGAGACAGAGGACACACAGTGGTCGTTCCTCCGCACCGACCACATTAGACGTGAAGCCCAGGGAGAGGTATGTATCGTCATACTTTCTTGACTTTGGCTTTGGGACGTTTGTCATGGGCTCCTTCGCTTTTCGTTTAGCTTCTGGCTCTTTCATAAACGTATCCATTGTTGTTGTTGCTGCTAGATAGCTGGAGGAGGGAGTGCGCGCGTCAATGACGTGAATGGAGCGCGCGTCAATGACGTGAATGGAGCCCCCTCGCTGCCTCTTTGTTACAGTTTATGGCCTGCGCTCCATTCAGGTTCTCATTTTTATCATCCAACGCCCACAACACCCCTGATGGTAACCTTAAGCAAGCAGTGTTTGTTTACAGCTCTTGTGTGTGCATTTTTTTCCCCTCCCATTATTTCTGCGCCCCCCCTGCAGTACCCCCGCGCCCCACTAGGGGGTCGCGACCCACAGTTTGGAAAACGCTGATTAACTACAGGTTTTGACACTTTTAGTCTCTGCCTGTAGGATGGGATCAGATGGACAATGTCGTGGTCAGATTTGCCCAGCGCAGCTCGGGAGACAGCGTGGTAGGCGTTCTTGATGGTACAGTAGCAGTGGTCTAGCGTCCTCTCCCCCCGAGTGGGGCATTTGACCTGCTGCCGATATTTGGGCACTCAGATTTGCTTTATTAAAATCCCCCAACACAATCACAGCACTGTCCGGATATAAACGTTCAGTCTCCATAATATGCTCAGCTAATGCGCTCTGTGCCTCTTCGACAGCAGCGTCTGGTGGGATGTACACACAAGCAAGAATAAAAGAGCTGAACTCACGGGTTGTTTAATCACTGTCACGTCAGTACACCAGGACTCGTTAACGAAAAAACATACCCCACCTCCGCAGACTTTTCCGGACGAAAGTGTATCCCTGTCGGCTCGGTACAGCTGGAAGCCCTCCAGTTGTACTGCTGCGTCTGGGACGTCCTCAGAGAGCCAGGTCTCCGTGATGGCATAAGCTG
Organism: Nansenia antarctica; assembly: GCF_963989245.1. Lineage (NCBI taxonomy): Eukaryota > Metazoa > Chordata > Actinopteri > Argentiniformes > Microstomatidae > Nansenia > Nansenia antarctica. Next base: position 28,917,181 of record NC_137676.1, read on the forward strand.
CTGAAGAGTTGTAGTCCTTGCTTTTCGCAACCAGGCACCGGAGTTCGTCCATTTTATTACATAAGGAGTTCACATTGGCTAGAAATATTCCTGGGAGTGGAGTGCGGGAGCCGCGTCTTCTCAGTCTAGCGAGAGCCCCAGCTCTCTTCCCCCGCTGTCGTCTCAGCCACCTCACAGCCTGGGTGAAGATTGCGGTTCCTCGGATCAGGATATCCAGCACTTCCGTAGATCGGGTGAGAAAAATAGGAACAATGTCCAAGGGGGTGGAATCCCTGAGACATAAGAGTTCTTCTCTTGTATAAGAGATGTCACAGAACACAAATCCAGACATACAGACACACCAAACAACACTCCACAGTACCACAGCTGCCATGGACGGCGCCATCTTGTATCGATGCTGAATCAGAGAGGCGAGGGCTCTCTTGGTTGTGGAAGGTAAAGACCTACAGTAGGTCTATGTCCGATACTGATTGTTTGGACTAGTTGACTGAACATACTTTACCTTACCTGAACTCAGCTTATATGCGTGCATATGGAGAGGAATCTACAGGCTTGACCCCAGAGAGGTAATCAGCTCTCTGCCTTCTTAGCCTTTTGCCAAACCAGATGCTCTCTGACTGGATGGCAGCATGACAGGATTAACACTAGAACAGCCATGAGGGGTCATTTGACTGTGAGAAAATGTTATATGTTATATGTTACATGTTAAATGTTATACTCGATGAAATTTCAGGACCCTCCTTTCATGACTTTTCCTAGATATGTGCGTTCTACCACCCAGTATCCTTACATTTTCGAAATCACATCAGGATAAGCTAATATAAAGCTATTTTGACGTTTTTCTGTGTAGGAAGCAAGCCAATTTACAAGTGGCCAACTAGTGGTCGTTGTGTGTAAATAGCAGCTTGAGCATTGTAAAGAGGCGGCTCTTTTAGTAGGTAAAATGGCACGGCTGTACAGTGCAATGACATTGTATAACCAATATTTTTCTCACCCAAACATCAATACCAGGGTTTCAAGGGTTGGTTGATATCGAATCAAATTCAAGTCAATCAAATACCAACCAATGAAAGTTGGACGTGATCTGTAGTCATTGCCTTATAAGGAGGCTTTAGGGAAGGTTTTCGTACCAGTTTGAGAGATGCTGTTGGTTATCATAAATAGCTACTCTTTTACTCTTACTCTTAGCCTGTTTTCATAATTTATCTTGCCTTTGGTGCTTAGCACTCATACAGCTTTCTACTAATTTGACCCATGATTTCTGGGTTAAAGATAGACAGCACGAGTAAACATTGTACGCTTCATCCAAGTGCTCATGTCTAGCTAGCTCAAGTGTACTCCTAGGCTTTTACATCCATATGTTTCCTAAGACAACAGGATACAGGAAGTTTGTCTTTACATTATATTATATTGAAAACTGATCTTATTTTCTTATTCTTTTAGGCTTACCAAGACGACTTCGGGCAACTAATCTCCTCTGGGGTGGTGACACAGAGGCTGCTGTTGAGTTGCTCCAAGACGATATCCTAGTGGCAGACCCTGGCACCAAGTGAGACCCTCCTCATTCTGACTCAATGCCCATCTTTGTGCTTCTTTTTCTCAAACAGCTATGATGCAAAGGTTAGGAATACAGTTGGACGTTTTTCCTTATGACATGACCCAAACAGGAAATATCCTGTGTCCTGTCAATATACTCCTTGTCCTAGTTCTGATATGTGATAAATTCCCTTAACATGCACCCATCTACTATTTGTTCATTCATTTGTTATTTCATTTGTTCATTCATTCATTTGTACCATTTATAGGTGGTGAATTGGGCTGGGTGATATTGCCTAAATATCATATTATGTTGACTGTATTAATGCCTTTTTCCCCCCCGTTTTTTTATAAATAATGTTCGAAATATGATTAAAGGGTAACTAGAAACAAGAACTTTTGCCTCTTACGCTGTCATTGTGAATTTTCCGGGATCTTAAATGTGATGGGCATACTGTCCAGCCCTACTGTGACATTTCCTCTTCCTTCTCCCCAGATGTCACTACAGCCATGTGGCCTTCTCCTTATTGGCTAACATCCTGGCCCAGAGGGTGGCCAACTCTGACTACCAGCGCTGGGTGTCTGACAACATACTGGGCCAATTGGGGATGAAAGACACAGGCTTCAACATCACCCCCGACATTCAAAGCCAGATGGCGGTGGGCGTGTACAGTAGCGGTCAGCCTGCGCCCCTCTACGACCTGGGCTGGTACCGCCCAGCGGGCCAGATGTACTCCACAGCAGCCGACATGGCCAAGCTGGCCATGGTTCTGCTGGGTGCCTCCCGTCATCCTCTTCTTCGCCAGGACACCCTGAAAACCATGCTGACCCCTCTGCTCCGCTGCCACACCGGCTACTTTGCCAACTACACCGGCACGCCCTGGGAGGCCAACGAGCAGCTGGCCTACGAGGTGCTGAGGAAGGACGGGGACCTGGACGGCTACGCGGCCACCTTCTCTCTGGTGCCTCGGCTGAGGCTGGGCCTGGTGGTGCTGATGGCCGGGGCGAGGCCGGGGGGCCAGGACCTGGTGACCCAGGCCTACAGCCACCTCATCCCTGCCATGGAGAGCGCCTTCCGGGACTCGCGGCGGACACTCACCCCACCGCCTGACCCAGCGCCATACACAGGCTTCTTCACTTACAAGAACATGACCTTCTACGAGATCAAGGTGGACCTGGAGGGGGTGCTGGTCATGCATCAGTTTGGGCCACAGGTAGACTCCTTGGTACCGGCCAAATACAGGAATATCAGACTAGAATACCTGGAAGAGAGAGTGTTCAGAGTGATGTTTGAGAGGGAGTATCCATGCAAGCTGAAGTTCAACAGCGCCTCAGTGTCTCTAGAGGCCCAGGACCGACAGCTCTTCAACTTCTATGTGTTCAATAAGAAGGGAGTGTCACCTGGGTTTGACTCCCCTGGACTGAACACTTACAGAGTGGTACGGATCTTTAGTCGACCAATCTTCAATGTATGAACATAAGGGGCGTGAAGTCAGTGTATGAGCATAAGGGGTGTGCCAAATATTCCGGGAAAAAAACGTTACAGATTTTTGACATTTTATGGATACGAATATCGTCCGATCATTTCCAGACATCATCTGTTATCGGAGAGGATTATCTAAAAAGGAAGTGTGCCATTGGCTAGTAAAGCTGTCTGTCAACGAATGGGAGATGTGGCCGATGTGGCTGCTCCCATGACTGGATCCAAGAAATGAACTTTAAGCTGTGCCCTCCTCCTTCCTCCCCCACACCGTCTCGTTCACCTCAGACAGACAGTTCAAAGAAGCCAGAGAACGACATGGAGCTGCAGCAGTCCGTGTTTTTCTCAGCTCAAAGCACATACCTTCTGAAACTGGGGTAATATGTGACATGGTATGGTTAAAACATCCTCAAGTCCTCATGATCATTTTCATTTAATTTCCGGATTACGAAAGTGAAAAATAGTTGAAGAAGATATGCTTATTTGAATGTTGGTCCACGGTCCACCTCAAACCAAATAGTGGAGAAACTCTGAATCAAAACACAGGCACAACACGCTGATAGAACACCAACATGGTAAAAACACATAACTACACATATTTGGATGATCACACAGTTCTTGCTTTTGAACACATCCTAAAACTAACACCACTAGCCATGTGGTAGCCAGTAACCAGTAGCCTACGGCAGACGAGACAGTGAATCCAATTCACAAATTAAATACAGTATTATTTTTATTATTAACTATTACTTATTATTAAGTATTTAGTGATCCTAAAACTGTTGTTTGTTATATTGAGTGGTCACTTCGACTTCAACTTCAACACTTCAACTTTCGTAATATGGCAAAAAAAATGAAAACACTTTTATTTTAATTTTTTTCATGTTTTTGCTCATTTGTACAATAATTTTGTATTTGTGTGTGTCAGTTAATACATGACCTATGCATTTCTCATGAGGAATAGTGACAGGAATAGTGACAGGCATTTGCTAATATCGCTAATTATAATAATTTGACCAACTGGCACACCTCAATTTATGCACAATGCTTTGTTAAGAATTTAAATCACACCCGTTTTTGTCCGTATAATCCGGACACAAGAATCAAGTTCTCTAAACAGATACGGAGGATGAGGTCTCATCCACATCCCTAATGAACATTGATGAATAGTTCAGAATCTCAACAGTGTTCAGAGACTTCTCGCTGTTATGCTTTTTCGTTGCCCACGGGACCAATTCAAATATTTGAATGTGGATGAGATCATGTCAATGGCAGTAGGAATGCTTTTGGTAACCAACATGCATTAAAGTAATGATACACAAGAAGGTGTGCATTATTGTGATTGTTTGCTTGGCTGTGATGCAGTGTCAACATATTTTTTCTAAATAAAATGTTAGAGGGCCTTCTCATTACACTCTGTATGTGATTTTATATTGTTCTTATCTTCTTTGAAAATATATTTTGTGTCTATGTTTATGAAGAGACAGTTTGTTCTTAAAACATCTTCTATTAATGTTTTCATCATTCAACATAATCTCAGAACCCATAATCTAAAGAAGTTGACACCATTGGAAATGCTGTATGCTACATGTGTATGGTAGTCTCACGTGAAATAAAGTCAAAATGATAAGAGCCTCCTAGTATACTATATAAATAAAATAAAGCTTTACTAGAGACGTTGCAAAGAAAATCCTGTTGTCTAATATGCATGTCCAGTGGGTTACAGCTGAGCCTACAGTTGAACCTGTACAGAGATACACATGGGGAAAAGATACATGAGCTATAAGTGAGGGACAGATTTACATTTTAACCTTGTCACCTTGCTTGTCACACTGTATTTACATTGGTAAACAGCAATGGCTTCAATTCTTATTGTTATTTAGTTGTGTACACTTAAGAATAGTTATTGTGAGAATTCTTTGTCATAGCAATTTCTTAGTTTGTTCTTAGATTCTTAAAGGTACATAATGTATGCTTTGCTGCTTTCTGTGATGACACTGAAAGTTAAAGGAAATATGCAATGTATACAGTATATGTTTTTATTATTGTGTGCATACTTCCAACAACCAATAACCAAAACATTAACATAGTGCATAAAGGCCAGTGCTTGACCTCAACCCCATTTAGAAATGTGATGTTAGAGACAAATCTACATTGCTCAATGATCCTCCCGAACCTTCTTCTCTGCCTGATTTGTCACTGGCATTTACAGCTTTTAAAAGCTAAAATCAGTCATATTATTTTTGTGTGTGTGTATTTGCATTACAGTTGAAAGATAATGAGGAATACTCACCTCAGACAGATTTCTGCAGAATGTAGAAAATCTAAATTTTCACATAATGTAGACACTGGTATGGTGCTGGAGATAATGTGAATGTGATGTTAAAAATGGGTGAAGTGTCCCTTTAACTATGTGGTATAAACTGTGCATGATGTACTTGTGCTGTGCAGACTTGACTAGAGGATCTGATGTGGACAATGTGGAAGTGTAAACACAGTTACTGAATAGTAACTCCTGTACTGTCAGCGTCTTTGAGCCTCGGAAAAGCGCTATATAAATGTAATGAATTATTATTATTATTATTATTAATAGTATTGTAATAAAAACATTTATATAACAGTTTCCTTATATCTTGTACATCTCTTTTCACTGTCTCTGTCCCCCCAAAGATTTACAGCTAGCAAATGTATAACCCTAGACCAGCTTCCAGATCATGGCCCTAGACCAGCTTCCAGCCCATGGCCCTAGACCATTTTTGAACCAATAGTAATTGTTTGATTTCAAATACAAATTGTTGGAGTATAGAGCTAAAAGAAGACATGTTTCTTTTCTCCAATACCTCCACTGTATCAGGGATGTGATCCCTCTAGAGCAGGGCTAGTCAATTACTTTTGTATGAGGGCCAACTTATTCAAATGTTATGTGTATGGGGGCCAAACTTTAATTAAGTGTTGTTTTGTAGCGCTTAGCCTACATGTGAACATGGAAAACAACAATACCCTGAATACTGTGCATCAAAAGTGTTTATTCATACTACTGTATATCACTCAGAAGTAGGCTACACAGTCTTCATTCTCAATAAAACAAAACAAACCAGATTGCATTACTTTTATCCTGTTCTCTACTAATCAGTGCATTTGACATCTGATCTGCTACAACTCAATTCAAAACATTAAAAAAACGAATCAAAATAAAAGACAAAAACATCAAGTGCTCATGTCATGGCATTATCAGTAAGTTGTGCCAGTCATTTTTTACTTTTATAAAATGTCTCCCTTTAAAAAAAACTAAAAAACAGATTAGCCTACATTAGGCCCACTTGGATATCGGTGCTCTGCTCTAGCCTACTATCATCAGTGCATTTCACGTCTGCTTTAACAAACCCTCAAAAGGAAGAAAAATCAGCAACCAGTGCTCTAATCAGTGACTGAAATGGCATTTCTTTGACTTGGCAAGCACTGCAAAGTTAGTCTCATGGAGTGAGGGCAATACGCAGACACTGGTGGAGGTGGGCACTTGTGAGGGAGGCACGTGTGTTGGTTTTTATTGCATTCATATGCGAGAAGCTTGACTCGCAAGTATACGTTGTACCAAACATAGTAAGTAGAGAAAAGGCCAACCTTCTGGTGTTTATGAACTGTACCTGGTTAAGTTTAACCCAAAACTGCTCACATGCCAATGATCTCAAATCATGCTTCAAATCAGACGATGCTTGGATGTCTATTAGTTTTAACTGCAGGGAGCCTTCGTCCAGTGACGGAAGCACCTGTTTGGCTTCAGCTGCAAACTCTCCCCCAGCATCAACAGAAAAGGGGTCTTTAGTAAATCTCATCACCTCTGCGGGAATATTAAAGTTATCAAACCGCACAGCAAAGTTATCAATCAGTTTATCGATAAATGCTGTCATTGCAGGCAGGGGCGGACTGGGATCAAAAAACAGCCCTGGCATTTGCGACACAACAGCCCTATTTCCAAACCCAACACGCAACACGGATTGTTAACATATAAAGCTTGAGATAATCAGACTGACTAGAATCCAATGTAGACATTTGGAACACAAATGTAACACACACACGCACACGCAACTGACACACTACAATCGCTGATGAATTCAGAGTGCCGACAACAATCCACAGTGACTGACTTAACCTGAACTGTGGCATCTATCTTAGCCAAAAGGACCTTGAGGCCCAGTTAAGCCTAATAGCTTACGTTAATATAGACTCGGTGTAGCTAAATGAAGCTGCTCTGACACGGAATACAATAACATTAGCAAAAAAAAGCTACAGTTACATGAACCATGACATGTATGAGCCTAAACAATACACCAGCCACAGTGCATATTACATTTAGCTTCACCAAAGCAGAAAAAGAGCACTGCACAGCCACAGTGTAATAAATGTGTCTTACCTTCATGTAATTAGCAGACTACTGTCGTGTATTTCTACTTAAACACACAATAGTATGATAGGGGCCTGTATAAATGCTGTAGGGGAATGTTGTGCAATGTTGTGCAAATAGCCCCCTGAGTGTTGTGCAATGTTGTGCAAGAGCCCCCTGACTTAAAGCCATAGTGACATCACAGGGGACGGCCCTCTTGATGAACCAGGGTGAGACCTAAAGATCTATGTAGTATGTATGAATATGTAGTATATTTTAAACACACACACATACCAGGGCATGCAAGGGCATGATGCCCTCTAACAATGAGGGTTCTATGGCAACCAGATGACCAACAGAGACCTCTGGGGGTTGGGACCCTTATAAACACACACACACACACACACTGATCATTAACAGATGGCTCTCCCCTTGTCCAGCTACAAGGCACTGGTAGATATTTGCATAAGAGGGCAGGCATCTAGGTGACTGGGACAAAAAGGGGAGACAGGGGGAGGGAGGGTCTCTTTTTCACCAGCCCAGCCAGCGGAGAACACATGTATGTATGTATCTGATTAAATCGTCTTAAACTCAATAACTGTTCTTTGATTCATAACCAACAATAATTACCTTCATAAGTGGCGAGCTAGCCAGGAGATAAATATAGCTTGATCAGATAAGTTATAGTCAAAAGAATCTTGTGTAACGTTAATCTTGTTGGAATAGAAACAAATCTTTCATAATCTTTAAGCCTGGGTTGGTGATATAGGGCCGAATTTGGTAATTCGCTTTTTGTGTAAAATTGTGTTAAGATATTGGTTTGGTAACTAATAGTTATTGTGTTAAGATATTAGTTGTGTAACTAATAGTTATTGTTTGGATGGTATTACGGAATATCGTGAGTGTGTGTGTAAAATTGTGTTTTGATAAAGTGTAATAAGTTTGTTTTGTAAGTAAGAGCATTATTTGAAGTAGATTAAGAAATCAATTCTGCAGAAGTGTGTCTAAGAAAGAGCAGACGCCATTGTCCATTGTGTAAACGGAGCAATAACACGCACGCTCGGGCACGCGCGCAGACACAGACCTTCTATTGGAACAGTGAAATGCATATGAGAAAGATTTGGTGTAACTAATAGTTTAACTGCATTGAAAGATAATCTTGAATTTGTTGTGTCGTGGAGAATGTAATTTGTTTGTGAAAACAAAGTTGTGTTAAGCTATTGTGGAAAGCAAAGTCCTACAGGAGCGGTTTCTCCCCCAGGAGAAAAGGACAAAGACTAGCCCCTCCTCCTCCTCCTTCCTCTCCTGTTGATCCGGGCTCACACATGCATGTATGTTCAAACATACAGACACGAAAGGGAAGCTGAATTTGATTGTTGCATAAAAGATAAAAATAAATCCATTCATATAAAGATTGTAGTAATTTAGAGATAGAAAGATAGTGAATTGATCATCGGGATATTTAAAGTAGTTTAAAGATATTTGTTAGAATTCATTCACGAGCCCTAGGAAAAGAGGCGAGTTCACGCGCAGTTTACACACGGGGACTCGCGCATGGGCAGCGCAGGCACATTTCACACACACAGAGAGCACGCGAAGCGAATAGGCCAGTCGTTACCCTCAATAAAGCGGCTCTGTGCCTGCTTGCAGAATGTTGGTGAAAGAATCTAAAAGGTTGATGCATAGATTGATGTTGTGAATGACTGTTCAGTATTACATTACTTTAATTAATTTAATTAATTACTTATTAGTTGAATTAATTATTCAGATCATTCATTTTCTGTTTTCACAAAACAATTGATTGGTTCCACAGGTTTGATCAATGTATATGATGATATAATGAATGATTCTAACTAGTCATTCATTCCTTTCACTTAACAGTTGATTTATTTATAGATTGTAAAAAATAATAGGTGTTTAGAAGCAATCGATACCCAAGTCGGTTGCTTGCCGCCATCTGCTGGACAAAACACGACAAGACATTTTTAAAACATTGGCTCTGTAAGATGATGAATGGTTAAATGATTGTTATATATTACATTACTTTAATTAATTCAATTAATTACTCAGATTGTAATTAATAATTAATCATTCATTCCTTCCCAATAACAAGTCGATTTCTTTACAGATTGTAATTAATAATTAATCATTCATTCCTTCCCAATAACAAGTCGATTTCTTTACAGGTTATAATTAATATTCGTATTTTACATCTTTTTATTTCAAGTTAAGTTCTTTTTCACAGCTTTTGATTAAAGAATAGCAGAACAGTTTCTATCTGAGGATTAAGCAGTAAAAGGGTTTTTGTAAATCAGTGAATACTTAGGTGTTGACCAGCCTTTGTGATTTAATAATTGTGTTGACCAGAACTGTAATTAGTATTGAATGAGTAATTAAGTGACACATATTCATAAACAATTAGGAAACACATTTAAGTATAAAGTACTTACACAGATATTAGATTTAAGTTAATACTGCACTGACATACACAAGAGGCAAATCTGTTATTCTGAGTTGCAGGGTTCTGTGGGGATGGTTAATACAGTTATATTGGACTAGCATTTGTTTAGCAAATAAGGCAAAATAAGGTGGGTTGTAAGAAGCGTACACCTTATCTAATATAGAATATTGTCAGCATATTGAGCAAGTAGAATGGGGTCAAATTCAACGAAGGTGTTAAAAGATATTAGTGAACATAGTGGAATGTTGGCTACGTTATCCCCTATGGCTGTAGTGGAAAAAATGAATCCTCTTGTTAGGGAAATTAGCAAAATGTCTACGAAATGTAATAGCCGTTGGGCATACATTGAACAGCCGTGGCCGAAAGAGGGCAGCCTTAATTTACAAATAATTGCAACATTGGAAATACTTATCAATGTGCACAAAGCACATCAAAGAGGAAAGATTAGATCAGAGAAACGCAAGTTAGAATTAGCTATTTTAGATCTATTTAAGGTAGAGGGACAGAAAATAGCTCAGATGGAACCGGAAAAGAAAAATGAATTGGCCAGAACACTGGAACAGAAATTGAACATTCCATCCACAGACATGTGTCCTGTCTCCAGTCCCCCTCCATATGCTAAGGCACTGGAGGACCATTCCCAGAAGAAGAAGACCAAGAAGGAGCCAAGGGGAAAAGGGGACGACAGGAGTGACGAGGAAGAAAGACACCACAGATGGCTGAAGGAGCAACGAGAAAGGGAGAAAGAGGAAGATTGTCATCGAATGACATCAAATACATTAAAGAACTGTCCAGTGCTGATTCGGGGTAACAAGATGGAATATCATCCGTGGCATCATACAGATCTGTCTGAAGTGATAGAGAAACTCCCCGTTCTTCAAGATGGTGGACACCCGTGGACGAGAGAGGTCGACCTGAGACTGACAGGAACGCAGGCCGCAATGGGAGACCTGAAAAGACTCTTAGCTTTTATTGCAGGATTGGATACAATGCAGGAAATATTGATGAAGGCAGGACTTCATAGATATATCAATACATCAGTGTATGATCCAGAGCTCTTCGCAGCAAACAGAGGCAGGCTGTGGAAAGCAATCAGAGAGACTTACCCTACTCACATTCACCCAGACAATATCATTGTGAAGCCACTGGGGGGAGATGAGAATCCCAGGGGTTTTGTTGCCCGTGTGCACTCTCAATGGAGAAGTGTGACAGGGAAGGACGCTGAAGATAACCCCTTAGAAAAATCCATAATCAGGGAAAAAATACAAGAAGGGCTTCCTACCCCAGTTAAGGATAAGCTAGCAGAAGTGGTGGGGCTACGACACATGAACAAAGCTGTTTATATAGACCACGTAGCTCATCAAGTTGAGTTATATCGAAAGAATATTCAGATACAGAAGACACAAGACGAAGAATCACTCAGAATATTGACTCATGTGCAATTGACTGAAAGCGAGAGGAACATAGAGGGAGTGCAGGCTTTAGCCCCACAGCAACAGCCACCTGGAGTGCAGACTGCTACTTACCAGTCCTACTCACAGGGGCCACAAGGGGGGTATCCTGCTACTTACCAGTCCTACCCACAGGGGCCACAAGGGGGGTATCCATACCCACAAGGGCCACCAGGGGTGCAAGCGGTTCCATACCAGATGTACACACAGGCTGGCCAAGGACCACCACCAGGGGGATGGACAGCAGCAGGGAAGAAGATGCTAGAACCATGTTATCAATGCGACCAGAATGGACATCTAGCCTGTACCTGCTACAACAGGCCCCAGGGGGGCGCAGGGGGGAGCCAAGGAGGAGGATATTGGCCTCCTACTACACCTGCTCCAGGAGTGATGAACCCTTACGGAGGCCCAGCAGCTGGCCTATAGGGGTGCCCGGAAGATCCGAGTGGGAGGTGCCAGCTGGTGGTGACAAAGAAGCCTGAAGGCGCCACGCACCTTCCTATGTCTAGAGAATATGTGAAGACAATCGGATTTGAGGGAATTAAACAGCTGATTCCTACAACTGAGCTTGTAGACTTAGAGTGCAAGGGACAGAGAGCAACTCTGTCAACACTTGTGTCAGAACACACGCCAACAGGGCTGCTAGGGAGAGATGCTCTATGCCAATTGAACTGTACAGTAAAATGCACACCTGACGGCTGTCAGGTGACGATGCCATCCGGTGCTCAGATTCCATCGACAGCCAGAGTGATTAAGCATAGAACAGACCTACAAGCTTTGCCTTTAAAGGGAGCTGATATAGAATATTGGGTTGATGGGTCTTGTTACCGGGTAGGAGAAACTTTGTGCGCTGGGTATTCCTTAGTTAAAGCACAGAATTCAAAGTTTATTGTGGAACAGGCTGAGGCAGTTCCTCAGCCTTGCTCAGCTCAGTTGGCTGAGTTGATTGCCCTCACGGAAGCATGCAACTTGGGAACCGGACGGAGAGTGACAGTGTACACCGACTCTGCCTATGCACATAATGTTTGTCATTTTAATGGAGCTGTATGGAGGGGGCGGGGTTTTAAGAGAACTGATGGTACGCCTATACAGCATCACGCACAGATCATGAAGCTGTTACGAGCCATGATGAAGCCAAAGGAATTAGCCATAGTGAAGTGTGCCACACACAGGTCTGACTCATCACATGTCACACAAGGTAACAGGGCTGCAGAGGATGCAGCCAAAGCCATTACAGGAGCAGACAAGGCAGGTAAAGGTCTTCTGGTCACACATGAAAAGCAATTACAGGGCATGGTCACACTTGAGGATTTATTGATGTTACAGAGTAGAGTAACTACGTTAGACAAGAACGTTTGGCTAGCAAGGGGGGCAAGTCAGGATGACACAGGTCTATGGAGGAATCATGAGGGGTTGGTTGTAGCACCCTCAGATTTAATAGGCATGTTAATACGGGAAGCTCATGGATTAGCACATGTGGCTAGGGGGGAGGTAAGACGCAAGATCACCAAGGAATATGGGTTTTGGAGTCCATATTTGATGGAGCAGATTGACCATGCTTTAGGTCAATGTGGGGTCTGTTGGAGAAACAACATCAGAGTGGGTACACCAGTGGTGTCTGGGCATATCCCTACCCCAATAGGGCCACGGGTGGTGGACAGGGGGGTGGATGTACAGAGTAGGCAGGATGTTGTGCCAACAGGTGCCGAGGTCCCCAGAGAACCTGAGAAGGAGGAGCTACGACGAGATGCTGTGGTGTTGCCAGAGCCAGTGGCAATGCCAGCGTTACAGCCAGTGATATTACCGGCAGTGCCTGAAACCGAGGGGACAGTGGAAAGCTGTCCAGATGCCAATGAACCAGAAACCAACGAAGCAGAGAGTGTTGACAGTCTGGAGGTCCAGCCTGGGAGTGTCCAAAGCTTGGACACCTGTGCTACTGGGGATGCTGGCGAGTGCCTGCATCATGCTTCAGATGATGCTGAGGGCGACTCCCCAGACCTTGATCAGCGTGGGAGGGGACCAGGCGGCTGCCTGAACCTCAATGACACTGACGGACGACGACCAGTTAGGAAAAGATTAAAGACTATGAATAGGGTAGTGAAGCAGCAGATCAAAGGGAACGACGGGAATGGACAGCAGATGATAGCATGGCTGGAAACGGTCTTAGGGGCATGGGAAACTTATTTTGCTAAGATAGGAGCACCTATTATAGCAGACATGATTTTTGACTTTCTTAGGAGACAGGGCCTCATTGACTGTTTTTCGAAAATCAGTCACTCAGTCCACATTGATGAACTTTTCAGAAGACTAGTCCTCACCTGAGGTGAAGATCTATGCATTAATGCATTCCCTTTGTCCTGTGCTTACTGTTGGGGAATTATGTGTTATGATAACTGAATGTCATTATTTGTGTATTGTTTGTTTATTTCTATATCGTATGTGATTGATGTCAGTTGAGAAGTGATGTAATGGTTACGCGAAGCTAGGAGCGAGGTTCTGTTCCTAGCGCAACGAAAATGGAAGCTCCTGACTATGAAAGTGTTATCAATCTGAGACAGCGGTAAAGGCTGTTCTCCAACTGGGTTCACGTGCTAGTAACCTCTGACCCTGACGCTTCAAGGACAGAGAAGACATCGGTCGTTGGAAGTTTTTGTGTTGAAATATGTATGATGTACTGTGTTTAGATTAATTTGTATTGTTATTTTTAGGATTCTTTTTTATTGTTGATTGTTTTGTATTTGGTTTATATGATATCTTTGGTTGCTGGTACTGGTGCTGGGTTGGTCTGTGTTATTATGTTTCTTGTGTTGTGTGTTGGTGTAGTTTTTCTGTCTGTTGTTGTTTAGTTTTTAATTTTTTTTCTTTGGTTTCTTAGTTGCAGTCTGTGGGGTTTTGTGTTTTTGTTTTTGTTTTGTGGTCGTTTAGTTTCGGAACACCCTCTGGGTGGTCCGAGGGGGGATGTGTCGTGTATTTCTACTTAAACACACAATAGTATGATAGGGGCCTGTATAAATGCTGTAGGGGAATGTTGTGCAATGTTGTGCAAATAGCCCCCTGAGTGTTGTGCAATGTTGTGCAAGAGCCCCCTGACTTAAAGCCATAGTGACATCACAGGGGACGGCCCTCTTGATGAACCAGGGTGAGACCTAAAGATCTATGTAGTATGTATGAATATGTAGTATATTTTAAACACACACACATACCAGGGCATGCAAGGGCATGATGCCCTCTAACAATGAGGGTTCTATGGCAACCAGATGACCAACAGAGACCTCTGGGGGTTGGGACCCTTATAAACACACACACACACACTGATCATTAACAGATGGCTCTCCCCTTGTCCAGCTACAAGGCACTGGTAGATATTTGCATAAGAGGGCAGGCATCTAGGTGACTGGGACAAAAAGGGGAGACAGGGGGAGGGAGGGTCTCTTTTTCACCAGCCCAGCCAGCGGAGAACACATGTATGTATGTATCTGATTAAATCGTCTTAAACTCAATAACTGTTCTTTGATTCATAACCAACAATAATTACCTTCACTACTAAGTAGCATACCTGTCAACATTGGGATTTGAAAATAAGGGATATTTTCCAAAAAATAAGGGAAAATAAGGGATATTTTCCAAAAAATAAGGGAAAATAAGGGATATCCCCCGCACGCCCCCGGGTCATCCTCTCCCCCCCCCCCCCCCCCCCACCATCCACAAACCATACCCCTTACATTTAGACTGTACACACAGTCAATCCTAACATCACCACTAGACAACCATAGGATACCCCTTACATTTAGACAAGGGTACACACAGTCAATCCTAACATCACCACTAGACAACCATAGGATACCCCTTACATTTAGACTGTACACACAGTCAATCCTAACATCACCACTAGACAACCATAGGATACCCCTTACATTTAGACTGTACACACAGTCAATCCTAACATCACCACTAGACAACCATAGGAGACCCCTTACATTTAGACTGTACACACAGTCAATCCTAACATCACCACTAGACAACCATAGGATACCCCTTACATTTAGACAAGGGTACACACAGTCAGTCCTAACATCACCACTAGACAACCATAGGATACCCCTTACATTTAAACAAGGGTACACACAGTCAATCCTAACATCACCACTAGACAACCATAGGATACCCCTTACATTTAGACAACGGTACACACAGTCAATCCTAACATCACCACTAGACAACCATAGGATACCTCTTACATTTAGACAAGGGTACACAGTCAGTCCTAACATCACCACTAGACAACCATAGGATACCTCTTACATTTAGACCAGGGTACACAGTCAGTCCTAACATCACCACTAGACAACCATAGGAGACCCCTTACATTTAGACAAGGGGACACACAGTCAATCCTAACATCACCACTAGGCAACCATAGGATACCCCTTACATTTAGACAAGGGTACACACAGTCAATCCTAACATCACCACTAGACAACCATAGGATACCCCTTACATTTAGACAAGGGGACACAGTCAATCAACCACCTGCTTCAGTGCAACAAGAATTAAGTAGTTCCTACATTAAGTAAGTGACTACAGGTGGTCAGAATCAGATACCTGGTTGAAAGTAAAATACTTTGAACATCCCTGCATATATATACATGAAAACACAAAAGGGCATATAAATGCAGCACATTTATTTATACATTACTTGACACCATGATGTCAATGGGAAAAGAGCGGCGCAATGCTACCAGCAATCATTTCAAAACGGAGATAACCGAGGCTGCGTTCGTAAACACGCTCTGGAAATCTGATCAACACTCATGGAATGCCTCTTGTCCAATCAAATTACTTGGTCCCTTTATGACGTTGCACCTAGTGTGCGTTCCGGAACTCTCAGAGCAAAATTACGAACGCAGCCCTGCGCGGGGGCCGATATCAAATTACAAATATATATATTTTTTTAAAATATAATACATTCTGAGCGGCCCAGAGTCTCGCGGCCCTCCTGGCATTTGCCAGGCTTGCCCGGTGGCCAGTCCGCCACTTATCGCAGGACTAATCTGTGCTGATGACGAGTTGATCAGAGTGCGTAGTGTTGGGAAGTGCAGCATTTTCGTGGGGGTTAGATCAATGGAGAATAACTCTAGCTTCCTTTTAAACCCATTCAGTCTGTCCACTGGTTCAGTCCGTTCAAATGCTGGAAAATGTCACTTAAAAAGCAGACATCTGCCATGAACTCATCGTCTTGCATTTGGGCTAGAAAAGGGGCAGCCTTCATGTGGTGACAGCCCCGGAGAAAGGCATTGATCTCGTGCCTGAGTTCACAAACTCTCTTTAGTGCGTTACCCTTACTTAGCCATCTAATGTCATTATGTACAAGTAAATCACTGCGCTCGGCTGACATATCAGTAGTAAATATGCTGCTCTTTTCTTTGATCTCGATTTCCTTTGATCTTTTATGGGGGGTCATAAATCAAAGGGTATTGATCTTTTACAGAAGGGGGTTTAATTGTCCCCCGCCATTTGTTCAGAACACACCCCCGCCTTTGGTGAAGGTGTGAATATGAGGTTTGTCCCAAAACGAATGTTGACGTAGGTGTTAGGAGGAGTTGACTAGCAATGTTTGAAATGTGTTTAAATAGCCTAGCTGTGTCTATCAGTTAAAGGTCAGAGGCGCAACAATGAGTAAGGTTTATAGGACGTTATCTGTAAGGACTGTCCCTGAGCATTTAGAGCATTATTTCGAAGAGTGTGAGGTGGACGACGGTTGTGAAGTTCCAGAACGTTTTATAACTAAAGAATCCGGTGTGGGTGAAGCCAGAGGATCGAATGGATTGTTTGCACTTTTCGATGAGTGTGCGATGGACGTCGATTGTGGAGTTCCAGAACATTTTATAACTGAAGAATCCAGTGTGAGTGAAGCCAGCGGATCGAACGGATTGTTTGTACTCTCCAACCCTGCAAGCTCTAAAGAGAGTTTAGAGCCACAACCAGTGATCATGGACGACTTCGCCACGGGAGCCGTGTGGGAGATGCTGATCGATCTCTCGGGAGGTCCGAAGCTCTCCAGCATAGTGACAGCTCTGGGGTACAGACTTATCAAGGCTACTGTTTGTCGTACATTGGAGAATATCGTTGGAGCAAAAGTAGCAAAACATTGTTATGGTTGTGAAATTAACCACCCCAGCCAGAAACATCATGCCTGTTTATATGAACCATGTGCGTACTATTACGAGATGAACATTGGATACATACGAGATCGTTTAGGCCTACACCGAACGAATGAGGATGGCTCGATGGACAGCGTTCTGCAACATGTCCTGAAAGCGCACGATTTGCATGTCGACCCCCTAGTGGTACGTGGAGTTGTGGAGTCCATACTATTTGAGCTGGAGTTAGTGAAATTCATATGTGCGCAATTGCGCCAGATGTGCGAAGGTCTTATTAAGCCAGACTGTGATGAAAGCGTCAGAGACGCATTAGTCCTCTGGAGAGATAACATCTGACAGACACAATGGGGGGTTGTTTAATGAGCTATCTGAAGACCTATGATGCGCTGAGCATGAAGTTTGATTTATCAATGTTGCTATGCTGTGTCATCACAGATGATCCAACGAATATTGTTGTTAGAAAGAGACTTTTGTGGTATTCTGTAGTAAGAAAGTAGTTATGAAAGAATGAGACCGGGAGACACGCAGCTGCTTTTCACTTCGCACGTTTATTCAACTTCTCCTCCACATCCGTAAGTGCATACATCACTTCCGTAACTGCATACATCACTAGCATACTAGCGCCCACTGGCGGTATAAACAGGACACAACATTTCCCCCTTTCTTAAAGGAATTACAGTACTCAAAGAATGCAATATTCTGTAGACTGGTGTCAGTACAATTGAAATAAAATGAAAACTAAGGAAATGAAAATGAACGAATCAGCAGAATGAATAACAACAATAAACAGTTTATGACAGTGAAACATGAAATGAACATTCACTTTTGTCATTGCATTGTAGGACCTTTTTTGTACTAAGTTAGAACCGTGTTCTATCCTACCCTTTTAGTACGTTCTCTACGGCACAAAGTCTACCAGCCACCTAGGTGGGTTTCTGACTCTAAGGTTCCTTCTTGGACCTGGTTCATTAAACACATTCTCTGTCTCGGGCACCATGAACTCCTCTAGCTCAATCTCCTTTTCACCACTGGTGCCAGACAGAGCATCCTTGGGGAAGCGTGTAAGCTTGGATGCATTCCATTTTCGACCATCACTGAGCAGGTATGTATTCTGTCCTGCTTTACTAACTACTGTCAGCGGTTCTGTGAATCTTGATGATCCCTTTTTTACATGCTCCGGTCTGCGGACACGTACGGTGTCATTCACTTGGAACATGGGCACTTTCGCTCCCCTCATTCTGTCTGTGTACTCCTTACTCTCCTGTTGCTTGCGTCTCACTGTCTCCTGCACTTTCTCATGTGACTTAATTTGTTGTGAGACAGGAAGGACATTTAGTTTTGTACGCATCTTTCTGTTCCTCAGCAACTCAAAGGGAGTAGCTCCTGTAGTAGCATGCGGCGTAGCGCGATAGTTCAGTAAGAACTCTGTTACTGCATGTTTCCATGGCTTGTGCATTCTCTCAGCCGTCTGAATACACTCTTTGAGAACTCGATTAAATCTCTCAATAGCCCCGTTGGCTCTTGGATAATAAACACTGGAACGCAGGTGCTTTATCTCTCTCTCTCCCAGAAAGCTTGCAAAAGCATGGGAGGTAAACTGACATCCGTTGTCAGAGACCAGGAAGGAAGGGTTACCTTCACGACTAAACACTGTAGTCAAGAAGCTAATAACCGCCTCTGTAGTTACAGTAGAGACAAACGCCACCTCTGGCCACTTACTGTAATAGTCTGTGAGTGTAATAGCATAACGGCAGTCCCATGTCGCACAGTCAAAGGGACCAACAATGTCAATGGCCACCTTCTCCCATGGTCCACCTGGCAGTTCCACTGGGGTAAGTGGTGCAGGCGCAGTTTTGGCTGTTTTGTCATTGTATTGACAGGGTACACATGAGCCTACTAATGTCTGGACACATCTGTCCATTTGCGGCCACCAATATAGCTCTCGTAGTCTCTGTTTAGTACGCACTATTCCCTGATGCGCTTCATGAGCTAAATTTACAACTTTAGACCGTAGTGTAGTAGGAACCACCACACGGTCGGGGCCTCTCATGACAAGTAGTTCATCCACAGCCAGTTCATCTCTCACTCTAAAATATGGAGCAAGTTCCTTTGTCACATTCTTACTGCATTTTGGCCAACCTTTCTGTATCTGCTGTCTCAGTTGAGTCAGTTCAGGACAGGCCTCACAGGCAGCAGTGAACTCGGTCACAGATATGGCATGTGAGGAACCTGTGAACACAGTAGCCACCATGTCTGGCTCCTCCTCCACCTCTCCTGTCGAAGGCAGAGGGAGTCTGGACAAGCAGTCAGCAGTCACATTACGTTTCCCTGGATGGTAAGTGACATCATAAGTAAAGCATAGTAGACGTGCAGACCATCTCGCTATTCTCAGACCTGCGCGACCCGTACCCCTGGAAGTGAGTAGGGTTGTCAACGCTTGGTGGTCTGTGCGTAGGACAAAACGATGTCCCCACAGGTAGGTTCTCCACCTTTCCACCGCCCAAACGCATGCCAGCGCCTCACGCTCGACGGTAGAGTACTTTCTCTCTGCAGGAGAAAGTGTCCTGGACGCAAAAGCTATGGTTCTCTCTGTATTGTCTGGGTGAATCTGGCTCATTACAGCCCCCAATCCATAGTTAGAAGCATCGGTAGTGACATAAGTAGGTAACTCAGGATCATATAATGCTAAGGTAGGACTCTCAGTAATCAGTCTCTTAACCTCAGTAAAACTGGACTCTGCATCCGCTGTCCATTCAAACTTAGTGTCAGTAGATTCCCTGAGTGTAGCACGTAGCGGTTCCACCACAGTAGAGAAGTCAGGTATGAATTTACTATACCACGATGCAAGTCCTAGGAAGGACCGCAGGGAGGATGTGTCGTGCGGGGCAGGCGCGTTCGCCACAGCACTGACCCCGTCTTGGTCAGGATGAAGACCATCTTTGGACACAGTGTGGCCCAGGAAGCGCAGAGCTTTCTGGTTGAACTTACACTTGTGCATGTTCAGTTTAAGTCCAACTTCATTTAGAGCATGTAGCACTCTCCGTAGGCTGACATCGTGATCCTGCTGTGTGATGCCGTAGCAAATCACATCATCCAGGTAGGCCTGTACGCCTGGCAGGCCTGTCAGTACCGTCGACATCATTTTCTGAAAAGCTGAAGGAGCAGAAGCGAGGCCAAATGGCACTCGGCAGAAACGAAAGAGACCCTCATGCGTGATAAACGCAGTTAAATCACGGCTATCTGGATGCAATGGCAACTGGTGATAAGCAGAGGCTAAGTCTATAGTAGAAAAGACTGTGGCTCCACGGAGCTCAGCGAACAGTTCATCCATGTGCGGTAAGGGATGACAGTCACTGATGATTGCCTTATTAGGTTCTCTGAGGTCAACACACAGGCGAGGCTTTCCTCCCCCCTTTCTCTGGGTCACAACTATAGGGGAAACCCATGGAGATGCGTCTATACGTTCTATAACGCCTTTTTCCTGTAGATCTGCGAGCTCATCGGTCACAGCCTGCCTCACTGAGAACGGAAGCCTCCTCAGTTTCTGCTGTACTGGCACAGCATCTGGTTTAACCTGTATTTTGTGCATAAAACCTTTTGCACACCCTAACTCCTGTACTAGAACCTCTGGTTCGGTCTGTGGAGTGGTACTCTGTACAGTAGGTGCTCGGAGCACAGTAGGAGAGCTAGCAGAGCTAACAGTAATAATTTTGTTACCCTCAATGCACATCTGCAATGCTACAAATAAATCTAGTCCCAGCAATGCATTTCCTGATTCAACCACTATCAATGAACCTGTAACTGAATGTCCATTATGAACAACTGTAGCATGCATGCAACCTTTAACAGGAATTTTCTCTCTGGAGTAAGTAAGCAGATTCACTGTAGGCTCAGCAAGGACACATGTATGGAAAAGTGTCTGGTAAGTACTCTCTGGAATAATAGAAACAGATGAGCCTGTATCCACTATCAGCTCAACATCATGGGAATGATAATTTGCATCAACTCGTACAGTACACATAATTTTATCATTCACGACGGCCCCCTGCATGTAAAGCACAGTAACGTCATTCACCACTACCTCACGCACCTCTTTTTGAGCCGATCTACACACCTTGGAAAAATGTCCAACTTTTCCGCATGTATTGCAAGTCACCTTAACCGCCGGGCATGTAGGCTTGTTAGCTAAGTGTCCTGTGGATCCGCATCGGAAGCAGGCGCGCTGATTCCCAGTTGTAGCTGGCTGGCTGTAGACCGTGGCAGGTGCAGTCGTCGTCTGAGCTTTCTTCTTGCCCTTGTCGAACCTCCTCCTCGTCGGCTGTTTCTCGATGGCTCTCACCGAAGCTGTAGCTCCAGAGAGAACGTTGGAGTTCCGTAGTCCAGCCTCGATTTGTAAGGCCATTGAAGTAGCTTTGTCCAGAGACAAGTCAGATTCAAGCAAAAGTCTGTCTCGTATGCGTGTATTAGCAACACGCTCAATCAGTTGATCACGAATCATTTGTTCCTCCATGGCACCAAATTCACAAGCTGCAGCTAGCTCGCGTAATGAAGCAAGGAACTGATTAACCGTCTCGTCAGGACCCTGAGCTCTCTGTCGAAATTTGTGACGTTCAGCAATCACATTCACCTTAGGAACAAAGTACTTTTTCAGTCCATCCACGGCAGAAGTGTAGGTAACACCCGTATCCTTTAGAGTGTAGAACAGTCTTTGTCCTTCGGTCCCAAGTGCATGGAGAAGAACCGCGCGCTTTCTTTCCTCCGGCCATTTTTCTTCGGTAGCATCAATTACGAGCATGTAATTTTCAAACATTCTCAACCAAGTAGGAAAAGAAATAGCAGGTTCGCCTGGCACAGGCATGAACGGTGTAGGTAAGGGTACGGAAATAGCCATCCTCGTCGCCAAAAATGTGGTATTCTGTAGTAAGAAAGTAGTTATGAAAGAATGAGACCGGGAGACACGCAGCTGCTTTTCACTTCGCACGTTTATTCAACTTCTCCTCCACATCCGTAAGTGCATACATCACTTCCGTAACTGCATACATCACTAGCATACTAGCGCCCACTGGCGGTATAAACAGGACACAACAACTTTCTAAACTTAAAAAAACCATGGCTGAAATTAGAGGAAAATGTGACGAGTGGGACCGGATGGTGGAGCTTTGTGACTCAACACCTTGTGGTTTGCTAGTTACAAAATTGTTAAAATGTTATGGCAAATATAACAATGTGGGGCGTATTGTGGGGCTTTGTACCTATGTGACAGATGTTTGTGTGTTAAGACTGTCTAAAAATGAATGTGTCAATGTCACAGAGGTCGTCGACGATCTAGCTGGGTTCTTGGTTAACGACGACATCGCAACTTGTGTGTTTTTTCTACAGTTCCTAGATGCAGTGTGATTGTAAATAAGTGTGGCTATGCTCTCGGTTGAAATAAAAACATTGGGACAAAACACAACTCTTTTCATTAAGTGTGCTGAGTTGTGATAGATGTACATACAGACCATGGGGACCAGTATGAAGGATACATATTACGACCCTGCCTCTACGGGGTGTTTTGGGGGAGAATCTCGATTAAAACGTGGTGTCCGTGAAGCTACAGGATCGGTTTTAAAGAGTGATGAAGCAACAGAGTGGTTATGTGGGGAGGACACTTATTCATTACACAAGCCTACACAAACTATTTTCCCGAGGAATAAGG
This sequence comes from Nansenia antarctica, assembly GCF_963989245.1. NCBI lineage: Eukaryota > Metazoa > Chordata > Actinopteri > Argentiniformes > Microstomatidae > Nansenia > Nansenia antarctica. The sequence goes on from NC_137676.1 coordinate 28,940,349, forward strand.
TGTTAGTCTATGGAAAGGATAGACAATATCAGGCTGATTTGGTCGATATGGCGTTATATGCAAACGATAATGACGGAGTCAGATTTATACTGACATGTATCGATGTATTTAGCAAGTTTGGCTGGTGCATTCCATTAACGAATAAGACTGCTGGGGCGGTCGCCCAAGGCTTTACAAATATTTTGGAATGTGGAACAAGCCCTCTGAAATTACAAACAGACAAGGGGACTGAGTTTTTCAACTCAACATTTCACTAATTAACAAACAAGTATGATATTGTACACCATTATGCTACGTCGAGTGAGTTGAAGGCTAGTGTGGTGGAGCGTTTTAACAGAACTATTAAGGGTCGAATGTGGAGATTTTTGACCTATGCTAATTCTAAAAGATACATAGATGTTCTGCAGGATTTGGTGGGCTCATACGGTCCGTGTAGCTTTTGTCAGTTCGATATTCCTTTTGAAAACGAAAACGGATTGACTTATCAGCTCGATATTCCTTTTGAAAACGAAGACGGCGTGAGTATAACAACAGTTGATTTTCTATTTCCAGAACATAAACAAAAACAGAGATGATCACGTGTATGTTTTGTCATTTCAATTTTCCTTTGGAAAACGAAAACGGATTGACTTGTCAGTGACGTAGGTAAGCGTTGACAAAGAGGGGGTTTGTTCGAGGTGTTAACGTTACTTTTGGGTGTTTTGGTGTGGATTAATTTAGCTTTATTTCTGCTATGTAAACTACTTCCTTATGAATAAATACGTTAGATTATACGCTATAGTGTTATATGTATTCATAATAGGGGTGTTTTGGTGTGGATTAATTTAGCTTTATTTCTGCTATGTAAACTACTTCCTTATGAATAAATACGTTAGATTATACGCTATAGTGTTATATGTATTCATAATAGAGGTGTTAACGTTACTTTGGGTGTTTTGGTGTGGATTAATTTAGCTTTAACAAGCACCATGGCTTGGACGCAATGATTAACAATGATAGCTAGAAACCGTATTAACCTTATGTAGGCAATCTCTCCTCACCAATCTCTCCTCACTACACTGTCTGAGGCCCCATCTATCATAGGGGTTAGACTCCTAACCCTGTCTGCAAGTGGACTCTGAAGGTCCTGTGTAAAGGTGAGACATGGAGAAAGGCATGGACACACACAGGCAAACACACACACACACACACACACACACACACACTCACATGATTGCATACACAATGTTTACATTTGTAAAGCACTAATGTCTATTCCATGAAGATAAGAGTCTGAGGAGGGAATCATCATCAATGCTTCTCTCCTCTGCTTGTCTGACAGCTCCCAATAGCAGGTCATGTGGTGCAGAGGATTCAGGTGAAGAACAAATCAAATCAAATCAAATCAAATTTTATTTGTATAGCGCATTTCTTACAAGATGCAACTCAATGCGCTTCACACAATGAAAATGTTCAGTCAATCAGTCAATCAATCAATCAATACTGACAGAGCCGCGAGCAGGCAAAAGTAAAAAACCTGTATACTATGTAGCCAGGAAAAATTCCCTTGCAGCCCTCTACCAATAGAGCGACTACTAGCCAGTTTGCTTACCAGTACCCAGCGGTCCCCCAGGGGAGGCCAGGACCACCGGCACAAAGCAAGCAAGCAAGGGCAAAAACCTGTACACCATGTATCCAGGAAAAATTCCTTGCATATTATCGGCGTACACACTGTCCATAAATTTTGTGTTGTATTTGCATCGTTCTGCATCCAGTATGGTCACAGGTCCTGCCAAAAGAGAAACTTAAGCACAGTTATGATGCAACAACACAATAGGGACAATAAAGATGACAGCAATACAACCTGATGGTGGTCCTGGTACACCCTTGTACCGGTTCCAGTACTGCTCTAGGTGCTATTTGGAGCTGACAGTGCCTCATCAGCACCCGGGTCCATTTTCCTGTCATCACAAATCTCAAAAACACGAGTATGGTGTAATGGCCTAGTGATCCTAGTTCTATAATGTCCAATGTCTCCCTTAGTATCAAAAGGCGACATTGAATAAGTAGGTTTTGAGGTCACGCTTAAAAATGTCCTGAGTTTTAGACAACCTCAGGCCCTCAGGTAGGGTGTTCCACAATCTAGGAGCATATATGCTAAAAGCTGATCCTCCAAATCTCTTTGTCCTAGCCTCTGGCACTATTAAAAGTTCCGTGCCACTAGACCGTAGGGGTCTAGCTGGTGTGTATCTTATGAGCATGTCCACCATGTAATTGGGTGCATCACAGTGAAGTGATTTATAAACTAGTAAAAGGATCTTAAAGTCTATTCTATGACTGACAGCGAGCCAGTGTAGTGATCTCAAGACAGGTGTGATGTGCGCTCTCCGTTTGGTCCTAGTAAGGACACGAGCAGCAGCATTTTGAACCATTTGTAGTCTATTTATCATTTTTTTGGGGAGACCTGTCAGGAGAGCATTACAGTAATCTAGCCTACTAGTAACAAACGCATGCATTAATTTTTCAGTGTCTGCCTGGGAGAGAAATGATTGTACCTTAGTGATGTTTCTTAGATGGTAGAAGGATGTTTTAATAGTGTTATTAATATGAGTTTCAAAATTTAGATCTGGGTCAATTATGACACCAAGATTCCTGGCCTGACACTTAGTGTTAAGAGCTAGTGTTTTCAAGTGTGCAGATAATTTCTGTCTCCCAGTTTTCTCGCCAATGATCAATACCTCTGTTTTTTCTTGATTGAGTTGGAGAAAGTTTTGTGTCATCCAAATATTAATATCGGCAATACAGTCTATCAGGTGGTCGATCATCTTGTAGTCGTTGGGAGTTACTGAGATATAAAGCTGAGTGTCGTCAGCATAGCTGTGGTAGTTAACGCTATGCTTCTTGATAACAGAACTAAGGGGTAGCATGTATAGGCTAAAAAGCAACGGTCCTAAAATGGACCCCTGGGGAACTCCACAGGTTGTGCTATAATTTTTTGACTTATGGTCACCAAGGGCTATAAAGTAATCTCGGTCAGCCAGGTAAGTCCTGAACCAGTTTAAGACCGGACCTGAGAGGCCAACCCAGTTTTCACAATGTGCGGAACATTCACAATACATTTTTACTAAACTGTGCGCACAGTTTATGAATCTGAGGCCACAGTTTACTAAACTGTGCGCACAGTTTATGAATCTGAGGCCACAGTTTACTAAACTGTGCGCACAGTTTATGAATCTGAGGCCACAGTTTACTAAACTGTGCGCACAGTTTATGAATCTGAGGCCACAGTTTACTAAACTGTGCGCACAGTTTATGAATCTGAGGCCACAGTTTACTAAACTGTACGCACAGTTTATTCTTTTTTTTTTCTTCTCCTAGGTGACCCCAGAGGGGCTCCGTATTATTTGGTTATTATTTATTTCACAAATAGTGTTATTATTTATTTCCTGACTTTATTTGTTCTGTGAAGAACCCAGAGAGGGTTATTTTGTTATTCTTTTTTTCATGAATAGTGTTATTATATATTTCCTGACTTTATTTTTTCTGTGAAGAACCCAGAGAGGGTTATTTGGTTATTATTTATTTCATAAATAGTGTTATTATTTATTTAATAAATAGTGTTATTATTTATTTCATAAATAGTGTTATTATTTATTTCCTGACTTTTTTTCTGTGAAGATCCCGGAAAGGGTTATTAATATTTGGTTATGTGTGGCTTTCTGGAAAACAATAAATGTTTACGTTTAGGCACCCCTGCGATCGTCACACTTTTTCTGTTACAAACCGACCCCGGGCCCCCATCAGAGAAGGGAAAAGTTATGTGGCCCTCACAGGACAAAGTTTGGGGACCCCTGCGCTACTGGATGCAACAGCTCGCAATACCACAGCTAAGGAATCAGTGGCACCTCCAGACTCGGATGAGTCTACTCTGGCAACACCAGAGGACTTTGACACTGATAATGATGCTGAACCTGCACAGGCTGTTGAACCTCAACTGAGGGCCACTGGCTCTGGTTCTCAACCAAGGCGTTACCCTGAGAGAAATCGCAGAGCACCTCAGAGACTTGAATTGTAGTCAGGACTGACTAACTTACCTTTGATAGAGCATTATATTTCTGTTATGGTTAGTTACTGAACACACTGTTTACTTTGTGATGTTTGGGGGTTACATCAATGCTGGAAGGAAGGAATTGTTATGTATGCAATAGGCATGGGACTATTTTATGTTGTTGCTATACTGTGGGTGCGCATTGATATGTACATGTTATGTTGGTGCGTATTGATATGTACATGTTGTTGTTGAACTTGACGTTGACAGTAAAGATGTGAAAACTGTAGCTCCTTGTTCATGCATCCTTATTACTGTTAGTCCAGGCAGAAGACGTAACAATAACCTAATTGTATTTTGTATATTTTGAATGAATGGCTCATTGTAATTATTATCCCTAATAGCGTGTTTGCACTGTCGTTTCAGGAGCATAGGCCTATGCACCACCACCCCTCGCCCTCCATGATCAAGCGGATTCTGCTTTTTTTGGTGCCGATTTTGTTGTCAATGTTTTTCAGAAAATTAAACTGAATTTGCTTTGTTACTGTTCATATGTGTGTTGCAGTCACATATACGTAAACATTACATTTGAATGATTTACTGAGCTGGTGTTATTTTTTTCAAACCACACACTGCATGTCGGCTATTTCAGCACCACGCGTTGTCCACCTACTTATGATTCACTATGAGGGGTTCAGCGTCAGTGCGCTTCGGTGCACCCCGCTGCCTGATTGCCTGTCCGTGTGTCATTCACTCTCAACATGGATAAAAGTACAATAAGCATTATTCAGGTGGAGGTAGATTCTCTATTCGGACATTATAGGCGCTATATATGGGACTGTCGGTCCGATATAGTAAAAAAATAAAATAAAAGCGGATTCTCAAAATAATCTGCTGGGCCAAATATTATTGGTGATCGGCCAGCAATGGCCCGCGGGCCGCCTATTGCCGACCCCTGCTCTAGAGGTTCTATAGAATGTGGGACGGCGCCCCCTGCAGACATGGCAGCACCATGACAACACCCCTTTGGTTGACACCCCTTTGAAGCCAAATAACAATAACAATAACAATAACAGCAGTGAGATGCAGAGTAGTAATTTCTGTTGGCTAAATACAATAGGTTATCATCAATGTTATGGCCGTAGTGTGGTTGTGCGTGTGTTTTGTTTCTTGTGTCTTTCCCCAGGTGATTGCCCCCTTCCTATCGCCATGGTGACGGCCTGAGTGAGCACACCTGTGTGTCTGTTAATATTGGGTTTCAGCATCACTTTAAGTTACTGGTTTCATTACTGATCACGCTATCTGATTTATCTTATGTTGTTAGCTAATTCATATATATATATATATATATATATATATATATATTCATACCATTTATATGTATATATATACATACCATTTACCATTTATATATAATATATAGTTTTCTCTCTTTTTTTTAATTTTTATAGAAAGTTGTTTTCAGTTTAGAGTTTCTCAGAAACCTGTTTAAGTTTTTACAATAAATGTTGGTTTATTTATATTCTCCCCTCCACCGCTGATTCTTGTCCTCCAGTTAATTTAATTGTTACTCCCCTCATCCCCTGGATGTTATTTTGGGACGTAACAATGATAATAATAATAATGATAATATAATAATAACTTTTATTTGTATAGCGCTTTTCCTGCAAATGTTGCAGCTCAAAGTGCTCCAATCATTATATAATCATAATTTAATTTAAAGGCAATATTAAAAAGATGGGGTTTTAGTCTTGACTTTAACATATTTGCTGAAGTTGCATCCCTAATGTAAACTGGCAGTGCATTCCACAATCTGGGTGCATAAAATGAGAATGCAGCCTCAACAAATCTCTTTTTTTGTACATGTGGTACACCAGCGTCAGAAGACCTGAGATCTCTATTGGTCTGGTCTGCTAGCAAAAGGTCTTTCAGATATTCTAATGCTGTGCCAGTGAGAGCTTTATAAACAAGCAGAAGGATCTTGAAATCTATTCTGAACTTAACAAGAAGCCAGTGTAGAGTCTCTAAAATATATGAGCTCTGAGAGTTATATGAGCTCTTCTGCTTGTTTTGGTTAAAACTCTCACTGCTGCATCATAGAGAAAAGTATCATGGGAAAACACAATTGTATTGTCAACTCAGTTGTGAAACCATGACTGAGTGAGAAACAACACACTGTGAAGCAAGGACACTATGTATCATTTTATAAAGAGTTGTGAAATGTTGAGCCTTTTGATCATTCCTAAACACAAACTGCAGAAGCTACATACCGAAAATTATTTCACTTGATCAGGCGTAAACGGGATCAGAGAAATCATCTGTCTGCAACCGTCTGCAAAGTTATGTATTTATGACAGCTCATATTTACAACACAGAGTACAGTCATAAAATCACAGACAAGAAATAACAACCAGAAGGTACACCAAACTTCCAATTTTCTCAACAGTATTTATGGGGTAATAAAGAAAGGCCTGCTATTTATTAACTAGAGAACTTTCAACCTTACCAATGTCGTGTCCTAATAATGACCTACCAGACCCTTTATAAGAGCTCAGTTGGAAGTGTGATGAACAAACCATTCAGACATTCAGACAGAAACCAAATAGTTCATAGAGGAAGATAAAGATGAAGACTGCAGTTGCTCTGCTCCTGGTGGTTGTTTGTCAGATGACTAACGCTGTATTCGTCCAGGTAAGAGCCAATCCTCCACATATAATAAGTCATTATAACTAGTGTTGTTCCGATACCGATACTAGTATCGGCACGGCAAGATTTTTTTTTTTTACTTAAGTTTTACAAAAACTTTACGAGTTTTACAAAGGTTTTGAGCAGTGCCAGACTAAGTGTTAGCAATAATTTTACATCGAGGTTAGTATGCGGCTCAAAAAACATGTTTTTTTGTTTTGTTTTTTCAAACGCCGTGGTATCGGATCGGTACTCGGTATCGGCAAGTACTGCACGGTCAGGTATCGGTATCGGTATCGGGATCAAAAAATGGTATCGGAACAACACTAATTATAACCTCATGATGAATATGCATAGTATGTGCATGAGTTTTGATACCACATGTATTTAAGTGAGCATTTTTGCTTCTCTTGTTGTTGTTGTTATTGTGGTCGCTATTATTTAAGGGTTCAATCTGTAGTGTTCATTTCTAGTCAAGAAGTACTGTCCTTAAAGTTGTTTGTAAACTATAGGGTTGAGTCTTGCAGAATGTAACCATTGTATTTTTTTGGTTTTGCTCTCAAAGTTTCAGAAATAATGAAATTAAGTTAGCTACACAGTGCACCTTTCATGTCAGTCCTCTTAAAGAGAGTGACATACCCACAGTTCTACAGTACTGCTGTGGCAAAGATCAATTGGCCCCTGGTCTCACCCAGTATTGGCTAAAACGCAAATGCATCTGTTGCCTCAACAGGAGGGAGACTGCACATTCTCACTAGAGTCTGTGCGGACACTTGGGGATTTACTGGGCAGTGAGGATGGGGTGGAAAAGCAGAACCCTGGTTTGATGAAGACCAGCACAGTAGCTGTGTGCGCCCATCCCTCTCTGCCTGTCCAGTTCCTACCATTGTGCCCAACCCGGGAGGCTGAGGAATCCCTGGCCAGGCTGGGTGAGTGAATGGCTGTGGAGGGGGTCCTCCAACAGAGAGGAGGCTGTGGAGGGGGTCCTCCAACAGAGAGGAGGCTGTCCTCCAACAGAGAGGCCCAAAACATCTATTGCCTTAAAAACATCCTGTGTTAAAAAACAAACAAAAAAAGGGTTTAAAGTCCTGCTGATAAGTGGTCTGGTCTCATGAGATAGGATCAAAACACTACCTCTTGTGTGTGTGGATATGGTATGTGTGTATGTGTCCTTACTTCGTCCAAGAAAAACATCTTAAGTAATTAGCATTAAATATCTCTTTGTGTCTCTATGTGTTGGTGTCCAGCGTTCGTGGCTGCCCATCCGGATGCCTGTGAGATCTGCTCCTTTGCTGCTTGCACCGGCTGTTGAAAAGGAAACCTACAGCTGCCTGACTCTATACCTACAGCTGCCTGACTCTATACCTACAGCTGCCTGACTCTATACCTACAGCTGCCTGACTCTATACCTACAGCTGCCTGACTCTATACCTACAGCTGCCTGACTCTATACCTACAGCTGTCTGACTCTATACCTACAGCTGCCTGACTCTATACCTACAGCTGCCTGACTCTATACCTACAGCTGCCTGACTCTATACCTACAGCTGTCTGACTCTATACCTACAGCTGCCTGACTCTATACCTACATCTGTCTGACTCTATACCTACAGCTGCCTGACTCTATACCTACAGCCAGTGGTGTAGTCTACGTGATACGCAGGACTACGCCGTATACCCACTAGGAAAGGACAAGGATTTGCGTACAGTGTATACCCACTAGAAAATGCGCGAGGATACGTAACGGCGTTTTGTGACAGAACTTTCACTTTCATTCATAAAATTCACCCCGTCTGTGTTACGAAGCACTTACTTCGAACTTTCTGACATGTTTGTTATCGCATAACCAGTCGTTCAGAATGCTAGTCTCAGTATTTCCCCTACAGGGCCTTGGGGTGGGCGGGCCGCGAATGTGCGAAACCTAGGATGGTAGGGGGAGGCAGCCAATGAGGGAGTGCTTCGCCAACCAATCAGGTAGCGGTATTGCCCTGCCTCCCCTTACCATCCTAGGTTTCGCAAATTCGCGGGCGGGCCAGACCTCCACACACAGCTTCGTGCCGCTGGAGAATGCTTTTGGTTTGTTTTGTGTGCGCGTGCGACGCGAGAGAGTTTTTGCAGGGTGAAAGCTCTGCAGAAGAAAGTAAGCAAGTTGAAACGTTAGCAAATATAATTACTGTGTTCTGACAGAGAAAGTTGGTTCAAATTAGTCGTTATTATTGTGATTAGAAAGTGTCTGATTATAGTTTCATGGTGTGAATAATAGTGTCAAAGAACTAGCAAGCTAGCTAGCTCAGAGGTGATTAGATGAGCTAGTCTGCTGCACACATGCCAGCTAAAGAGCTAACTGGAGGCACTTTATTATTTTACTTAAAGTAGATATACAATCTTTCTTATTCTGCTAGAATTGGGCTTTATGGTAATACCATAATGGTATATTTACAGTACATGGACAGTGGATTGAAGCATTGGAACAAACCCTCACTCATTGGAAATGTCTGTTTTTTGTAGTTGGACATACGATTTTCTTACAGGTGAGAGAGTAAGTAAAGACAGTATCTGACTGCATTGCCCACAGCAACCCAATATTCAATTAGAATTATGTTATGATTTGATATGAATTCAATGTATACCTCTTATTAAATTATAAATACTCTGGTTGTTATGTTTGCCTTTTGGTTGACAGCAAAAGAGGGAAAGAGGAGGATAGGGAGGGAGAGAAGGAGAGAGCAGGATGGTGTCGGCACACCAGAGAGAGAGAGAGCAAGAACCAGGTGAGAAAGTGGACAGGTAGTCAAGACCACATAAGTAAGTAGCCTTGAGAACCAATGGTTCTGGAGCCTAACGGCCCATAGGGAAGGAGCCTATCTCCTGTTTCTGTAGCGTGAGGCAGCTTGATGTACAAGTACAGTCCATGCCACCCCCCCCCCCCCCCCCCCCCCCCCCCAAGGCAGCAAACACTGGTGTAGATGCATACTGTATGCATAAGTGAGTGTGGTGGTGCTTATGGGGTGTCGCTACGGGACAGGTGTCGCTCTGACTGGGAGGGCAAAATCACAGTATACCCACTAGAAAAAACTAGACTACACCACTGCCTACAGCTGCATGACTCTATACCTACAGCTGCCTGACTCTATACCTACAGCTGTCTGACTCTATACCTACAGCTTATGTTCTTAGTGACATAAAGCTGCCTGACTCTATACCTACAGCTGCCTGACTCTATACCTACAGCTGCATGACTCTATACCTACAGCTGCCTGACTCTATACCTACAGCTGTCTGACTCTATACCTACAGCTTATGTTCTTAGTGACATAAAGCTGCCTGACTCTATACCTACAGCTGCCTGACTCTATACCTACAGCTGTCTGACTCTATACCTACAGCTGTCTGACTATACCTACAGCTGCCTGACTCTATACCTACAGCTGCCTGACTCTATACCTACAGCTGCCTGACTCTATACCTACAGCTGCCTGACTCTATACCTACAGCTGCCTGACTCTATACCTACAGCTGTCTGACTCTATACCTACAGCTGTCTGACTCTATACCTACAGCTGTCTGACTCTATACCTACAGCTGTCTGACTATACCTACAGCTGTCTGACTCTATACCTACAGCTGCCTGACTCTATACCCTACAGCTGCCCGACTCTATACCTACAGCTGTCTGACTCTATACCTACAGCTGTCTGACTCTATACCTACAGCTGTCTGACTATACCTACAGCTGTCTGACTATACCTACAGCTGTCTGACTCTATACCTACAGCTGTCTGACTCTATACCTACAGCTGTCTGACTCTATACCTACAGCTGTCTGACTCTATACCTACAGCTGTCTGACTCTATACCTACAGCTGTCTGACTCTATACCTACAGCTGCATGACTCTATACCTACAGCTGCCTGACTCTATACCTACAGCTGCCTGACTCTATACCTACAGCTGCCTGACTCTGAGAGCTTACTTTCTAAATGTAAATTAAAAAAAAAAAAAATCATAGAACATAGATGGTCAGTGTCATGGATATTAGTTAATCTCACAAAACATAAGAGATCTGGGGGGTATTCCATCAACATCTCTAAAGGAAAACCCAGGCTTATTTTTGATACGTCTCACAAGATTTATCAATTATAAGATTGGATTTTCCTTTAGCGACGTTAGTGGAATACCAACCTGTGCTTGAATGAACTGGAATACTTGTCAATTGCACTCGACCATGGATACTGTTGTCGTGACTGTGTTTCTCAATCATGTCAGATCATTATTAAGTTTCCTGTATTCTACTCTGTCACAGTGGATGTGGAGTCTTGGTGCAATAGAGTATTAGTTACCATAGCAGCATGTCGGTGAAAGGTTTCTTTATTTTGTATCAGCTCATTTAAAAACGACTGAATTCCTCTCGCTCCTAGTACCCCTGTTAATTTGATTTTCAATAAATACATACAAACTTATTTTCACAAAAATGTATTTGCATGAATTCTCGTTCTGATTATTTCAGAAGAATAGGATAGAGTTCCTTATTAAATATGAATAGCACCAGATGAATTATACACAACATGTAGCCGTCTTATAGCTCTGCTTCTCCCCCATGTCAGCTAGCCTGGGTGTGTGGCAGCCTCCTAAACGTATTAAGTGCATGTATGACTGTCCGTGGTTGAACTCTGATCTGTCTAATATACAATACAAGCTACTGTTTACCTACAATTAGTTCAATTTAGCTCAGTATAATACTACTGTACTACTACATGACAATTTATAGAACTTTATGGGGGAGCTCTTAAGCTTTAGATCTCCTAGACCACCATACCTTCTCACGGCCCTGAGCAAAGGTTTATTAGTGATAAGCTGAGGATTGTTTGGTCTAATGAGATAATATCTCTGTCACACACATTCAAGACATTCTGCTATGATATGGGTAGATTATCAGTACAAAATGAGGAAATACATGTCCTCTTGTTATTGTTATTGTTTTCTAGATTGTTTGATTACTATTAGTAATCATGCCCATATAGGTCTTGGGCTACTTGATTAACATTTGAAAATACTCCATAAAACCCTGCTGCAGCGTACGGGATAGATTGGGAACTGCGGCTCTTTTGTCTTTGTTTGTTTTAGATTTTCCTTTCTCTTTTTGGTTTGTTTGTTGTTGGGGGGTTTTTCTGATACTGTTCCAAATATATCTGAAGATATGTGAATATAATGGGTACAAATTAAAATGAGCGTTGACACAATAATATACAGATTTGTGGAGGCTCAATAACACAACTTGGGCACAATTTGAAATAAAAGCCACAGCACTGCAGCTGGTTGTCATCACCCCAGTCTGGGGAATTCTGTTGTTTCAAAGAAGTATTGTATTTTGGCATACACACAGCACCAAGATGTGGTTGGAAGTACGTCCCGTCCCCCGTCCCGTCCCCCAGTAGACCAACCATTTCTAGCTAATATATATTTCTAATATGATTTCTAATATGTCTTGTATGATTCTTGTTATGATTACATTTCTATGATATTGTAAAGACCACTTATCTAGTTACACAATCTTCAGCATAACAAGTTCCTAAGATATGAAAAATGCACAAGCAAATGGAATGGAAGCAAAATTATTTTTTATTGAGTGTAGGAGCCAAAATTATGCCTTTTGATTTTTCTAAGCCGCTCGAGTGGATACGGAGATTTAAGAGGAGAACAGCCAGCTCTGATGATAATCAGGTGAACACTTTGATTGATTGTATGGGAGATGAGGCCGACAATGTTTTGAGGGGTGTGAAAGTCAATGCGGGAGACCTGCATCTGTACAGTAAAGTGAGGGATGGCTTTCAATCTTTCTTTGTAGTGAAAAAGAACATTGTGTATGAACGTGCGCAATTTAACATGCGCAAACAGGAAGCAAATGAGACCGTGGATGCATTTGTCACTGCCTTGTATGCATTGGCAGAGCACTGCAATTATGGACAATTGCATGATGAACTGATCAGGGATAGGTTAGTGGTAGGGCTGGCAGACTTGCGTCTCTCAAAACGCATGCAAATGGAAAAAGACTTGGACTTAGAAAAAGCTATCAACATGGCGAGACAATCAGAGGAGATCAAAAAGCAGCAAAGCACACTGAGGAGTGACAGCAGCAGCATGCAGTGCAGATGGACGTCAGCTCTATAGGCAGAGTGTTTAAAGGGAGGCCAAAGGAAAATCCCAAACCTAACATGTATAATAGCTTTGGAGCAAAGGCACACAGCAGCCAGAGCAGCTCCCAGTGCTACACATGTGGTGCCGTGCCACACCCCAAACTGGAGTGTCCGGCCAATGAGGTGAAGTGTCATTCCTGTGGAAAAACGGGTCACTACAAGCGTGTGTGCCTTGCAGGTAAAGCTGTGCACGGTATTGAAGAAGAGGAGGAGGGCTGGTTCCTTGGTTCTGTGACGTCAGATGCTGATCCATGGATTGTAGAAATAGAAGTAATCAAATCAAATCAAATCAAATCAAATTTTATTTGTATAGCGCATTTCTTACAAGATGCAACTCAATGCGCTTCACATAATGAACATTCTCAATCAATCAATCAATCAATCAATCAATCAATACTGACAGAGCCGCAAGCAGGCAAAAGTAAAAACCTGTACACTATGTAGCCAGGAAAATTCCCTTGCAGCCCTCTACACATAGAGCGACTACTAGCCAGTTTGCCTACCAGCACCCAGCGGTTAGATCTGGGTCAATTATGACACCAAGATTCCTAGCCTGACACTTAGTGTTAAGAGCTAGTGTTTTCAAGTGTGCAGAAAATTTCTCTCTCCCAGTTTTCTCGCCAATGATCAATACCTCTGTTTTTTCTTGATTGAGTTGGAGAAAATGTTGTGTCATCCAAATATTAATATCAGCAATACAATCGATCATCTTGTAGTCGCTGGGAGTTACTGAGATATAAAGCTGAGTGTCGTCAGCATAGCTGTGGTAGCTAATGGACAAACAGGTCACCTTCAAGCTCGATACTGGAGCCGATGTCACTGTTGTGTCACAGGCTGTTTTTGCTAACATGTTTTCTAACACACAGCCACCCGTTCTCCACAAAGCAGAGAAACCTTTGTTTGATCCAGGACAAATGCCGCTGGACGTGGCAGGGTTCACCAAGCTGCAGCTGGGGAGAGGGGGCAAGCAGATCACGGAGAAGGTCTATGTGGTGAATAACCTGAGCACGCCTTTGCTTGGGAGGCCAGACATCTTAGCCCTGGGCTTACTCCTCCGTGTCAACAGCGTCGACATGGAGACCCTCAAGACGACCTACCCCAAGCTGTGCAGTGGCCTAGGTGAGGTACAGCAAGCATACACCATAAAACTCAAACCGGGTGCCATTTTCCTTGAAAACCCCCAGGAGGATTCCGCTGCCTATGATGGGGAAAGTCAGAGATGAGCTCCAGCACATGGAGAACCTGGGTCTCATCAGCCGCGTGGAAGAGCCAACCGACTGGTGCGCCGCCATGGTGGTTTTCCCCAAAAAGGACGGTAAATCAGTGCGTCTATGTGTGGATCTGACCGGCTTGAACGAGTTTGTATGCAGGGAAAAGTACATTCTGCCGTCGATAGAGCAGAGCCTCGGGATGCTTGCCGGAGCAAAGGTGTTCAGCAAACTGGACGCAAACATGGGGTTTTGGCAGGTTCCACTTGCAGCAGAATCAGCCAAGTACACTACGTTCATCACCCCATTCGGAAGGTTTCATTTCAACCGCCTTCCTTTCGGAATCGCCTCAGCACCCGAACATTTTCAGTGCATGATGGCGGAGGTAACCGAGGGGCTGGAAGGTGTGATATGCCACATCGATGACCTGCTGGTGTGGGGGCGGGATCAGGATTCTTGACTTCACGCAGTACTGAAAAGGGTGGAAAGCGCCCACATCCCGCGACAGCATTCAGAACACTGAAGGTAGCCCTGTCCTCTCCTCCAGTGCTGGCGGTCTATGATCAAAAGAGAGACACCAAAGTGTCAGCCGACGCATCCTCGTTCGGCTTGGGAGGTGTTCTGCTCCAGAGGTGGGGGGTTGAATGGAAGCCTGTGGCTTACGCGTCTCGGTCCCTCACTCCCACAGAACAACGATACGCACAGATCGAGAAGGAGGCCCTGGGCCTCACATGGGCCTGCGAACGGTTCCAGGACTTCCTCATAGGAAAACACTTCTGCCTGGAGACCATAAACCCCTTCTCAGCTTACTGGGAGGCCAAGCCCTGGATCTTCTGCCGCCAAGAATCCAGCGTTTCAGGATGCGGTTGATGCACAACTCATACTCTATCGTGCACGTGCCAGGAAAATCGCGCTCCCCAGTGAGAAGATCCATGTCTACATCAGAAGAGGAGCTAATGGAGAGCACCAATATATATGTGGACTGTGTAATGGACAATCTACCCGTTGGTGCCTCATACTGTATATGGAAAACCTGAAGAAGGAGCTAAATGCTGACAGTGTCTGCTCACGTGTTATGATGCTGTGCACAGAGGGATGGCCTGACCACGCAATCCAGGAACCTGTGCTGAAGAGCTACTGGCGAGAGCAAGCTACGCTCACAGTGGAAGACGGTCTACTGCTGAAAGGCACACGACTGGTGATACCTTCAGTAATGAGGAACGACATGCTGGCCAGACTCCACGAAGGACACCAAGGTGTTGTGAAGTGCAAGGAGTGCGCCCGCCAGTCTGTGTGGTGGCCTGGACTCAGCCAACAGGTGAATGAAATGGTGCTCAATTGCAGGGCATGCATTCAGGAGCGACAGAATCCCCGAGAACCTCTCATGCCGTCAGAGTGCCCTGAAAGACCATGGCAGAAGTTGGGGGCCGACCTGTTCGTCCTGGAAAAAGAGACATACCTACTCGTCGTCGATTACTTCTCCAGGTATGTTGAGATTGCCCAATTGTCTCACACCAGGTCCACTGACATTATTGTACATCTGAAGTCCATGTTTGCCCGCCATGGCATCCCGGAGGTCCTGATGTCGGATAATGGGCCTCAGTTTTCTGGTCAAGCCTTCACCTCCTTTGCTGCTGCGTACGGGTTCAGACACATCACCAGCAGCCCAAGATTTCCACAGAGTAATGGTGAAGCAGAAAGGGCAGTCCAGACTATGAAAAACCTCCTGAAAAAAGCGAGCGACCCCTACCTGGCTCTACTCGACTACCGAGCCACACCCCTTCAGAGTGGGTACAGCCCAGCCCAGCTCCTCATGGGCCGACATCTGCGCACCACGGTGCCAGTGCTGCCCTCTCGACTGGTCCCTGCACTACCGGACAGTGACGCGTTCACACAGAAAGAGGAGGTGAAAGGGAGGTCGGATGCGGTAAACTACAACCGGCGACACCGTGCAAGACCCCTCTGTGACCTGTCATCGGGAGAGCAGGTATGGGTCACGGATGCTAAGACGTTGGGAACAGTGCTCCGAAACCACTCTACTCCGAGGTCCTACCTGGTGGGCCTGCCCAGGGGGTAGTGAGACGCAACCGACAGCATCTGATACCCCTACACACACCTGCACAAGACAGGGGCTCCCCGCCGCAGCAACAAGCCTCGGAGCCGGCCCCAGACCTGACCCCTGGGCAGGCTCCCATGTCACTTGCAGTCGGAACACAGGCCCCACCTGCAGAGACTCCCACGCTCAGAACAAGGGGGGGGGGGGGGAGCAGTGAAAACCTAGGAGGTTTGACATGTGAACTGAGAAATGTGAACGAGTGTTTGTATAAGTTGTTTACCCCAAAAAAGGTACAAAAAAACTGTATATGGGTAATGTTACTGTTGTATCTAAAGAAAAGTTATTCCATGTTATGTTGGATGGGGTCTAGTTTGAGCACTTTTAGTAGCCCTTGAGATTTATGGATCACAAACCGCTATAGTTATAACTTATGTTCAGGATTTAGACAGGGACAGACCTTTACAACACAAGAGGCAGAATAATCCTCTATGGTCTGACGAGGCAAAGGCAGTCTACCCTTTGTCTCTAGAAAGGGGAGATGTGGTATTATGTTAGTTAGAACATAATGATAATAATTATATGGTGTGACGCTTATGCTGTAGACCAATGGGAATGAGTTGGGAATAGAGGAGAGCATGCGCAGTGGGAGAGCGGCAGTGATGGATTGAATGGTGGAACTGATGGTTAATAAAGTACCAGATATTAGTTAACAGTTGTCTCACGCGTTTATATTAGCAAACACGACACATAGCAAGACACTTGCAGCTCTCGTTGTTGACGAGACAGACGCGGTGATAGCTAGTTCTACCTTTGCTGAAAACGCAACAGGGCAGTTATAGCTATCTTGTATTAGTTGAATCACTGAGATCTGTGATGAGGTATGTGGTTGTCACTGGTTTGCTGGCGAAATATTCATAACTTGGCTGTCATTGAGCGCATTGCTTGACATTTATTGATGTCCTGACGAGATCGGACAGAAGACATTGGATTGTATTAACAGTAGCCTACATGATAATGTGGAAAGATTTTGAACTGGCACATTTGTTGTGTGTGTCTGATGTGTAGTGGGTTATTGTCTATAAAAAGTCTGTAAGTGTTAAATTACTCAAACTGTAGGCCCTACTATGACATTCAAATACTGTATGTTGCATGGCTTAAAGTGGGAAAAAATCCTGTGCCTGAAACTTTTTCTTGGGGAGGGGGGTCACAGTTTGAGATATTGGGAGAGCGGGTACAGAAGACAGCTTCTTGTCTCAATGTTTAAATGCATTAATACTATTTTATAGTCAATACAAAATATATGTCTCAATGTTAAAATGCATTAATACTGTTTTATACTCAATACAAAATAAAATCATATAGATGTCTTTAAAAGAACAAACTGATTAAATCACTTAAGGCCAAACTGATTGCATCACTTATTAAGCCACTATCACTATAACAATAGATCTACATCAAGTAGAATACTGATGACTAGTGACCAGTCAAGACCATTGGATTCCAGGATATCTTTGAGCTCCTGCATGAGGGCTGACGAGTTGGCGATGTTTACTTTCCTGCTGGCTAGGTGTTGTGTTGTTACTTTGGCCAGATCATCATCAAAAAATCGAACAAGGACATTGAGGATTTTGTCCATGTTAAGATTAGTAGCTTCGTCGATATTCATTGAAAACGTTGCTTTTTTAAGCTTTTCACACAGCCGTTTTTTAAATTCCGGGGCAAGGCCATGGGCCTCATTTATAGAACGTGCTTAGATTAAATGTTGACCGTGTCGTACTCAGAAATCCACGTCAACGTAGTGATTTATACAATTTCAACGTGAGTCGATTTGAACGTGGAAACGATCAAATCTCTACGTCGTGTTTTTGACTTGCATACGCAAATCACCTACGGTTATGCAGTTATTACAGCCATGTGAGACGCTCTGCCTACTGTCATTCATGCAAGTGGCTCGTAATAAAATTAACGATGTTGTTATCAGCCGAGAAAACGAGTTTAATTCAAGATTGAAAGGGAACTAATGTTTATGATTGTATTTCAGTCTTTCTTTATATCCCTCCGGAGCTGTCTATCTCTCTTCAACATGCCTATATATACGCGCTCCAGAACGGACCTTGCCTGGCCACCCGCTAAATGATACTGGATTTCGAGTTGAGTCGGGATGAGGGGGAATGGCACCCCCCCTGAAATAAAAACAGTCCAAATCATCCCCCGTCTAAAACTGCCATCCCCCCTTTCCATCCCTTATGTCATTTTATCAATGAACGTGGTATTACTGCCCTCTCCCGCTTCCAGACACACGCCTACCCTATAATATAGTATTAACGCCCTGTGATAGCGACTGAATGAAGCCAAGTGCTATAATATAATATAATACAGACAGTACATAGCCTAATATATAATAATTATATTATTATATATTATGTACTGTCTGTATTATATTATAGCACTTGGCTTCATTCAGCCGCTATCACAGGGCGTTAATACAAACCTCATTCACCTGCGTTCAATTACAAGTATGTTTGGTATTTATAGAAGGAAGCACGTACGCAAGTTGAAATCATCTCAGCTCGTTTTATAAATGATGCTTACGACGGTTTAGAAAAATGTGCTTACGTCAAAGTCAAAGATGAATATACGTACGTATATATATATATAGGCCTACTATAATATATATATATATATATATATATATATATATATATATATATATATATATATATATATATATATATATACACTATACTGCCGTAGACGAGTTTCTTTGAGCACGGCGTACAGAAACAAGCACCCGGCTCCCTCAGTTTGAGGCACCACGTCCCATAAGGCTTCCCGTCACTACTCTCTATCCATGCCCAGCGCCATTTATTCCTTACTCTTCGTTCTAGTATAGCTGTGTCTTCGCCAGGTTTAATAAACTTGGCTTCCATTTTAATAGACTCTTACTAAAGTTAGCTAGATAGCGAACTGCTAAAAGCGAACGCCTCTACAAGCTAACATTACACTCATTCAAACTTCTTAAGGCCCGCCCCACTACTCTGCCTCCGATTGGCTAGAAGTCGTTGGTTGGCTTGAGCAATGTGATACCATTGGTAGGCGGAACTGTCTCTTTGCTGAAGATGACTTTAAATTACGATGTAAACAAATAGCATGTGATTAAAAAAAAATGCTCAAAATTCCCCCGCGCCGGAAATCGGGCACCGTGCCGGAGAACTTTAAGCCCTGATGTTGTGTAGAGCCTCTAACGTTATGAGTAGTTTTGGTATTTGATTGATGACTTGTAAATATTTTCCTGCAGCCTTATGTTCCTCAAGGAACGCAGAGGACCAAGTAAGTAAGTCAATATTTCCTACTCATCCAACCTATGTGCTCTCTTTGACTGCCAGCCATGTTCAGAGCGGAGAGCTCCACACTGCCAGACTTTTGGGGCATTTTCGCTGAACTTTGAAGACCCACCAAATATTGACTTTTCGGACGACATAAACATTGAACATATCTACCAAAACTTAAGACTCTCTTCTTTCATCAGAAAAAGAAAGTTTGTTTCTAGCCTCTTTGAGTGTTTAGAAATCGGCCGTAGAACATAGGGTGGTTTCAGCAAAAACACCTGATTGTGACCAATAAACAGAGAAAACGAGCTTTTTCTGCAGAACTTATTATTATTATTTTTTTTGCTGCACTTTTTCTGTATCATCCGACTCTGAACTGTTTGAAGAGTCGCGCGATGGCCGCGATGCCGCGTTTGGCACATACCCTGATCCGTTTCGCCATTACTACAACCCACAGCAAGCCACTTCCATCTCCAGGCTTTTATCGAACTACTGCCCCCATCTGGGACCGAAATACATTACACCCAAGTCTGAAATTCACTCGCTAGGTGTAGAACATGTCAATAACGCGATCCCCGCGAAAAA
Organism: Nansenia antarctica; assembly: GCF_963989245.1. Taxonomy (NCBI): domain Eukaryota; kingdom Metazoa; phylum Chordata; class Actinopteri; order Argentiniformes; family Microstomatidae; genus Nansenia; species Nansenia antarctica. Next base: position 28,960,433 of record NC_137676.1, read on the forward strand.
AAATCAAAAAAATCTATAAGAGTCTTTGGCAGTCAACGTTACTATTCTATAAGACGCCAATTGGCGTCTTTGGCAGTCAATGAGTTAAGAGTTAGGAGGGCCTTCTCAAAGCTCACATTGACTGTACCTTACCTTGTACTTACTTTATTTTTAATTTTTATATAAACCTGAGCCATTCTTTACTAATTACTCTCTCCTTGCAGGATAATATTATTTGGCTTGCAGAAGGCATACTATAGGCACAATTAAACACAGTATAAGGAATGGCAACATGGCTGGAAGTCACACTTCAGACAAATACAATCACACACTTAACATTTACATTTTCTTTTTAAGTAGAAAAATGTGGTACCCCAGAAGTAGTATCAGAAATACAAATATTCCAGCAGTAACTTTAGAACCAGAAGAGAGTTTAACATCATTAGATACTGTAGGGTATGAACATCACACACAGATGACACTTTGGTTTGACTAACAGATTAAGACAGTACTGGCCTCAATAAAGTAAACAAACGACAGATGTTTCTTGCTGATGACTAAAAAGCTATTTCATAACTTAAGAAAGTAAGAGTAGGGTGATTTTAGTCAGTAAACAAAAATCCAAATTGATTGTGTTGAACTGTTACTTAACTTAATTAAAAAGATGCTACAGGATTAATAAAATGTCTTTATCTAAACTTGATTATATGTTTCATGATATAATGTTAATCACTTCTCATTAGACCACAGTCCTCAGCTTCAGGCCAACAAACCATTGCAAAAAATAAATAAATATTTTGCTCATGGTAGTGTCTTGCATTATATCTCAAATCATGTAATTTATTTACATATTTCATTCTATTGGGATTTTGATTGAGCGCTCATTTTACAACTAGTAGCTGGAAATATACAAAAATCCTGTAGCATCACTTTACATTGATGTTAAAAGGAGGCTGATCCCAATTGTAAAGTGGTACGGTAAATAACACACAGAAAATATTATTAATTTAAATGTTATCACCCACTGTTCCCTCATTGTTTTCCTACCAATCGCTGGTCAATACATATTTCCCACTTATATATGCAGAATTGATCAATGTAAATAAATGTTTCATTACTACTAATTAAAAGCCAGGGACACTAATTGTGGAGGACAGTTTTAAAAAAACTAAACATGACCATGGCTTGGCACCTCTCCATCAGCAAAGACACAATACTTTTGTTTAAGATAATGAAAACATTGATTGTAAACTAGGCACATATTGAAGAAGTTAACACAATGGCAAGTATTCACTGTCAGTGTGATTTTCAAAAAGTACAGGTAACTATACCCCTTCCTTACAAAAACAATTTCCAAATCTGGATTGGAACGAAATCCAGAGACAATGATAACAGATTAATAATTCACTTGTTGAGTATATTTGTTTCAGCATTCTGTTGAATCGATTACAATTACTTCAGTAAAGGGGCACTCTTGTTTTTGTTGAAAAGACAAGATATTGGTATAATATAACTTCACAAAGTATCACCCCACACAAGGCATGAAACGCTAGCACCATAAAATAAATTGTGTTCAAACTGATACTAAAACAAATCATAGGTATGATAAGTATAGGTTGCTTCGTCTCATAAAATACAGCACCAATATCAGACCTGTCCCAGTACCAGATGGGCAGTTTGACATTCTGGGACAATTCCATTGAGTATGCCTGGCAAAATGGAACCAATCAAGCACAGCTAAGTATTTAAACTTGTTTAAAAAAAAAAAAAAACTATTTGAACCCAGGTCTTCCAATTATACAGCTTCATCGGTCATCTGAACCATTTTGTGTTGATACCAAAGGTTCTACTCAAGAAACAAACAAAAAAACGTCACCATGGAAGTTATCCAAATGCAACTAAACTTAAATTTGTATAAAAAACTGACAACTACCAGTAAAAGGCATTCCTGATCTTGTGTGACACACCTCATTGTCCACTTGGGTGTGCCAGGGTGAGGCTACATACTGCTAACATCCACAGTCCAACTCACAGAACAGCTAAAGTCTCCTGCCTGGTACAGTACAAGCTCAGCGCTGCTGATATCCAATAGAAAACCATCTTTTTAGTGGCGCCACCCTTTGTTCATCTCCCATCTCTACCACTTCAGAACCCAACACAACATTGGACTTAGGACCTAGGAGTAGGAGAGGTCACTGTTGGACCACCTCCTGAGCACCTGGGTCCTCTTCTACAGAATGGAGTGGCTCCAGGAGGAGTGGGGGGCTAGGAGTCTTTGAGCATACTGATCTGAGCATAGATCTTGAGTGCAGGCCCTAGTTTGATGTTCATGGTGGCCATGAGGTGGTCCTCCTTGAGCAGCAGCAGGGCCTGCCCGTCGATCTCCTGCAGGCGGAACTCCTCAGCGATCTCCAGGCAACCTGAGGACCGAAACAAAGACCACTCGTAACACATCGTAAAACCACAAACCTATCAGTAAAGTCTCTCAAATATCACCTGTGTCAATAATATGTCATTTGAGTGAAGTTTTAAGTCCCTATTTATAAAAAGAAAGAAAAATATTATTTATTTGTACATATTAAAAGGTGCATTTGTTTTTTAATCTTCATTTAATTTAACCAAACCACTGGCCCTTTGGGCTAAAATTGTAAAGCCTTATTCACATGCAGTGGAAACAGAAGAGGCTAAACATTGAATCCCTTTTAGAATTGCTCTTAAGAGAGTCCCCCCCCATCTCTTTAAATGTGGGAGTGCACACCTGGGAGGGAGCCGATGAACTCGTACACGTCCTCCACATTCCACTTGGCGGGGTCACTGGGCAGGAAGTGGTGCTGGGAGAAGAGGGGCACCTCGCGATGCTCCGGCCCTCTGCCTGTCTGCAGCCCCAAGGCTCCAGAGCTGGCAGCAGACAGGGGAGACGGAGGACCCTCGTAGTTGGACATCTCTGAACAGTGGCTGGACTCACCCTGCCTAGGGTAGGAGTTGGGGCGGGCAGACGACACAGAGCCACCTACAGGTTGTTGGGCAGCAGTGGAAGTCTGAAATCACACAAGAAGTTAGCTTTGTAGTAGGGATGGACGGTTTCCAATTCTTGAAACCGAAAAACCGTCAAAGACTAAAACCGCGGTTTTCCGGTTAACCGAAAAGGTAAAAAAATAAAAAATAAAGTGCCAATTTCAAATAATTGAGCCCTACTGCTACAATACACTCATGTCGAACACCATTAAAACACCGTAAGCACAGTCGCAACATATTTAGGCTACTTAGTTTCACAAATATAAGTGGAAAGGCAGACTTTTGTAAGCTACACCATACATGAAAACACATGAACACTTAACACACCAGCTCCGCTGATCCAGGGTGCACGCCTGCACGGAAGATCATCTCTTGGAACAGCGTCTTCATTGAATGAACTGCTTTCTCAATATCTTGGTTCTTAGACAAAGTTTCAGCTGCTGCTCAATGTATTTAAATATTTGAATACTACTCAATAATCACTGAAATATTAGACTTAGAATTATGCAGTGAACATACTTAAAGCTTTTCATAAAAACCACATGCCGCGAGACTGACTCGTCCTGAACTGTCGTAAGTCAATCAACAAAGAATGCCCCATCAAAATAAAAGTGCCCATGGTAGAGCTGTCAAAATAGAGCTTTCAAAATAAATGTACTAATACAGATAGAGATAAATACAGAACTACCTTTGCGTCACTAAGTGACCGCGTATCTTCTGAGACATGCGTTCTGTCATCACTTTCAGTAGCGCCTTCACACACAGTGGCGCTGTGCACAAACACTCTTGATCCGTATAGCTCTTGTTTTATTATATTGTGGTTTAGTAAATACTGCACTTGGAGTTACATTCAATGCATGATTTGTGCTATAGAACATAAATAAAGTTTGATTGATTGATTGATATCAAATCAAATCACATTTTATTTCGATAGCGCATTTCTCACAAAAGTGACCCAATGCGCTTTACAGAGAGCAGCGAAAATTATCTTATTAAATGTAAGCGAGTAATTGTAAAAAACCTTTCCTATCTACCAATAACTGAAGGCAACTATCTTTCCCATAGAGTGATTCGTTACCCTTAAATATAATCCCAATTAGATATTAATCCTCAGTTATTCTTCACAACTGACCAAACCTCTCACTCATTGCGCGGCAGATTCAGACTGTATCATTGTTATTTTCACACACGACAAACATGTGACATGTTCCAGTTTTATTCTTTGAACAACATAGAATATACAATAGAATAGAAAACGTAAACAAAAACATCTATAAATATAAATACAAACGAGTGCAAATTGAGTGCAAGCAGGTAAAACAATTGTGCAAAGATATCACTGATCACATTCATTCTAATTCTAATTCACAACCTATGGCTAATAACTAAATAACAAAAACTGGCAGTAACAAAAAATGAGCATAAAAGCTATTAAATAGTCCGTTAATCGAGGTTCTTCGCAAGAAACACGAGCATGTTCACCTTTTCAGGATTCAGCTGCGCTCGGAACGGACTTACAATTTTGCCTGCTGCGCTGAACACCCGCTCTGAAGGTGAACTTGTGACACACAGTGGCGCTGTGCACAAAGTACACTCTTGATCCGTATAGCTCTTGTTTTATTATATTGTGGTTTAGTAAATACTGCACTTGGAGTTACATTCAATGCATGATTTGTGCTATAGAACATAAATAAAGTTTGATTGATTGATATCAAATCAAATCACATTTTATTTCGATAGCGCATTTCTCACAAAAGTGACCCAATGCGCTTTACAGAGAGCAGCGAAAATGATCTTATTAAATGTAAGCGAGTAATTGTAAAAAACCTTTCCTATCTACCAATAACTGAAGGCAACTATCTTTCCCATAGAGTGATTCGTTACCCTTAAATATAATCCCAATTAGATATTAATCCTCAGTTATTCTTCACAACTGACCAAACCTCTCACTCATTGTGCGGCAGATTCAGACTGTATCATTTTTATTTTCACACACGACAAACATGTGACATGTTCCAGTTTTATTCTTATTCTATTTTATTCTTCTAAAAAAAAAATAATAATAAAAAAAAAAAAATCCGGTTTCAGACGGTTTTGATAAAAAACCGTTTCTAATTTTAGAAACCCCGGTTTTCGGTTTAACCGAAAAACCGTCCATCCCTACTTTGTAGTTGGTGTTGTTTTGGAATATGTGTTTGGGACTAATTATAGCTAGACATCTAAGCGAACAACACTGGCGCTAATACCAAAATGTTGTAGAAGCACAGGGCATTCTCCCTCAGGCTGTTGAATGAAAATATTTTTTTGGGTCTGTGATGTTACTTGAACTCTGCTTTCACCTGTTTTTTGGCCTCCGGACTACTGTTCTGGTGGTTTCCGTTGGACGCCCTCTGCTTCTTCAGTTTCTCCAGGGTAGTTCGATTTGGAAAGAGGCCCACTCGTTTGGTGCAGCCCACATTGTACCTGCCCAAGTAAAGAAGGAGAAAACAAAGAAGGAAAATAAACAATGTGTCAATGAGCACTTTCTGTTGTCAGGTAGTTGGAGCATGCATTGCAATTTCACAATCATTTACTCAAGAGTGTAGAAATGTCAAACATTAAATAAATATCTAGTTAATTGCATGTTTGGCTGTGATTAATCACACATTATTAGCAATTTCTGGGGTGTACATGTCATATAAAATGAGAAAATACTAACACGGTGTGTTTATCTGCATCTTCTCAGCCAATAACAATTCAGCCAGGTGTAATACAAGTCTCTGTACTAACAGAACAGATTAAATTAAATGCATGTGAGTATTCATTTATCTACTCTCCTATATCAATGTCAACATGCTACTGTATACAACAAGGATGGGCTGCAGGGACCTTCTCAGCTGAGAGCTACAACAACACAAACTCCTCCATGTTTCTGACTGACTAACTAGAGAAACTTGACTAGCTGTCCCATCACTTCAGCCTGTAACAAGAACTAGGCCTTTATCCAAGACATTTAAATAGAACAGAATTACCGTACTGTTTTTTATTTCATTTATTTTTTACTGTTATTTATTTATTCTTTTCAGCAATGAGATCGGTCAGAGTAAGGCACTGCGCAGATCAGGGTTTCCGTTAGAAAAAATTGCCGCCGGACATCGTGTCCGGGAAGATTCCGATTTACCGGACAAACGTGAGATATTACGGTCATCATATTAAAATATAATATAGCTGTTTGTCGCGGTGATTACTGTTGTGTAGCGGCCTATATATGCCATTTAATGTCTATTTCTCATCCGATACGATTAGATGCGAGCTATATAATATATAATAATATAACATGATTCGCATGCGCGCTATGCCATTATGTCCAGCGCTGAACGGGCGCCTCACTGGGAACTGAACAGACAGCATCGATCAATGAACGGACTCCACATTACGTTAACTGAAGTTTGTTAAATTGTTTGGGATTAATGTGAGTTTTCTATTTTCTCTTTCCAGTTTTACCCTTTTTTAATCAATAAAACAACGTCATTTCTATAACCAGGTCTCGCTGGTTGGGAAGACATTTCGTTTAGCTGCCTGTCAAATCATACTTAATCGGACTCGGGAGTATGACAATGAGGAGAACATAACTGCTGGGATACGTATATAAAGAAATACCACAATGTCTGCAGTGTTTCCTCTACATGCATTTATTGGTGGCGGGCCGCCACGAATGAATTTCCTCCGCCACAAATTGATTCAGTCCACAAAAAAATCTCAAAAAAAAAGAAGAAAAAAAATAAAATAAAAAATAATAAAACATCTGAACATTTTAGCTGATTAAAATATATCTGATCCTAGATCAGCGCTATAATGGATGTTGACTAAAAGTGCACCTAAATCCACGCCCATCTCTCTCTAACCGCTGATCCAAAATCAGATTAATGACATTCAGTTGACGACGTGACACAAGGGCTCCTGATTGGTCTAAATGTGAACTGTGGTATTATTGTTATTGTGTACAGGCCACTGTAGTGACATCAGGGGGGTATTCCATCAACATCGCTAAAGGGAAAATCCAGGTTTAGTCTGATAAATCTCGCGAGAGTTCTTAAAAATATCCAGGCATATTCTGATAGGTCTCGCGAGAGTTATCAAAAATAAGCCAGGATTTTCCTTTAGCGACGTTAATGGAATACCCCCCAGGTCAGGTGGGCAGGTTACGACGAGACAACAAGAGACCGGTATTGTAGAGCTTACAGAGCGAGTTAAAATAAAGACACTTACCGTATTTTTCGGACTATAAGTCGCACCCGAGTATAAGTCGCAGCAGGCCAAAAATGGGTCATGAAGAGGAAAAAAACACATATAAGTCGCACTGGACTATAAGTCGCATGGTTCAAGGGAACGGGCTTGGCGGAATCAGCGGGGAAAGAAGACCCTGTTGAGCTTGACTCTAGTCTGGCACTGTGAAGAGACATGAGAGGATTTGTAAGCCCAGGAAGGACATAATTCACGTTAAAACTTCTTCTGAAAGGTTAGAAATACTTAAATTATCGAGTGTAAAGCCAGGGCTAGCTAGCGCGTTGCTAACGAAGGTTAGCAAAATGGCGTCGCGGGAGCAAGCAAACAGGATGGAACAGCCTCTGAAAGGTAATAAATGACTTTAATATCGTGTATAACGTTCATAATAGCGTGTATAACGTTCATAATATAGTGCTTAATGTCCACATTGTCGAGTGTAACGACTATTTATCGTGTATAAGGCCATGACAAAGATAGCTTGGTGAAAAACGGAAGTAGTTAGGATGAAGGGCGGCCTACAAACAATGCAACATTGAACAGCCTCTGAAAGGTAATAAATGACTTTAATATTGTGTATAACGTTCATAATATCGTGTATAAGGTCCATAATATCATGTTTAATGTCCACATTGTCGTGTTTAATGTCCACATTGTCGAGTATAATGGCTATTCTATCGCGTATGTGGCGCTAGCGGAAGTAGCAAAATAGCCTCGCGGGGGTAATTTAGCAACATAGAACAGTCTCTGGAAGGAATAAATGACTTTAATATCGTTTATAACGTCCATAACATTGTGTATAAGGTCCATAACATCATGTTTAATGTCCACATTGTCGTGTTTAATGTCCACATTGTCAAGTATAATGGCTATTCTATCGTGTATGAGGCGCTAGCGGAAGTTACTCCTTGGTTCATGTCAGTCAGAGATTACCGTATGTCAGTTCATGTCAGTCAGAGATTATGAATTATTGATATATAAGTCGCACCTGACTATAAGTCGCAGGACCAGCCAAAGTATGAAAAAAACCGCGACTTATAGTCCGGAAAATACGGTACATTGAAATACAGAAGGACTCACGTGTATGTTTAATAGAATAACACAACATGGTGTCAGAAGTCCTGTAAGTGAGTGTTAAGAGTTAGATCGGCCGACAAGTGTCATTTGAGCTCGTGACGGTGAGAAGGGAGAAGAAAAGATGGATGCTAATGCTAACGCGGGAGCAGCTGCAGTCCAGAGAACGGCGCCAGTTTCAAGTGCTACGTTAGCAGACATTAGCAAGTCCAAAAACGATTCTTATGTGCCGTCACTTTAGCAACGACACAGTATTGTCAAGGGGAAAAGAAGGGGAGACGATTTTTTTATTGACAACGGAATTACATGCTGGAAAAACATGCAGCTAAAATTCAGGGAACATTTGGACAATAAGAGACACACGGGAGAAGTACGGGAAAACAGGGCTCATGTGGGTCTCATCAAAGGTAAGAGTTTGTTTTCTTTAACTCAGCTGATACTCAGCTGTTTACCGAATGCTCCATCTGACTGTGATTTTACTTCTGTAATGTGGTGGGTTGACATAATTCACGCACGGAACTATAGGTTGAGACTATTGTTCCGTCCGTAGTACCCAAGTAGTTTAGACTGTTCTATTTACTGCTTGAGTGTGTTGTTGACAATCGTTCATGTCCTTCATTAAACGTTTAGCTTTGTCATTTGATACGCCGCCTACGACTACCATCTCTCTGCACTACAGTAAACAGTTAATCAGTAACGTTAGCCGCTTTTGTGCTCATGTAGGCCTACTTCGTATTATATTATAGCTGATGATCTTTGTGTGTGTGTATGTGACTGTCAGTCACAAGTTTATATTCTGTATATTCATATTTTATTTTTTTTGGCCATCCTCTAGTTTTGGCTGTGATTAGAAAAAAATAAAAAATAAAATAATGCGCGTGCACGTGAAAAAAATTCGCGCGCGCGGTCACGGACATCCGCCACCATTGTACAAATTCCTGGAGGAAACACTGAGATGTATAACATTTTATTGAACAGTGCAAGCATGTAGGCTTCTGGCGTGACATCGTACCCCTAACGTTCTTGGGGCTTGTTTGAAAAGCTTAGACTGAAAGTTAGTGCCCTGGTCAGATTGTATAACAAGAGGAAGACCGAATGTGGAAAAAAACTTTGTTAAAGCTTTCACCACTGAGCTGGCTGATATGTTACGCAACGGAACAGCTTCGGGAAAACGAGTAGCAGCGCACATAAGTGAGCAAATACTGACTTCCACTTTTAGTCCTAGGCAAAGGTCCAACACAATCAATTATTACACGTTCAAATGGCTCCCCTATAGCAGGAATGGGATGCAATGGTGCGGGTGGAATGGATTGATTAGGCTTACCCGCCATCTGACAAGTATGGCAACAGCGGCAGTGCTTGGCAACATCCGCCTTCAGTCCGGGCCAAAAGAAATGTTTCAATATCAGCTGATAAGTTTTAGTTATACCTAAATGTCCTGACCACTGGCTCTCATGTGCTACAGATAACACCTGTTGTCTATAACCCACAGGCACAACCACTTGTTTTACAGTATTCCACTCACAACCATTTGCATTAGGAGGAGACCATTTACGCATTAATATCCCATCGTTAAGGAAATAAACTACGTTGCCCCCTATTTCAGATTCCTCACTAGCTGCATGTAAAAAACATTTGTTTAATGACTGATCAGCTACTTGAGCGACACGCAATCGCTCGCCGGTTACAGGGAGAGATAGGCTGTCAGCGGATGGTATGGTAGGACTCGGGGAGGATGGTAACTCTACCACTTTCTCCCTGGGAGAAGCTGAAACAATCGGGTTCTCATCCCTTTCAGAAAAGGCTTGCATAATCACACTATCACAGAGAGAAACATCGCTATCCTCCTCTCTGCCTCGACTCGATTGTGCACGAGTTATAGCGCACACCGGAAACAACCGCTGTTTCGCATAGGCCAGCCTACACATTAGGAGTCATCATCATGCCGGTGTCAAATCATATCATAATAAAAGAAATACCGTATTTTCCGGACTATAAGTCGCGGTTTTTTTCATACTTTGGCTGGTCCTGCGACTTATAGTCAGGTGCGACTTATATATCAATAATTCATAATCTCTGACTGACATGAACTGACATACGGTAATCTCTGACTGACATGAACCAAGGAGTAACTTCCGCTAGCGCCTCATACACAATAGAATAGCCATTATACTTGACAATGTGGACATTAAACACGACAATGTGGACATTAAACATGATGTTATGGACCTTATACACAATGTTATGGACGTTATAAACGATATTAAAGTCATTTATTCCTTCCAGAGACTGTTCTATGTTGCTAAATTACCCCCGCGAGGCTATTTTGCTACTTCCGCTAGCGCCACATACGCGATAGAATAGCCATTATACTCGACAATGTGGACATTAAACACGACAATGTGGACATTAAACATGATATTATGGACCTTATACACGATATTATGAACGTTATACACGATATTAAAGTCATTTATTACCTTTCAGAGGCTGTTCAATGTTGCATTGTTTGTAGGCCGCCCTTCATCCTAACTACTTCCGTTTTTCACCAAGCTATCTTTGTCATGGCCTTATACACGATAAATAGTCGTTACACTCGACAATGTGGACATTAAGCACTATATTATGAACGTTATACACGCTATTATGAACGTTATACACGATATTAAAGTCATTTATTACCTTTCAGAGGCTGTTCCATCCTGTTTGCTTGCTCCCGCGACGCCATTTTGCTAACCTTCGTTAGCAACGCGCTAGCTAGCCCTGGCTTTACACTCGATAATTTAAGTATTTCTAACCTTTCAGAAGAAGTTTTAACGTGAATTATGTCCTTCCTGGGCTTACAAATCCTCTCATGTCTCTTCACAGTGCCAGACTAGAGTCAAGCTCAACAGCGTCTTCTTTCCCCGCTGATTCCGCCAAGCCCGTTCCCTTGAACCATGCGACTTATAGTCCAGTGCGACTTATATGTGGTTTTTTCCTCTTCATGACCCATTTTTGGCCTGCTGCGACTTATACTCGGGTGCGACTTATAGTCCGGAAAATACGGTACATAGCCTATATATTCGTCTTTTTTAAAATAGAAGGAATCAGAATGTGAACTTTAGCGAATTGTATTCAAATTGTGCTTAGAGGGAATTATTTTCACCGGACATTATGTCCGACGAGTTTTCAATTTGTCGGACTTCAACAAATTTTACCGGACAAAGACCGGTAATTACCGGTTAACGGAAACCCTGGCGCAGATTCGCTAACCGTCATCCCATCATCGGTAGTGGTTTCTTGCCACAGATTATTTGTAGCCCAGCGATTCTGCACAGCACTTTGCACCGATTCTCTTAAATGCCTCCTATGGTACAGTACATTACAACGGTCAAATTAACAGCGTTATGGAACTCATAAAATAATGTGTTAACTCTTGACAGCCCTATATAAAATACTACGTCAGAAATATTTCCACACTCAAAAATACTAATTTCAATATTTTTGGGGGAAAAAAGCAAGCCAGCTCATTGATCCTGTTTTTTAAGGGATACAAAAGCTTGTGGGAGCAAAGAGCTAGCTAACGCAAAAAATAAAATGAACTCATATTTATCATTCCTGAAAGCTTCAGCCTCTCTTTTAGCCATGTCTCACCGTTTGGCACACACTGTGGAGCAGAACCTCTTGGACCTCTTGAAGTTGCAGGCAAAGTCCACCCTGCCACACAACTCACACGACAGGGTTGGCTCCTGCTCCTTCAGCTCTGCAAAACACCACAATATCATCAAGTCATGAAACCGTAATATCCCCTTTATAAGGCAGACACAGATGATTCATGTTGATCATATCCTTTATGCAGTGTTCATTTGGGCAGTTTGGAGTTGTTGTAGACTAAAACTACACTATGTTTTCAGTTTTCGTCAACTAAAACTAAGATGGATAGAAATGATTAAATGTGACTAAAACTAATGTGCATCTTCCTCTAAAGACTAAGACTAATGTAAAATATCCTGCCAAAATTAACACTGCATTTATGATCAAATGATATGCCATGTAAAGAGTACCGGTAACACAAAAGTTCAGTCACTTTTGGCAATATGGAAGACCTGTTAACACCCTTTACATAGTAGGCTATACAATTGCTTATAGGTGATTTATCAATAATTCATGTATGGCTTATAAAGGGCTTATGAATGTTTCAGAAAACCTGAGAAATTGTCATTTGTTTGAAGTTGGACCTCAAATCATTTAATAAATGTTCTCTCTAAAGGGGGAATTTTTGGGGCATATGCAGAGTGACAAGCAGATGACGGCGCAACATATAAATAAACGTTTCTATCAACAAGGTGGTGTGGCCTGCTAACATGATAGGTGTTTACAACAGGTCCCTGTTGGAACACTTTAACACACCATATAAACCACTGTGAGCTTAAAACACAGGCCACTGAACAGTAGGGGTGCAACGGTTCTCGGTTTTTTTACGGACGGTACGGTTTGCGTTCCACGGCTCAATTCACTAGTGAACCGTGACGGTTTTCGGTTTATGCTGCGATTTGGCTGCGTTCGTAAATTAGCTCTGAGAGCGCCGCAACAGTTTGAGGAAGCCCCGGATTCCTACAAGTCTGCGGTGTGGGGTCATTTCGCTTTTCCCGTTGAATACGACAATAAGGGGGGGAAAACAGTGGACAGAAATATTACTGTCTGCAAGCTCTGCTTAAAGCGTGTGCCATATGCAAATGGTTGCACCTCTAACATGAACCAGCATATTCGCCGCTACCACTCAACGATAACACTGACTGGGAGCAGGAAAGCCAGTCAGGTAGCGTCAGTGAGCAGACAGCAGTCTCTCTCTGATGCGTTCGGACAGACGTACACTACCACTTCAGAGAAACACAAAAAAATAACCAATGCAGTGGGGATGTTCATTGCAAAGGATTTGCAGCCCTTTTCGGTGGTTGGAGATTTGGGTTTTCGAAATCTGATAAAAACTCTCGAGCCCCGTTACAGTGTCCCCTCCCGTACATCATTCAGCACCAAAATAATCCCCGGTATTTACCAAACAACGCGCAGAGGCATTGAAGACAATTTGGCAAAAACACAGAGCTTTGCACTGACTACGGAGGGTTGGACCTCCCGGGCAACGGAGAGTTACCTCACTGTCACGGTCCACTACATGTCACCGGATTGGGAGATGAAGAGCGCAGTACTGCAAACTCGTCCACTATACGAAAGCCATACCAGCGCGCACCTGGCAGAGGAACTAACAAATGCAGTGACTGAGTGGAAGTTGGAGAGGCCAAACATAACAATTCCCGTAACAACAGACAACGCAGCAAATTTCGTAAATGCGATCCATGAAGCTGGTGGACTGGGGCCACAGATCGGCTGCTTTGCGCACGTCGTAAATCTCGCCGCCAAGAAGGCAGTGGCAATAACCCCGGTGTCCCGCCTCCTGGGTAAGATCAGACATGCAGTCACTTTCTTCCACAAAAGCACCACAGCCCACCATATTCTGACAATTAAACAAGATATGTTAGACTTACCAAAACACAAATTAATCCACGATGTCGCAACTCGTTGGAATACAACACATGACATGTTGGAACGCTATGTGGAAAGTGTTACTTTTGTAGTGTGAATTTGTTTTCCTCCTGTTTGTATACGGGCTACCAGCTGTCAAGGCTAAAGTGCACTTTTACTTTCGAAAGTGTTTATTTATTTTTGGACATTTGAAAGTGTTTTTTGTTTATATACAATGATATATACATTATATACATAACATATACGTGTATGTTAAAGTTCCATATTATGTATAAGCAAAATAAAGTAAAGTAACAGTTTGTAAATAAATAGTAGCATTTGTTTCTGAACCGAACCGTACCGAAAACCGTGACCCAAAATACCGAACCGTACCGAACAGTGGGCCAACTGAACCGTTGCACCCCTACTGAACAGCACACCCAAAAGCAACTCCAGTCCTGCCAACATCTACCAAACAGCAGCTTGAACACTGAGCAAATGAGATCTGAGCAGAGGCAGGATAAGGAAGCTGGTAGCCACTGAGTGGTTTGTGGTTCTTGGCCAGCCGTTTACCTTGGGGCGAGAGTTCCATGTCAGAGTCGGTGGTGTTGCAGGCGTTACTCTGGGGCGGCTTCTCTGTGTCGGAGTAAGAGTGCTGCTTCTGCTTCTTCGGGTACTCGATCAGCAACGACGGATGTTCCACCTGCCAGAGCGTTAAGACGGATATGTAGGTTGTTTTTTCACCGGTGATGGTGAAAATGACATGACATGATCCAAAACGTAAGCTGCTGTGGCAGCACCCTGGTGAAGCAGTGTGTGGACCAGGTCCTGACTGAAAGCTGACCCTACGTAGCAGCAAGGCTAAAGAGCCCCTTCTAATGTGTTTTTAATGTCCACAGTTTGCCCAAATGAACTTCAGGTTACATACCTTAAAACACATGTCTGTCATGTATTCAGGTGCACAGCCATTAATGATTTATAGACCAATGAAATCATTCAATTTTAAAATCTACAGGCGACATATGGAGGATTAGTGGCCCATTTTGTCCACTAGAGGGAAGTAACACTGTTGCGGAGTTCTAAGCACATGTTCTTGTGTTTCTGGTTTTTTTAAGGGGTAAAATCAGCTTTGAAATGAATATCTAGCATTTCAGTTCTGTCCAATATAATTGCTTTTTTATGTGGAGTATCATAGTATTGGTTACGAACTGTGTGTGTGTGTGTGTGTGTGTGTGTGTGTGTGTGTGTGTGAGAGAGAGATTTGATTGGACATATTTGATTAGAAGGCCTTTCCAACTATACTCCAAGATAACAAGCAAAAAATAAACCGCAACAGTATCTCCTACTCACGGGAAAAGGTTCGGCTCCCTCCTGGATAACGAATCCCTCGATGACGTGGGTGAGGATCTGAGGCTTGACTATGGCCTGGGGGGGTTTGGTCTCGCCATTCTGCGGGGTGCTGCCGGTCACCGTGGGCGCATTGTTCCCATTCCCCGAGGTCATGACTGGAGGTGAGCCCGCACCTGGTGGTTTCAGCCCCGCAGCTTCCCCCTTAGCTGCAAGGAACATGCCATTATTATGATGATGCATAAGTTAGACAAATAAAACATACACATTTTAATTATCCACTCTGTATGACGTTTGAATGATCAAAATGCACCACTTAGCCATGTGGAAAAAATCACTACGGGAATAAACAACGTCGTTATTGACTCAAATCATACGAGCGGTGAATAAAAGTGAACGCATCATGGACACATTATGCACACTTGTCTGGTTGCGCGCTATGGCTTGTTGATTGATAACAGGGACATGGAAGACATCCTACTGTTTACTACGCTGGGAAACGCAGGCCCTGTACTGAACTTAGCAAAAAGCTGGATTTCATTTTCGACAGAGGACAGTTATTGCGGAAGAAAAAAAAAAGTGATCGACTTTTCTTTGCAATGTATAAAACATAAGAGTTTTCTTTTTCCGCTCATTGCGCAGAGCCCTACAGTCGTATTCCGTGTGAATTACAACAACGGGGAAAAGTTTCGTCGACACTTGCGAAGTCACTTTAGTTTTAGTTTTTATTATTATTGTTATTCTTTCATTCTGAAATCCGACACATGAATGTACATGTTCGGTCCCTGTAGTTAGTACAAGCTTTCTGACAATGGTCAACAGGGACGAAAAGCACACCCCTTTGTTCGACTCCTCCAAACAACGCTCCCTTTCATATTCCCTCCGCCAAGGCAACGCCAAGCAAACAAAGTGTCCCAAGGACTCCACAATATCCCGTGTACGCACCCTTTGCATGAGTAGAAGCAAAACACGCAATTCAGTCACATCCAAACTTGTTGTAGTGTTTTCCCAATTTGTTTGGGCTCGATTACTCCCGCATAAACAAAATACGTATAATCCCCTTTGTATGCTGGAACTGAATAGGAAATAAAGCGCCCCCGCTATTGGCCCGCGAGACATGGAATGTAATCCAATGGCGGCGGCGATCCACAACCAACTCCCTGTTTGATTGGCTGAACGGGTTGAATCAGTCGATTTCTACGACGTCACGCCCATGATAGATGCTCTTTTCTCTGTTTTCTGACTGCCACTTTTAGCATGTTTAGAGGAAAAGCAGTGGTGAAATCAAACAAGCAAAAAATAAACCGCAGCAATATTATATATAAAAAATAAATAATGACATATTTGCTTATCAAAGATAGTAATTCGCCATTTGGTGTTGGTGGTAGTGCTGGTAACAGAGTGGTGGATTGACATTCACACATGGTGTTCTAATCACATGGTGCTGTAGTTCAGAGCAGACAAGTGGGGACTCTTCAGTATCGGCTAAGTAAACATAATACCAGCCTCTTGGACACACTAGCCAGACAGATTGGGCGAGAGCACCTTTCTCCCACCCCGCCCTGACTGACCCCCAATTCCTCCCCGCCCCGCTGGAGTGACGGACTGGAGACGGCCGTTGTGGCCACTAGTGATGGAGGGGAGAGAGGGGGGGGGAGTGGACTGTGGCCACTAGTGATGGAGGGGAGAGAGGGGGGGGGGGGGAGTGGACTGTGGCCACTAAGGGCGGCTACACACTAGACAACTTTTCAAGTTGTAACATCGCTGAGCCTCTCACACTAAACGACCGTCGTGCTGGTGTCCGCGTCTCAGCGGCGCGCAGACTGCGCAGCACAGCGCACACTACAGGATGTGGCAACGACGGGGGCTCACAGACTACACGATTCTTCACTTGGTGAGGACGATTCGCCAAGCTGTAGTGTCGCGATATCAGCACATAATGACGAGACGTTGACAGCTGTCAAAAAAAGATGGAGCTCGACACGCAACAACAATGCAATGCACATGCAATTGCACAATGCACATGCAATGCACATGCAATTGTTGCAATGCAATGCACATGCAATTTGCACATGCAAAAAGATGGAGCTCGACACGCAACAACAATGCAATGCACATGCAATTGCACAATGCACATGCAATTGCACAATGCACATGCAATACACATGCAATTGTTGCAATGCAATGCACATGCAACAACAATTAGCTGCACTTGTTGCATGTGCATTTATTTGCTCAGAAAAGCCTTCCTTCCATCTGTTCACTCCACCGAGCGCTGACAACTTTTTTCTTCGGAGCCATCCCTTCTTTCACGCCTCCTTCGCGCTGCATTTCCTCGACCTCTCATTGGCTGTGCTGTCCACACGGGTCGTTGCCCATCTCAGACTAGCAGAATGTAGATTCCGTCGGCCGATAAAATGAAACATGTTTGAAAAGATCTGGCGCCCTGCGACGGCCCCTCCGACGGGATCGGCGGTCCTCCGATTGCGTCTCTGAGCCTGTCACACTAAACGAGAGTTGGAGGCGGCGCGTCCCCGGGTTTGCAACGACTGGAGGATTTTGTCGCCGACTGCAAAAACTGGTCGGCGACAGCTAAATCGGGGTTAAAATCGTCTAGTGTGTAGTAAAGTGATGGAGCGGAGAGGGGGGGGGGGGAGGGGAGTGGACAGATGTCTTAGTAGGACAATCTGCTCTGTATGTCTGCAAGATTTCGGGCGGAAAAGCGGCGAACAGCGTCCTCTCTCGACTGGCATTTTTTTTAAAGTGAAAAGTCTTACGAGTATGGTCAATTTAATGTTAGCTAGCTACCTGTGGTAAACACATTCTGGCTATCACATCTTATCTGTCTGGCTAACTTATCTGTGTAGTTCTGAGTTTCTCTCCAGAGCCATAGACAGATGTCTGTAGTGTCTGTATGTGTGTCTGTGTGTCTGTAGTGACAGATGTATTAACAACACAACAATATTAATAACAGTCAAGTAAGCTTCTTGTTTTTTGATTCACTTTCAGTCAAATCAGTTTGCAGGTAATTGTGTGGGTCATTCTCTGGAGCCATACTCCATACCGCAGATAACCGCATATTTGTAAACATAAACATCGTTTTTTACTCATTCAGCAACAGCTGATCAACAAGATATATATTTTTATAGAATCCAAACCATGCTGAAGGATGGAGTAGACGACAGCAGCATCAGCATAAGTGCTCAAGGACAAACAACAGCAGTGGATCTAGAATTGAACCATGTGGAACACCTTTATTAATATTGAGAAAACTAGATTGAACTCCATCAACCGAACTAAAATCCTATCCTATCATTGAGGTATTTAAAAGTCATCAATCATAATCAAGTACAGTAATAAGACATGAGAGGTTGTGCTTTGTGAATACAGTCAAAGCTGAGGGGGGGTGCTAGGCCTGGTGTGAAGCAAAGGATGGTGGTTTCTGTCCTGTGCTTAGAAATATAGCTCTCCAAACGACCACTGTTGTCAAGGTAATGTGATAAACAAATCGTAATTTGAGTGTTTGCGCAGGGATATTATTGTAACGTATACGTGGTACATGTACGTGTACGTATACATGTATGTGGTACGTATACATGATAAACAGGAAAAATGGGTCATAACCTGGGTCATAACTCATAGCTTCAAACGCCCCTCAGCCATCATAATTGCTGTTCTGATTAACACATTAATAATTATACATTTCTGAAAATGTTACTATTTTAAGTGCTTTAGTGTCGTTCCTACCTTGGCTGTGAGTAGTGGGGTTGCTAGGGTCTGAAGGACATAGCTCAGTAGTGGGAAGGGCTGATGGCTGCTGCATAAAGGTGGTGGAGCTGGTTTCCATGACGACCCCAGGTAAAGGCGGTGTTTTACTGATACTGTCCTGTGTCAGAGTCAGCTGACTAGCCTGCGAGCACACCAAATGAGAAAATGGCAGTCAGAGATAGAGGAAATGACTACAACAGGTGTGGGACATGGGCAATACACCACTTGTGTTCGAAAAGAAATCTGTCAAACCTTGATTCGAAAATGAGCTATCAAGTAAATGGTTCCGGGGTTGAATGCATTTAATGTGTGTTGCTCTGGATAGGAGCAGCTGCTTAAAGGCTCGTTTATCCATAATGTAAATGAAAACACATATTAAGTAACTATACCGCCAATTCAATCAACTTCAGATTGAAAAAAAAAGAAATTATTCTTCTTGCATGGCATTCATGATGATCTGAATCCATGTCCTCACAAAACAGTGAATCTGAATCTACAGGGTAAATCTGAAACAATGCATTCGGATTTTAAAAAGCTACGCAAGAAAAATACATCATTATGTTTGAGCTTTCTTGGCTAACTTGGCTGCAATTGATTGAATTGGGTACATTAAAAAAACAAGGTTTCTCTCACTGAGGATGGAGCTGTTGGCTGGGTCTGGAGGTTGACTGCAGCCAGCTGCAGTGGTTTAGCATTAGGCTCCATGGTCTGGGTTGGCCAAGTCTGGGTTGGCCCGTTGTAGTGCTGGGTAAGGGATGGCCCGTTGTGGGCCAGCAGCTGGGGACTAACAGTGGAGTGGAAGATGGTGGCCTGCTGGATGGGGACAGGGGGTTTAGGCAGCACAGTGACAAGGCCCTGCCTCGTCTGGGGATGTGGCTGGATGGCCAGGGCTTGCAGCATGTGGGCCTGGGTGTGGAGGGAGGTGGTGTGGATCACTGGAGCTTGACTCTGTTGGGGCAGGTGAGACTGCTGCTGCTGCTGCTGCTGTTGCTGAATCTGTCTCTGTTGCTGGAGGACGTACTGTTGCTGCTTGTGCTGCTGCAGGAGCTGGTGTGTCTGGATCTGTGTGTACGCTGGAAGAAAATAAAACAGAACCGTTCCTCAGCATTATGCTTTGACTGCTTTGAAAGAGAGATGTCACGTTTCTTTTACCAAAAAAGGAAAATGTTACAGTCGTTAGGGAGTCATTGTGCATGTTTTAAGGTTAACATTCTCAGTAATCTGTGTCTCATTCTATAAATCACAGTCACAACCTGAAGAGTGAAATAGCTCTGGTCATAGCTCTGGTCATTGCAATTCTTTTGAATGTCCCATGTGTACAGATGCATTGGAGGGCCTGTAAATGGCAGTTATTTCTGGAGGTGCAACTCTTCTCATAGTCTTCAGCCTTAATATTCCTCTGGTGTGGCCCACTTATGGAATGCCTGCATAACCAGTTCTACGCAACCTCAGGCACCAAAACAATGGAGACAGTTAAACTTTTTTTTTTTACTCACTATGCTGCTGTCTTTACTCACTATGGGGGATTATTCTGTGGAAACTATTCTACCTTCACTGCTTAAGTGACAACTCGTTTGAGGGGGTGTGGAAATCAAACATCTGCGAAACGATTTATGGCAAGAAGAGAGGAAATGTATTACATAAAAGAAAACGACCTCTTCCTCTCATCGACTCAGAACCTCTGAACACACAGAGGACAGACCGTTGGAACGTCCATTTGACAAATGTGACTGTCGTGGCTGTGCAGTTGGGTTGTTGAGAGAAATAAAGTAGCACCTTAGCTACAAAGCTTTTGAGAACAGGGCCCAGAGATCCCCCATGTGCATGAGTGCAGCAACTGCTGGAGTTAAACCGGGATGCTCTGCACACAACCTGCCTAGCTGCTAGAATTGTACACTGTTATGTGTCCAACTACTGTATGTGCGCAGAGCCACTTAACCTAACACCTAACACAACATGTTCCCCCAGCTGTAAAAATGTTTAAATAAAATACATACTGTACTAAGGAATATTAACAAACTCCAACTTTGCATTGGGGCCTCCACATACCAATGTATGAGGACCAACCACCAAAGTGCTTATATTCTGAGGTACATTTAAGAAATGGAAATGAGGTCATGAAACTCCACCCATCATGAGTCGTGTGTGACCATAGCAGTTGGCTTTGGAAACAGAGGGGAATCGGCAACAGCTGTACTGTTTATTTCATCTTAATTCCTTTTGACAAATGAAAACAACGCCACAAACACACCCTTTTGGGGTTTCTGATTGTTTGGTGATTAAAGGGACAACCTAGCATTTGTTCTGCTGTTCAGTGGTCATTTCAATTCATGATAAAAACCCAACTGTCATTTCAATATCATGGACTGTTAATCCATGCATTCAGAGCTTTGTCTAAGAATATGTGACCTTGTCCCCAGGCTAGTGCCTACAGTGCATATAAGCCTGGAATAACAACGATTCAAACCAGGACGTAGTGGGAGTGAACTTACTGGGGGAAATATTTGTCATTATTTGATTTCGGCGAATCACATGACTGTGAGACATGGCTCCAACACAAGTTTTGTGCACAAGCACTGGGGGGAAGTACTGTGTGTGATGATTGATGTGAAGTAAAGGCAATGGCTCTTTATACTGGGTAACGTTAGTCCACGTTAATCCACCAGATCTTTAGAGCATTTGGGCCGAAGTGTCTGGGGACTTAATGAAAGTGTCTGGGGAGATTAATGAATCAGAGAGGTCAAATTCCCCCTGCCCCTACTTCTTACCAAAATAAATAATATACACCATTTAGCTGACACTAATATCCAAAGCGACTTACACTGCAGTGAGTGCATTTTTCAGTATATATGGTCCCAGCAGGAATCGAACTTAGCACCATTCTCTACCCACTGAGCCACAGAGGAGCATCAAAACAGGCGATGGGTTAGCCATTTCATCCCCCCCAAAAATTATAATTACGTATTGCACCTTTAATTCTACATAAACGGGGAAAAGGAACCTATTGTGGAATAGCCTTGATGAATATTAGACTTACAAGAATGAGCCTGTCATCATAATCCAATACTCCAATTTAAATAAAAGAAAATATCACCTGAACTTTTTTGTTTGTTTTCAAAACTATCTCAACTCCTTCTGGCATGCATTTCATGCAAACAGAAGTTCCTGTCCCTAGTATATTGATTTTGGGGCCCTGAGATGGGGGATAGGTTTCCTGTAAACACATGGTTGGTGTCATGGAAGATGTGCCACACTGAACAGCGCCCCCAGCCCCCCATCTGGTAGCTCATTAGGAGTAGCTGGGATGTGGAGCCCCCTCAAGTTAGACCTTGAAGCCATGACCTCCACTGCAGCCCTGCACTCCTCACCTTTAGCTTCCCTCAGACGGAATCTGGTTCTGCTTATTGGGCTGCTGGCCGCGTCCTAACGATTCCCACCGTGGTTGGGCGCTCCGCCACGCCCCCAGCGGGCTCGACGCACGCGCAGCGGGCTCGACTCCGTCGCCACGCCCCCAGCGGGCTCGATTGCGAAATGGCATACATTTTGCCGGACTGCATACATTTTCGCGCACTGCGTGGCTATTTTAAACATTACCGTTTCAATCAACCACGTAATATGTCACTGTCAGATATTTATTCACCAGAACTAGTAAAACAGAGGTAGAGGACAACAGAGGGGCCAGAAAAGTGAGCTGTAAAAAAATATTCCCTGACCTCTCTTAACGAGACGAGCGATAAGTTACATTAAATTACAATATCAGAGCATAAAAACATCACAGGAGAGACATGGCAAATGTGCGTCCATGAGTGTGAGTCCATCCCACCAGCTAAGCAGTTTTTGAGTCGATTACCCCTACCAGCTTGTCTCCTATCTGCCATGTCCAAAACCAAGCTCTGCCTCTTGTTTAGTTATTTGTCAGACAATGCCACCACGTGTAAACTTTCCTTTTCACTATTGGTGGTAGAATTCTGGTAGCATTCTGTCACAAATCATTCTTAAGACACTTCTCCACCCACTCCACCCAGCTTGCACTATCTTCTTCACCTCTATTTTACGCTCTCCATTACTTTGGATTGTTGACTCCAAGTATTTCAACTCATCCACATCCTCCTTGTTACCTCACCAATCCACTGATTCCCTCATTCACTGGCTCAAACTTAACATAATGTTGATATGATTCTGTCAACAGCTGCAAGGACAGACACATGCCTGACTTCCCATTGGAAGTCAGGGTAAAGAACACCCACAACCACAACCTGTTTGTGGCCGAGGCCCTTGGGCACAGAGATGTGGGGAAGGCATCAATTGAGAGCCTGACGAGGCTTTTTGAAATCGGCCACTCTCCCACATCAGCACTTTGTGTGTTGAAGCACGACCTGCAAATGCAGTATGGCGTGAGATATGTCCATGCCTCAGCGAACAGAGAGATCTGCCCAGACCTCCAGTTTGTCCAAAGGTGCACCTTTTTTTTAAGATCATATTGTAGTTATTATGTATGTATTGTCAAAAGACCCCTCACATGATTGGGGTTGAGACTGTATAATACTATGTTGATGATGGTTGTGTATGTGTCACACATTTGAACACATATGAGCAGTGGAGTGGGATGTATAGTTTGAAACGGTATACAGCATGCATATTATAACTTTATTGGCTAACATTTTTTTTTTGTTCAGACTCTTCCAAAAGGTGTGCAGGGGAGAGTATGGTGCACAGCAAGGCCCTTCTATGCTGGAAGCTCTGGAACGACAGGTGGTGGAGTACAACACCAAGTGTGGAGAAGTGTGTGACGCGTGCCAGGATGACCACTTCCTCTGCTGGAGCTCCTCTCATCGCGATATAATCGACTCAAAAACTGCTTAGCTGGTGGGATGGACTCACACTCATGGACGCACATTTGCCATGTCTCTCCTGTGATGTTTTTATGCTCTGATATTGTAATTTAATGTAACTTATCGCTCGTCTCGTTAAGAGAGGTCAGGGAATATTTTTTTACAGCTCACTTTTCTGGCCCCTCTGTTGTCCTCTACCTCTGTTTTACTAGTTCTGGTGAATAAATATCTGACAGTGACATATTACGTGGTTGATTGAAACGGTAATGTTTAAAATAGCCACGCAGTGCGCGAAAATGTATGCAGTCCGGCAAAATATGAAACGGTAATGTTTAAAATAGCCACGCAGTGCGCGAAAATGTATGCAGTCCGGCAAAATGTATGCCATTTCGCAATCGAGCCCGCTGGGGGCGTGGCGACGGCAAAATGTATGCCGTTTCGGAGTCGAGCCCGCTGGGGGCGTGGCGGAGCGCCCAACCACGGTGGGAATCGTTAGGACGCCTCCTGGCCTGGAGGAAGGGAGTGAATGAACAAAACGATGTTTGAACAGGGTTGAGGTCAGGGGAAGATGGGGGCCACACCATGAGTTTCTCTCCTTTTATGCCTATAGCAGCCAATGACACAGAGGTATTCTTTGCAGCATGACATGGTGCATTGTCATGCATGAAGATGATTTTGCTACGGAAGGCACAGTTCTTCTTTTTGTACCACGGAAGAAAGTGGTCAGTCAGAAACTCTACATACTTTGCCGAGGTCATTTTCACACCTTCAGGGACCTTAAAAGGGCCTACCAGCTCTCTCCCCATGATTCCGGCCCAAAACATGACTCCGCCACCTCCTTGCTGACGTCGCAGCCTTGTTGGGACATGGTGGCCATCCACCAACCATCCACTACTCCATCCATCTGGACCATCCAGGGTTGCACGGCACTCATCAGTAAACAAGACTGTTTGGAAATTAGTCTTCATGTATTTCTGAGCCCACTGTCATGCTGCAAAGAATACCTCTGTGTCATTGGCTGCTATAGGCATAAAAGGAGAGAAACTCATGGTGTGGCCCCCATTTTCCCCTGACCTCAAACCTATTGAGAACCTTTGGAGCATCCTCAAGCAAAATATATATGAGGGTGGGAGGCAGTTCACATCAAAACAGCAGCTCTGGGAGGCTATTCTGGCATCCTGCAAAGAAATTCAAGCAGAAACTGTCCAAAAACTCACAAGTTCAATGGATGCAAGAATTGTGAAGGTGATATCAAAGAAGGGGTCCTATGTTAACATGTAACTTGACCTGTTAAGATGTTTTTGTTTGAAATAGCTTTTGATTTCAGTAAATATGACCTCCTAATATGACCTCCTAACCCTAAATTCATCAAATTACCATTTTTAGTTCTTTACAACCTATAAAATGTTTTGAAACTATTATGTTGTGCATAATAATTTGGAACAGTGCATTTTTTTTTTTTTTTTTTACTGTTATCATTGGGAGGTTTGTTCAATAAGTTTGAATTATACTCTAACGGTTGATGACTTGAAAATTATACTGATTGTCATTTGCATCGACTATTTAGGAAAATCTGAGAAAAATATAATTTGCATAATAATTTGGAACGAGGTGTAGTAGACTAGTTTAGATCTCGCAACCAGGGAAATGCCGACATGAAATACCGACACGATTCTTTTTTTATTTCTCCTGACACGTTGAGCACTGTGCTTTTTTTGTTGGTGAACTACCGTAATAAGCCTAAAGAAGTTCAACTGTTCAAAAAGTGCAACTTCTCTGCTTTCAGAAACTGTTTGAATTTTTTAGATTGGGCATATAGTTCATGAATTACGATAGTTTGAAGGAACGCTGTAAAATCCTGTCTGCACCTACAGCTCCGGTTTCGGAGCAAGACGCGAATCTATCGGTTAGTCAAATACATGCTCACATCCAGTCATCCGCTCACTGCTCTCCATCAAAAAGGGCACATCCATCAATAATATTACATAATAAGAACTGCTCTGATTAGATTGCTTAGATTGTTTAATACATCAACGGGGGGGAAAGCGAGATGAACTCTGAGCGAGTATCATGCTTCCTCCATTGAATTCCATTCAAAGTGTTTTAGCCTTCCCCCTTTCCACTGGTAATAAGGACTTGGCAAGAATAGATCGATATAAATAGATCAACATAATGCAGCACGACATGTGTTAAAGGGAGCAAGACGCGAATCTACCGGCATTTGACTGCCGCTGGACTGAGGAACAGCATAGGCACATATGGCATATATTTTGTTATGCTTGTTGTAAATAAAAGTTCTATGATGCATTGAAATGACATTAAACTAAGATAATACGATGGTTAGCATAACTTTTCTAATCTTTATTAATAAGTTATTACAGAAACAGTAAGTGACATTTTCCTAGAGCGAAATCTGTTGACGTATTTAAAGATGGCGGTTAGCGAAGAAATCTATGAACATGGGATGACGATTTCCATTGACCAATCAACGGTGTGCAGCGTCACACGTCACACGCAGCCTGGCAAAAAGGTACCTTTCGGCCCTGTAGTTCCTGCTCGTGAAGGGTAGCTAAAGAACCGAGCCGAGCCGAGTCGACCCGGGCCGACAAATGGAAAAGCGCCAAAGAAGCAGGCCAGCCCGGGCTGACCCGGCCTGGCCCTGTAGTGGAAAAGCGCCATTTGTGTGTCTGTGTGTGTATGTGTGTATCTGTGTCTGTGTATGTGTGTGTGTGTCTGTGTGTGTGTGTGTGTGTGTGTGTGTGTGTGTGTGTGTGTGTGGAGAGAGCCCTACCCCAGACCCCCCCCCCCCACCCTGACTTATTTAAGTGGAAAACCACACAGCGTTTCAGGCCTCTCTGATCAGGATGAAAACATAGTAGTACAGCGGCTTAGCTCTCATATTATGAGGAATTGTGCACTTTTTGAAGAAAGCATGACATTTCTACCATAGTTAGTACATACCATAAGGTTTGTTTTCAGATGTGGAGGGAAGTCAGATTTGACCCCAGAGGCCCGGGAGAGGTCAAATTCAAGATGGCCGCCAGGCCACTGTGTCTAATGTTCAAACACGCTTAATTTTAGAACCAAATAGAGTAGAAAAACACTTTAGGTGTCCTTTCCAACTAAGTTAGGGATGCCCATTCATTTGGTGATACGTTTGAGATCGCCAGAATTCAAGAAAATGCATTTAGGTCAAGGTCTATGTAAAGATTTTATTTATGAACTCTGTATTTAAGAGGAAAAAAAGTTTTTGCCCTGCATTATTCAGTTATTAGTTATTATTTACTGGGATGTGTGGTTATTTTATTTTATTTATTCCTGCTAAGCACAGAGTTATCAGCAGATGGCCCTCTAGGGCACCAGTAGCTACGGTTACCAGTAGTAACGCCAACACTCTGTGATATGCAGCATCCGTCACACACCCATGGCGGAACTGATCGTGGTGTAATAGTGATTAGTCAGTATGGTTCTTCCACCAAGTCAGTGACACCTCTGCCATCAGCCTACACCATTGTGCCACCAGCTACTCTCAAGACAAAGGAATTCAGTGCGCCGGCTGTACAAGGTCCCGTGAGACCTTCCAACCTCCTGGTTTCTGCTGCTGCCAGAGAAGATGAGTATGCATGGCTCAGAAAAGTCAAGACAGCTGTTGAAACATCTACCATGGATGGCATGATATCGTGGTCTGCCTACCACGCTGATGCTTCCAAAGCTGTTATCCCACCTGCAGCAATCAACGCACTATTGCCTCTGTTTCTTGACAACACACATTCAGTGGCAATGATACGGCACTCCATGGATATCATCAAGGCAGCAGTGCAACACGTGAACCCTGGTCAGATTCCTGTCTTTGCTGTTGACCAACCACTGTATGCTCTTGCTAAGCAAGTCCAGTGGACCTGGCCAGACACTCACGGAGAAGATCACTTTGTGATCATGTTCGGTGGTCTACACATCGAGATGGCTATGTTGAAGTTGCTGGGAGACTGGCTGGAAGACAGTGGCTGGACCGATGCCCTAGTCCAGGCTGACATTGCAAGTTCCGGGACTGCGAATTCCTTCATACATGCCAGCCATGTCACCAAGACCCGCCATGCACACCAGGTCATAGCTGCAAGCCTCTACACACTCCTCCAACAAGCTTACAGTGAAGACTGCTCATCTGATGATACTGATGCCGTGCCACCTGATAGTCCATCTTTTGATGAGTGGTGCATACAGCGAGCAAAAGCCAGTGTTCACTTCGATTACTGGCTTAAGACCCTGTCATTGGAGCTTCTCTTGCTGCGGTACGGTCATCAGGTCACTTCGTGAAGGTAACTTCCTGCTGTACGTGGAATCCCTGAGGCAAATCATATCCTGGATGTTCGCCCTAGATCACACACACTATAGCAGATGGCTTCCCATACACATCCGTGACATGATGACTCTTGCTGAAAAACACCCAGATGTCCTAGCAGAATTCAAGTCTGGAAATGTTGTGGTGAACAAAACCAGCAATAAGTTCTCTGCCATTGCACTTGACCAGTCCCATGAGCAGAACAACGCAATGGTGAAAGGTTCTGGTGGGGCTATTGGACAGACTGGCAATCCAGGAGCGCTCAGACGCTGGATGGTAGCAGGGCCAGAAATCGCCAGGATCACTAAAGAGTTTGAGGAACAGGCAATAAAGCAACAGCATGGAGTTAGTGACACAGGACACAATCACCATGACCAACACCCTGGTGTGCAAGCAGCATTCCTGAAGGAGGTTAAGGCACTTGTGACAGTGCTGGAAGAGATGGGGAATCCTTTTCTAGAACACAGCCAAGACCTACTAGTCATTGACACATAGTCATCATGGACACCCAAGTGGCTGAAACTGTGAGAAGGATCGAGACCCTTGGTGAGGAGCAGTACAGCAAGTTTGTGACAGAAAGGCTAGAACAGTGTACAACACCTGTCACGCAGACACTTCGAAAGAACAAGTTGCCACTGTTCAGTAGGCCACAAAATAAAGTCAAAAGACAAGGCACAACTTACAGCACTGAAGAGTGACTGTGGTCTCTTTTCAAGGCTGTACATCTCCTGTCAAACACGAGATGGAGACATACAACATTTCTTCTCCCATGAAAACCAGGCAGCCCCACCAGCTCTGTCAACTGGAGGAAAACTTCGGATTGGGGTTAAAGCAGATCTACTTCGCTGCCTGGAGTCAGATCTGCTCGAAAACAAGAGTGTGCCTGTAGCTGATGCAGTAATTCTTGATGGTGCAGCGGTGGTTCAAATGCTAAATCCTAGCACATCAAGAACATTTGAAGAGTATGGAGAAACAGTGTTTGCACCATACATCTCTGCTCAACATCAGAAAAGCACCCGCGTTGACCTTGTCTGGGATGTATATCTACCTGCCAGCCTGAAAGCCTCAACCAGACAGAAGAGGGGAAAGGGCACCAGGAAAAGGGTGGCTCCTCCTACTGTGATGCCTAAGAACTGGAAGGACTTCCTTCAATGCGATGAGAACAAAACAGAGTGGTTTTCTTTCCTGTCACACAAAGCTGTTAATCTACCTCTACCACAGGGCAAGGAACTGTATGCTACAGTTGGAACTGGAGTCCTCTGCTCTCCCACTGAGTTATGCTTGGCCTGCCTTGCCCCATGTTCACAAGAGGAGGCAGACAGTCGTCTACTTCTGCATGTGGCAGATGCTGTGCAGAAGGGGTGTAAGAAGGTGACCATACGTACCGTTGATACCGATGTGGTGGTACTGGCTGTGGCTTCATTTAGCAAAATAGCTCCTGATGAGCTGTGGGTTGCCTTTGGTGTCGGGTCAAGCTTTAGGTACATAGCTGTTCACCAAATGGTTGCCACAATGAGTCCCATACAGTGCCAGACTCTCCCAGTCTTTCATGCTTTCACTGGGTGTGACACTGTCTCTACATTCTCTGGCCGAGGAAAGAAGACTGCCTGGGAGACTTGGAAGTCTTTCCCAGAGGTCAATGATGCTTTCAATGAACTCCTGTATATGCCAGGTGAGGTCAGTGAAGAGTCAAAATTACTGCTAGAAAGATTTGTGGTGCTAATGTATGACCGAACCAGTGAGAGCACGGAGGTGAATGATGCCAGGAAACAGCTCTTCACACAGAAGTCCAGAACTTTAGAAAACATTCCTCCAACCCAGGCAGCCCTCAAAGAGCACATCAAGCGCACTTGCTACCAGGCCAACTGTTGGAACCAGGCACTGGTCCTGGATCCAAAGATGCCCGAGCCATCTGACTGGGGCTGGACAAAGGAAGAAACTGGTTGGCAGCTGCTCTGGACCACTCTCCCTGAAGCCTCTAAATCGTGTCATGAGTTGATCCGCTGTCGTTGTGAGAAAGGGTGCACTGGACGGTGCAAGTGTGCCAAAGCTGCACTTAAGTGCACTGATCTGTGCTTTTGTTCTGGAGATTGTTAGATTTTGATAGTTGTTAGTTGATAGTTCTTACAATTTGCCCTGCTCCACCTTGCCCCGCTCTGTGACTCCGCCCTGCTTCCTTGCTGGGACACTTGCCCCTGTCTCCTCCCATGACAACATACTGTGAACCTAGCCCTTGTCTCCATCATTATAGACTCTTTTCCCTGTCACCCTTCCGAGACTTTGCCACTCCCTTGCCCCACCCCCCAGGACCTGCCTCATGTCTGCTTGAATGTTTGCTCCCTGTATATCCCCTCATGTCTTCCCTTGTCTTTCGTCGGTTTGTCATTAGTTTGTTAGTTGTGTGTACCTTGAGTTCCGTACAATTTTGTTTTGGAAATAAACCACCTTTTTGCATCCTTCGCCTGCCTAAGTCTGCATAGTGTGTACTACTTCTCTACACTAACCATAACAATAGTATCAAAATAGAAGCAAAGTTTCATGTAATCACTTAATTTCAATGTAATTTGACCTTGACCTTGACCTAAATGCATTTTCTTGAATTCTGGCGATCTCAAAAGTATCACCAAATGAATGGGCATCCCTAACTTAGTTAGAAAGGACACCTAAAGTGTTTTTCTACTCTGCTTGGTTCTAAAATTAAGCATGTTTGAACATTAGACACGGTGGCCTGGCGGCCATCTTGAATTTGACCTCTCCCGGGCCTCTGGGGTCAAATCTGACTTCCCTCCACATCTGAAAATAAACCTTATGGTATGTACTAACTATGGTAGAAATGTCATGCTTTCTTCAAAAAGTGCACGAATATTGTGCTAAGCCGCTGTACTATAGAAAAGTATTCTCAATTAAATGATATGTATATTTTTTACTTTTTATAAACTATTTTTACACTTTATATCTTAAAGTGTGTGTTTGTGTGTATGTGTGTGTGTGTGTCCTCTTCCCACCACTTTTCCTGCATCTCGTCTCTGTCTCAGGGACCCCCCACACACACACACACTTAATAGGCACCGCCTATTAGGTCACTCATACATGAAAATTATGCAAACAGGAAATATACGCAATCTTTTACATAATCTGATTTACAGTTCATCCTTTCTTGACTTTCAGAGCTCTAAATCCATTCATAAAATACAACCGCTTACACAATTGAACACTAATGACTAATAAAAAAGGACCATGTATTGGTAGGTACAAAAAAGAGTAATGCAAATTCATATCATTGAAATAAGAAGCATAGCCTACTGTCATATTATAGTGTGGAGTCCCTCCTCCTCTCACATACACACATACAGTATATCTATATATACTGTACATCAAATCTATATTGCAGACATTTTCTTTGCTTAATGCCGTACATTTAGCCTGATCTGCTCACACACTGGTTTCCTCCTCTCTCTCCTCCTCTATCATCTCTTCCCTCTCCTCCTCTCTCTACTCCTCTCTCTCCTCTATCACCTCTACTCTCTCCTCCTCTCTCCTCTCTCTCCTCCTCAGGGTCCTCTGATAGGGCTTACACACCGGCAGTTCCGAACGCCGGTTCGCGTTCGGAAACTTCCGAACGTTGGCGCTGTCTGGCGAACGATACACTGGTATGAACGCGGGCTCGTTCGCCAGACAGCGCCAACGTTCGGAGGTTTCCGAACGCGAACGCGAACCGGCGTTCGGAACTGCCGGTGTGAAAGCCCTATGAGAAGCCTGGTCTCTTCTCCTGACCTTCAGGTTCACAGCGACCACAGCACAGACCTGCCCCAGCAGACCACAGCTCAGCACGGAACACCACACTGCGTAGAATACGGAGTCGATGCCAAAGGGGTCCTTCTCCTGATAGACTAGGAGGGTCTTGTTTGATGAGTGACACAAGAAATCAAAGTCTACCACACCATAGACAGCACACCAGTACTGACCACTGTCCTCCAGTGAGAGGTTAGAGAGGACCAGGGTGGTACGGGACTGAGACACATTGATTCGTCCAATCAAATCTTCAGGAGGTTGTTCTTCCACCCATGGACCTGAGTGCTGAATGACCCCATCATGCTGATCAGTCTGTCTGTACCACACAACCCAGCCTGACTCAGTGAGACTAGAGTTACAGCTGAGACCGACCTCCTCTCCCTCTGAGTAGAGCGCTGTAGCGGGGGCGCGGGGGGAACAGACTAGTAGAAAATAAAGGTTGATGATGGCAATGACATATTCATGAATACAGGAATAAGCCCCTGTGTGGTTGAGCATCAGAGAGGGGACGACCAGGGAGTAATTTCCCTCCACACTTCCGTCGAGCACGTACAGTGCCTTGCAAAAGTATTCACCCCCCTTGGCTTTTTACCTATTTTGTTACATTACAACCTGTAATTTAAATGTTTTTTTAATCAGAATTTTATTTGATGAATCTGCACAAAATAGTCTTAGTTTTGAAATGAAATGAGAAATATATATACTGTATAAAAAAAGAATAAAAAAAAATAAAGAACTGAAAATTGGCATGTGCATACAGTATGTATACATTGTAAAGTTATGGTGCAACCAATTACCTTCAGAAGTCACATAATTAGTGAAATGAAGTCCACCTGTGTGCAATCTAAGTGACACATGATCTGTCAGTATATACACACCTTTTCTGAAAGGCCCCAGAGGCTGCAACACCTAAGCAAGAGGCACCACCAACCAAACACTGCCATGAAGACCAAGGAACTCTCCAAACAAGTCCGGGACAAAGTTGTTGAGAAGTACAAGTCAGGGTTGGGTTATAAAAAAATATCAAAATCTTTGATGATCCCCAGGAGCACTATCAAATCCATCATAAACAAATGGAAAGAACATGGCACCACAACAAACCTGCCAAGAGAGGGCCGCCCACCAAAACTCATGGACCAGGCAAGGAGGGCATTAATCAGAGAGGCAGCAGAGAGACCAAAGGTAACCCTGGAGGAGCTGCAGAGTTCCACAGCAGAGACTGGAATATCTGTCCATAGGACCACAATTAGCCGTACACTCTATAGAGCTGGGCTTTATGGAAGAGTGGCCAGAAGAAAGCCATTACTTTCCGCAAAAAATAAGAAGACACGTTTTGAGTTTGCAAAAAGGCATGTCGGAGACTCCCAAAATGTATGGAGGAAGGTGCTCTGGTCAGATGAGACTAAAATTGAACTTTTTGGCCATCAAGGAAAACGCTATGTCTGGCGCACACCCAACACATCCCATCACCCCAAGAACACCATCCTGGGGCTGTTTTTCAGCAACAGGGACTGGGAAACTGGTCCGAGTCGAGGGAAAGATGGATGGTGCTAAATACAGGGATATTCTTGAGCAAAACCTGTACCAGTCTATTAGTGATTTGAGACTAGGACGGAGGTTCACCTTCCAGCAGGACAATGACCCCAAGCATACTGCTAAAGAAACACATGAGTGGTTCAAGGGGAAACATGTGTTGGAATGGCCTAGTCAAAGCCCAGACCTCAATCCAATTGAGAATCTGTGGTCAGACTTGAAGATTGCTGTTCACAAGCGTAAACCATCAAACTTGAAGGAGCTGGAGCAGTTTTCCCTTGGGGAATGGGCAAAAATCCCAGTGGAAAGATGTGGCAAGCTCATAGAGACTTATCAAAAGCGACTTGCAGCTGTGATTGTCGCAAAAGGTGGCTCTACAAAGTAGGCCTACTGACTTTAAGGGGGTGAATAGTTATGCACATTGATGTTTTCTGTTATTTTGTCCTATTTGTTGTTGTTTGCTTCACAATAAAAAAAAACACATCTTCAAAGTTGTAGGCATATTCTGTTAATTAAATGATGCAAACTTTCAAACAATCCATGTTAATTCCAGGTTGTGAGGCAACAAAACTGAATACTTTTGCAAGGCACTGTACGTCTGCTTCCCTCCGGCAGAGAGGTCACTGGCGTCCTCAGAAAGGCCACTGGCGTCCTCAGAGAGGCAACTGGCGTCCTCAGAGAGGTCACTGGCGTCCTCAGAGAGGTCACTGGCGTCCTCAGAGAGGTCACTGGCGTCCTCAGAGAGGCCACTGGCGTCCTCAGAGAGGTAACTGGCGTCCTCAGAGAGGACGTCTCCATGAGGGGTGTCCCACCACACCTCTGTCACACTGGTGTCAGGCAGGAAGCAGGGCAGCACAGCCTCCTCCCCCCGGTGAGCCTAGAACATACTCTAGTCTGACGTACAGGTATATGTGACTGCCAACACAACGCTGTCCATCCAGGACCAGACAGTGGTAACGGTCTTCGAAGGTGGAGTTGGTGATGCGGAGAGAGGAGCTGTTGTCAACCAGTTGTACTCTGCCTCTTAGGTCCTCCATGAGGGGGTTCAAGGTACTGCTCTTGTCCAGAAACATTCTCTCCCAGTTCCTGGCGTCCCACCACCACCTCCCCCTCAGCCATTGGGCAGTCAGGTGGTCACCTGCTGCTGCCCCCTCACACGACAGGTCTACTGTCCCTCCAGGAGCCGGGGACATACCCTCCACAGTCTCACCACTGCAGACTGAGAGTCTGACGCTGCTGTTCTGTGACACTCTGCCAGTCTCCCAACACTCCACCCTGTAGAGCCCAGAGTCTGAATGAATCACATTGAGGATCCCCAGAGAGAGAACTCTCTGATTGTCACTCTCGAATTCAGCTGTTAATCGATTCCTTTAAGTCTTCAGCCAGCATAGAATTCTCAGGTGACGGGTTAATAATTAATTATAATTAATTAAATAATTAAATTTTGCCATTTAGCAGACGCTTTTAATCCAAAGCGACTTACAGACCACCACTACCCCAGGTTAGACGTGTTCCACAGCAGCAGGGTCTCTTCAGCCACGGACTTGAAGATCACACAGTAATTTCCGCCCAGAGGTATTTCAAAAGAATAGTCTTCACCTTCTTCTTCAATGTGGATTCTTTCTTGGTCTGCGTGGACGGTGATGATGAGAATAGCCAGTAGAACGCTCAGCTTTGTGGTTGAAGCCATGCTGGTCCGAGGTGTGTGTCCGTTGGTTGCCGACAATGTGTCTAATACTGTGTGAGCAGTGATGTCCTGTAAGCCAGTGGCTCAGTCCTTCCGCCCCGACTCTGTGTGTTTTTCAGTGTGTGTGCCTGTTTGTGTGTGTGTGTGTCTGTTGGCTCCTCCTGCGTTCCTTGTTAGCAGCACATCAATACTTTTACTCACCAACTAAACCACATCACAGGAAATATACTATACTGAGAAACAACAGGTGCGTTGGAACCAACACCCACTCATGCCAGGAAGATGGTTAATCTGATAATAATAATAATAATAATAATAATAATAACGTTATTTGTATAGAGCTTTTCCTGCAAACGTTGCAGCTCAAACTGCTTTAATCATTATATAATCTTAATTTAATTATTTTGTAACTTAAATGCAATATTAAAAGGATGGGTTTTTATAATCTTAATTTAATTATTTAGTCATTTAAAGGCAATATTAAAAAGATGGGTTTTTAGTCTTGACTTGAACATATTTGCTGAGGTTGCATCCCTAATGTAAACTGGCAGTGCATTCCACAATTTGGGTGCATAAAATGAGAATGCAGCCTCACCAAATCTCTTCTTTTGTACATGTGGTACACAGAGAAAACCAGCGTCAGAAGACCTGAGAGCTCTATTGGGTTGATATGCTAGCAAAAGGTCTTTCAAATATTCTGGTGCTATGCCAGTGAGAGCTTTATAAACAAGCAGAAGTAGTTTAGTAGTGCTTCCTTAGATACTGAGTGTTCATATTGTGGTCATCATTCATTCTGAATGATGTCAAAAACACCTCAAAATCAACTCATTATATCAACTCTTTCTGAATTGTCTGAAAAGTCGTTTTGTCATGTAATGCAGAAGATTTGACGACTCAGTAAGCAAAATATGTCACAAAAAACTGGTCTGGGCTAATTAACTAGTAAAGTCAGGGCCAAATGAGGAGATTGACTAATGAAGGCCTGGACTACATTTAGAGTAAGAAACTTCCCTTTGAAGAGCTGACAGCTCTGTGACTGGTGATGTGTTGAGGAAATAAGAGGCTCAAAAAGGCAGAGGGGGGGTAGTAGCCCGCCTTATATATATATATATATATATATATATATATATATATATATTATTACACTAAAGTCATCACTCCATAATCATATAATAACAATAACAATAACAATATTATTATAATTACTATTATTATTAATAATAATAACTTTTATTTGTATAGCGCTTTTCCCGCAAATGTTGCAGCTCAAAGTGCTCCAAACATTATATAATCATAACTTAATTTAATTATTTTGTCATATGCATGACATTAGCAATAGGCCATACCAATCACAATGTATTACCAATGTAAATACAATAACAAATTATGTACATTATGGTTAGTTTGACAGGTTTACAATTGTTTAATAAACAATGAAACTATAATATGCCAGTTTAGAAACAAAATACTTGAGCAATATTATAAGACATCTTTATCAAACATGTTGTTCTGATTTATGTCCCGAATGATCTAATACAAATGAGAATACTCTCATGAAGTAACTGGTCTTTTTTTAGACATACTGTGCTCATATTGTTATTGGACGGAGACAGTGTAGAGAGACAGGGAGACAGTGTAGAGAGACAGGAAGACAGTGTCAGGGGTGCAAACTGGTGATGGCCCAAAAAGGTGACACAACATTTTTTTGTGGCTAACCTTAGAGTGGGGATAGCTCTAGCACTAACGGTGGTCTAACAATGATGCATGTGTAAGTAGCAGCAGCCCTGACCTTAACACCTGCAGAATTACAGTTTTACGGTAAAAACTGTTTACCGTGACTGTACACTCTATGCTGTCTGGAATTGTACCTAGCTCCCTGAAGCTAAAAGTTATTTCAACAGCAGTTTAGTAGACAGGGAGATTAGTTAGCTCGCGCATCATGTGACTTGGATGAGACTTAGACCCCCCCTCCCCACAAAAAATATTGTTTTTGCAGATCTACACAATTCACATGGATGACATATTTTGAGATAAAAACGGCTAATTTAGCAGAAAGGTGACAAGTTTGCACCCCTTCAGTGTAGAGAGACAGGAAGAGGACTGAGGGAGCTGCTGTCTCCTCTCCCTTCCCCTTGGCAGAGCAGGAGCCATTGACCGTTTTTACTTTGTACTCTGTGTCTCTCTAGCTGATCTTCTGCACTTTCCCAATATCTGTATAAATATCTGTATAAAAGAGAGATACAGAAGGGGTATATAATCCACTAATCAAAAATCCTTTAGATTAGTTTCAATCTTTTTGTCATTGGACAGAGTACAACAAAAAGAATACAAAATGTTTTGATCTAGGCACAGGGTCAGCGATAGTCAGCCCCCCTGGAGCAATTAGAGGTTTAGTGCCTTGCTCAAGGGCACAATGGCAGTAGTAGGCACCTTAGATATGATGCCAGCAACCCTCCAGTCACCAGCTCTCATGCAGCTACCTCCTGAGGGGGGGATCAAACCAGTGACCTTCCGATTGCTAGCCGGCCTCTCTAACCTCTAGACTACCTGCCTCTCTAACCTCTAGGCTACCTGCCTCTCTAACCTCTAGGCTACCTGCCTCTCTAACCTCTAGGCTACCTGCCTCTCTAACCTCTAGACTACCTGCCTCTCTAACCTCTAGGCTAACTGACCTCTAACCTCTAGGCTACCTGCCTCCCTAACCTCTAGGCTACCTGACCTCTAACCTCTAGGCTACCTGACCTCTAACCTCTAGACTACCTGCCTCTCTAACCTCTAGGCTACCTGACCTCTAACCTCTAGACTACCTGCCTCTCTAACCTTTAGGCTACCTGCCTCTCTAACCTCTACTATTGCTGTTTTATCATGATCATTTTATCCAAGGGTCTCTGTATCAAATATCACATCACATCACATCAGGCCTATCACTTTCTCTATCTCTCCTCTAAACACTAACCATTATGTGGTTGCTAATTTCAACTATGGTTGTGCATGAAGAACTAACTGAAAATGCAAGACATTTTCAATCTGTCCTGGAGAAAAATAGACACATTCATTACTACTTAAAATGCATAAAATTAAAATCAAGCACCCCACATCAAGTGCAAATGATTAGAACATCGTTAGAGAAGATTTTGGAGGAGCCTGTCTTATTTAAACCTCAGACATTTAGTTTGGTTTGCTCTTGATTGTTGAAGTGAGTAGTATCACCATGGCGAGATCATAAGAGATCTCTGAGGCCTTCAGAAAGGTTGTAGATGTAGTCTGAGGAGGGATTTGAAAAGATCTGGAATCAGCCATTCCACAGTCTACACAGTGGAGAACATTTAAAACAACTGCCAACATGGCCAGGTCAGGCCGTCCTAGCAAGTTCAGCCCTAGAGCAGACCACAAGATGCTTAAAGAAGTCTCCAACAATCCTAAAATGTCATCACAGGACCTACAGGTAGCTCTTGCCAAAGTTGATGTGACATTTTTATGGGAGGTGTGCAAGGAGGAAATCCTTGCTGTAAAAAAAAAAACATCAGGGCAAGAACACCTAGACAAACACCATGGGCCCTATTATGCACTTCTTAACTTAATAATAATAATAATAATTTATTAAATTTATATAGCGCTTTTCCGAGGCTCAAAGACGCTGACAATATAGGATACACATGGGGAAACACAAAAACAACAAGTAACAACAACAAGTAACATGGAACACAGAGTCAGCGAACGGGGAGGGGGGGGGTGGTGTAGAGTCCGGTGTTGATGTTGCTGGGAGCCTCGATGGATGTGGCGGCGGCAGCGGAGAATGCCTGCCTTGGTGGCAGCAGCAGCAGTGAGGCGATGGTTGTGGTTCAGTGAGTGTAGGTGAGACGAGAGAAGGGCAGGGGGAGGTGGGGGGCAGGTGAGATGGCCGGGAGTCCAGGGCAAAACGACAGGCAGTGAACCAGAGCGACAGCGCGGTGCCGCCGTTGCCGTTGTCATCAGTATTTCCAGCCTGGGACCGAACCCGCGCGGCCGGCCAGCCTAGCCGTGCCATGCCAGCGACCAAATCGCGCAGCAGTGAGTGAAGGCTGGGAAGGACCGACACTCACCTGCGGAGATGGCAACCCCCGAACCGGGGAGGGAGTGGTGGCTACCTCCCGGGACGAGGGTAGTAGCACAGCACGGCCAGGCCAGCAATGTCTGAGAGCGGCGCGCAGCGGGTCGGTCGGCAACACAGAGCCGGGGGACAGGAACGATGAGGCGGTGAGTACTGCAGTCCGGTAGTGAAGGCGGTGAGTTCTGCAGTCCGGTAGTGAAGGCGGTGAGAGGCGGGAGATGGCGGGGGGGAAGGCAGCGGAGGTCGGCGGGACAGGATACAAAAAGGATAGGACAGGATACAAAAAGGATAGGACAGGATACAAAAAGGATAGGACAGGATACAAAAAGGATAGGACAGGATACAAAAAGACAGGATACAAAAAGACAGGACCGGGAAACAGAAGCGGCAGTCACAACGCGGACGCCAGCGTGCTCTGAACCCGGAAAAACAACTACGGCAAACGCAACAGGACAAACAGTCTTAATTAAGACGCACCGCCAGGTTAAGACCTACCGCCACCCTTATTATCGTTTCATACGCGCTACTGCTATTATGCAGGTGTCGATAGGCGCCCACACATAAGACGTAATACTCCCGTGCATATATTACTCATTGTGGGAGTGTTCATATGTTAATGAAGTGCACTAGGCGCCCCTGCTATTATGCGATCTGACTTTGCTCCTAGCGCTAAGAAGTGGTTTGAAAAGTTCTTAAGTTTAGACTTCATGCACGTTTTGAAACACGAGCGCGCCTCCGCGGTTTGCGCATGCATGTGGGCACACATGAACACGCACGTGGCTCCACGGCAAGACGTCAATTACGGTCACAGTATAAATGCTTTATTTCAGAAGGGAGAGGCCAGCGCTGTACAGTATGTTGCCTCCGCATACTGTGCACATACAGTACGAGCATGCCGTGCGTAATATAATGACATCAACATCTGTCATTCCTGCAGTCTTCCAGCGACCCCTCTGTAATACTTCTCAACTCACAAGCGGAGGTATTGCCGTGTTTATTCAGAAAATAATCATGCACGAGCTTGTTACTTTCTTCTGCAGAGAAGCGCGCTGACCTCCTTCTTAGGACTTCCATAATAGCATAGCGCTAATGACTCAACGCAGCCGGTTCTTAAAGGGAATGGCACCTGGCACGCTGATTGGGTTGATTGAGAAGACGCCCAAAACACACCCATGACTAATTTCTTTGCTTAGCGCCGGGTTTTAGGCGCCCACTACCGCACGCATAATAGCAAAATGGCCTTGACCACGCCTCCACGTCTTAAGTTTAGATCTACCGCCTCGTCTTATTGCTTAAGACTTATGAAGTGCATAATAGGGCCCCATGACTTCTGGAACAATGTGCTTTGGACAGATGAATCCAAAGTTGAATTATTTGGACACAGTAAGAGAAGACATGTTTGGCGCAAACCAAAGACAGCATTTGAGCACAAGTACCTCATACTTAGGCCCCATCCCATTACATTATGGGGCGATTGTGGCACAGGAGGTAGAGTCACCGTCTAATGATCACAAGGTTGGCAGATCAGCGGTTCGAGCCCCGACTGGCCACATGTCGAAGTGTCCTTGGGCAAGACACTGAACCCCAAAATTGCTCCCAGTGAGGGGGCCAGCGCCTTGCATGGCAGCTTGTCGCCATGTGTGTGTGAATGGGTGAATGAGAGGCTGTTGTAAAGCGCTTTGGAGCAGCAAAAAAGGGGCTATATACCGGTAAGTGCAGTCCATTTACCATTTACACCCCTTACCCCTACCATTTAGCCCTACCGCTCTATTTTGAGCATTCACGTGTAGAGGTAGGGTGTCCTGATTCATGTTGGCATCGAGAGTTAGGGCGAAGTGGTAGGGCAATTTGGCCCTCCAAACTGATTTCTTTCAGAGGCACACTTCAAAGCGAGGGTTCAAATCGAGTGTTGAAATCTCCCGGAATGTAGACTAATAATCTAATTCAGAAATGCAATGGAATTTCAAACAAGATGTAGGAGAATGTCCTAAACTGCTAAACTGAAACTGGTCAAGTGCTCCTTTGGAACTAGGAACTTAGGTCGATTTTGTGTAGGGCTCCCTATTGGTTGATTCAGAGATTCTCTGTGAGTGGAGAAACTTGGGTATCATCAATGTGTAACACACATGTTTTCCAAGTCGAGGAGCACTTTGAACACAGCGTGTGTGTGCTCTGATGGCCTACCTGTACCTGGGCTGAAGAGGGGGTGACTGCTGACAGCTGTCACACTGCGGCTAACGCTCACCAGGCGTGCAGTCAGCTCCACCGGGCCCTCCGTCTGTCCTCCCTCTGAAGGGGGCTCCTGGAGGGCAGCCTTCCCCCCCGGCTGGGCCCCCTGCTGAGTGGGGGTCCTGAGCTGGGCGCAGGTCAGGGAGAGCTGGGCCCCTCCAGGGGTCTGTTTGAGACACAGGTCCTGGAGGTGAGGCTGAGACAAGAAGGAAGAGGGAGCCCCCTGCTGGCTGTGGAGGGCAAGGCTCTGCACCTGAAGCAAAAATCAGGAAATCAAACAACATACAGTAGGTGTGTAGGTACCCTATAGTGCTTGTTTGCTTGTTTAATAGTGTGTAGGGCCATGGTGAATGTGTGCTATGTATGTGTGTGTGTATGTGTGTGTTTTACCTGTGCATTAGCAGATTGCTGGTTGGCCGTGGACTGTGCCAAGGCATCTGATTGGACAGCAGCAACAGCTGTGGTGGGAGTGAAGATGAGCTGAGGGGAAGAGAACAGCCTGGCTTTGGTTACTGGACACTCAGACAGAAACGTCATGTTCCTGTGGAAAGACAACTTTGGTATTTTCAAGTCACCTTTCTTTCGCTGCATTTTCAGTGCATTTTCGGTGCACCTTTCTACACAAACTTTACCCCAACATTGGACCAGTACATTTGAGTGTCCGGTGGATGTGGTTCATTGAAATCATTTTGAAATCAGTTTTTTAGAATGAGATCCTGACACCTTATTCAAATACCCCACCCATGCATTATCAGAGAAACACATTCATTAACACTTCCCGAAACTTTGTTGAAGGAAAATCCCAAAGTTGCATAGATTGTTTTTAAATGTTCCACTCGAATTCTTTTTATAATTTTATACAGACCACCCCAATACTAGCTTCTTTAATGAACTTACAGCGCTTATCTCCATCATTACTACTGAATTTAATGGTCTGATCATTGCTGGTGATTTCAATATTCATGTAGATAACTCAGAGGACAACAAAGCCAAAGAACTCTCTGTTCTGTTAGATGTTTTTGAACTTCAACAACATGTGAACCTCCCTACTCATAATCGAGGTAGGGCTGCCACAAACGATTATTTTCATAGTCGACTAGTCACCGATTATTTTAACGATTAGTCGACTAATCGGATCATAAATTACAGCTTATCGCACAATTACTCAATCGCTCTTATTTAGCTATCATCTTCTAAATCAGCTTCTAAATTTAGCTTGAAGTTGTTAGTTGTTGTTGTAGGCATGTGCTAACTAAAAATAAAGACAATTAAAATGATTGTTCACTCAAAAATAGATATTTTAATGAACTTTGCAGATTTATTTCTGCCATCACTTGCATGTAATGTAATGTAAAGAGTAGTAGAGAGTGCAAACTGCTGAGTAAAATGAGGTAGGCTAGGCACTAGGCAACCAAAAGAATACAAAAACAAAAATAAATACTTGTACAGAGTACAAAAGTTTTGCTTTGCTTCACTCATCTCTGGCATCAAACATACATTTTAAATGTATTGAATAGTGCTGCAAAATAAAATGAGGTAGGCACTAAGGCAACTAAAAAAGAGCAATTATCCACAAAAAGAAATGTTTGTAGAGAAAAGGTTTGGTCTCAATCAAATAACATAACAAAGAAAAGTGCAGGAGACTGAGCAAAGAAATTGTTTCTCTCCTGTGTGGACTATTCATTCATAGCGAGGAAAGTCAGCATTTCCACATGTTCTGGAGAGAGGCTTGCTCTCTTTTGAGAGCAGATGTTCCCTGCTGCAGAGAAGATCCTCTCGGATGGGGTGGAGGTTGCAGGGATGCACAGAAAAGATTTTGCCAGCTTTGATAGTGTGGGGAAACGCCCCTAATGTGCGTTATTTTGGCAGGCGAGATGTCAAACTTTTCTACCACCTCCTCCTACAGCACATAACGTAAAATAATGAAAGATGGCTTTTAACGTAACGATATCGTTAGCCAATAACAAGCTAACTAGCTTACCGAGACGAGCCATCGTCTTCCTCGTCATCTGCCACAACGTGCTTCCTTTTTAGATGCTCGCGCATCATAGACGTGCTGCCATGATAAGCGAGTTCAGCTTTGCAAATTGTATATTTTACATTGTTTTTTTCAACGTTGTGGTTGAAATGCTCCCACACTTTAGAGGTACGAGGACGGGAAGACATTTCTCTGTTTGTTTTTCCGGGGACGTCACGTGTGCCCCGGATGACCGACACTGCGCATGTACATCAAAGACACTGGGAGACGCTAGCCAGTGGCAGCTTCAGGGAAGAAGAAAAAAAAAAAAGAAGTTTAATAAAAACTTATTTCAGCTCCAAAAAAACATGCGACGACGTCGATTACCAAATATGTCGGCGACGATTTTGGTAATCGACGTCGTCGCGACTAGTCGACTAATCGTGGCAGCCCTAAATCGAGGTCACACTCTGGACCTTATCATCACCAAAGGCTTAGATATTTCAAATGTTGTTGTAACTGACATTGCCCTGTCTGACCACTGTTGCATATTCTTTGACGTATCTATCTTTCCTGTTATTCAAACTATGTCTAAAACTATTTCCAAACGATATATCAATGAAAAGACCAGTGCACTGTTCACACAGGCCTTTTCCCTAGCCCCCCCTCCCAAACTTCTATTCCAACCTCAGTAATGACCTTCTACACGATTTCAACTTAAAAATCACAAAAACCATTGATGATATTGCACCCATTAGATCCAAATGCATCTCTGGTAAGCAAAAAGCTCCCTGGAGAACTGCCCCATCCGTAAAGACCCAAAAAAGAGAATGTTGTAAAGCAGAGCGCAGATGGAGAAAAACAAACCTTCAAGTCCACTATGATATCTATAAAGAGAATCTTCAGAACTATAACTTAGAAATAAGAAGTGCCAGGCAATCATTTTTCTCTAAGATCATAAACAATAACATCAATAATGCCCGCATCCTTTTCAGAACTGTTGAAAGACTAACAAATCCCCCAACACCCATTGCTCAGGAATTTCACTCAACTAGTAAATGCAATGAGCTTGCATCCTTTTTTAACATTAAAATAGAAACCATTAGACAAGGCATTAGGTCTTCTGTGTCAGGCATGAAAAACATGTCCCCATTAACAACCCCAAATAGGGCGGACATAACAACCATGTCACAATTTAACACCATTGATTACAAGACCCTAGATAAAATCATGTCACGTCTTAAACCATCCACCTGTGCCCTTGATGTCCTGCCAACAAGCTTTTTTAAAAACATATTTAGCTGCATGGCAGGCGAACTAATACAAATAATTAACACCTCCCTTTCATCAGGAATCTTCCCTGAAGCCCTGAAAACTGCAGTTATTAAGCCTCTACTAAAAAAGAACGGCCTAG
Organism: Nansenia antarctica; assembly: GCF_963989245.1. Classification (NCBI taxonomy): domain Eukaryota; kingdom Metazoa; phylum Chordata; class Actinopteri; order Argentiniformes; family Microstomatidae; genus Nansenia; species Nansenia antarctica. Next base: position 29,005,254 of record NC_137676.1, read on the forward strand.
ACCCATTTGTACTAAACAACTACAGACCCATATCAAACCTTCCCTGTACAGGAAAAATTATTGAAATGGTTGCCCACGAACAACTTAGCAATTATTTGACCCTAAATGATCTCTTTGATGACTTTCAATCAGGCTACATAGCACTGAAACGGCCCTTATTAAGGTCCTTAATGACATTCGCGTAAACACAGACTCCGGAAAAATCTCAGTTTTGGTACTACTAGATCTTAGTGCTGCCTTTGACACTGTAGACCATGACATTCTAATAGATAGACTAAAAACCTGGGTAGGACTTTCGGGCACTGCCCTAAACTGGTTTAGATCCTACCTACAGGACAGAAGCTACTATGTCTCCATTGGCAACTTTGTATCTGACCAAATTAAAATGACATGTGGGGTTCCCCAAGGGTCAATCCTTGGCCCCCTTCTATTCAATCTCTACATGCTTCCATTGGGACACATCATAAAAAAGAACAAAATTGCCTACCACAACTATGCGGATGACACTCAAATCTACATAGCCCTCTCACCGAACGACTATAGTCCCATTGACAATCTCTGTAATTGCATTGAGCAAATAAACGCCTGGATGACACAAAACTTCCTCCAACTAAACAAGGACAAAACAGAGATAATTGTATTCGGTGCACCTGACAAAAGATCGAAAGTCAGTGCAAAACTTGATTCTCTCTCTCTTCACAGTAAAAAACAGGTCAGAAATCTTGGTGTAATTCTAGACTCCGATCTAAACTTCAACAGCCACATAAACTCAATAACTAAATCAGCCTACTATCACCTGAAAAACATAACAAGAATGAGAGGTTTCATGTCCAAGCAAGACCTTGAAAAACTCATCCATGCATTTGTTTCGAGTAGACTTGATTATTGTAATGGTCTACTAACAGGCCTATCTAAAGGAGCTGTTCGTAAATTGCAGCTCATCCAAAACGCCGCTGCTAGGGTCCTAACAAAAACAAAGAAATTTGAACACATTACACCAATCCTGAGATCCCTGCACTGGCTACCAGTCTCTCAGAGAATTGAATTCAAAATCCTCGTAATTACATACAAATCACAAAATGGTCTTGGACCAAAATACATATCAGATCTCCTCCCACCCTATATTCCCGCAAGGTCCCTAAGGTCAGCTGAGACAAATCAGCTAATAATTCCAAGAGTAAAAACAAAACACGGTGCAGCAGCTTTCAGTCACGCTGCTGCATGCTCCTGGAACAAACTCCCTGAAGAAATCAAACAGGCCCAAACCCTTAACATATTTAAATCTAAGCTAAAAACCTTCATGTTTTGCACCAGTTATGATTAAACACAAACACTTCTATCAATGTATTTTTTCCATTAACTATTGTCTTTTTAAATGTTTTATCTATTTACTTCTTATATTTGCTTTTATTCATTGTAATTTTTATTTTCTTATGCTCCTCTTGCTGTATTTTTAAATAATGCATGTAAAGCACTTTGAATTGCCCCTGTTGTATGAAATGTGCTATACAAATAAACTTGCCTTGCCTTGCCATGCCTTGCCTTGCCATGTCAACTAAATGAAGGAGTTAAAAGTGTGTTTTGCTGAAGGTGTTTTGCACTTGCAATACGTGGCCCATGGTCATTTTAAGCCTCACAAACTGCAAAATGTTGGGTGTATACATGTGAGTGTGTGTACGGGTGTACATGTCTGTGTGTGTGTGCAATCGTGTGTGTGTGTGTGTGTGTGTGTGTGTGTGTATGTATGTGTGTGTGTTTGTGTGTGTGTGTGTGTGTATGTGTGTGTTTATGTGTGTGTGTGTGTGTGTGTGTGTTTATGTGTGTGTGTGTGTGTGTGTGTGTGTGTGTGTGCTTATGTGTGCTTATGTATGTGTGTGTGCTTATGTATGTGTGTGTGTACCGTATGTACATTTGTCTGTGTGCTTGCATGTGGGTCTCACACCCTTACCATCTGAGCCCGCAGATACATCTGAGCCTGGCTGGCAGTGAGGGCGGGGCCGGAGGTGTTCCCCAGGAGCACAGCCTGCTGGGGGATTCCTGTAGAGGCGGAGCCAACACTCTGGGCCCTGCTGATCAGCTGGGCCGCTGCCTGGGGGGAGGTCAGGGTCATCTGGGCCAGGAGGACAGACATGCAGTCATGAGAAGATGTACAGACAGACCATACTGCACCATCACACTACCCAACCCAACCGTGGGTTGAGCTGGGCTGGGCTGGGCTGGGCTGGGCTGTACTGGGCTGGGCTGGGCTGGGCTGGGCTGGGCTGGGCTGGGCTGGGCTGGGCTGGGCTGGGCTGGGCTGGGCTGGGCTGCGCTGGGCTGGGCTGGGCTGGGCTGGGCTGTAATGGGCTGTACTGGGCTGGGCTGTACTAGGCTGGGCTGTGCTGGGCTGTGCTGGGCTGGGCTGGGCTGGGCTGGGCTGGGCTGGGCTGGGCTGAGCTGAGCTGAGCTGTACTGGGCTGAGCTGTACTGGGCTGGGCTGGTTACGCCTCCGCCAGAGTGGCTGTAACAGCACTGGGAAGGACGATGTGTAAAGAAAAGCTCTGCGCCAGCTCAGTGTGGTGTGAACGGGCCCCACAGCCATACACACATAGACATAGAGTGAACAAACAAGAGCACAGTATACAGAAACAGCCCCAGTCAGAGCAGAAATGGCGGATCCGGCCCACATCTGTTTTCTACCGGCATCCAGATGTGGCCCAGGTCCAACTTTGATCCCCGGGCCGGAAGTGGGCCGGCTCTGGCTGCCTCTCCTGAGCCTTGTTTTTGCCATGAAAAGGCCAGACCCTGGCCAGCATGTGGCCCAGATCCCAACCACACTCGGACCAAAGATGGCCCAGTAGTACAATATATCTGGGCCACATTCCTCATACCAGAGCTGGCCAACAGCAAATTGCTAACTCTCAGCCAGGGCTGACTCTAATACTTGCCGTTTCCTATAATACTAGCCGTTACGTGACACGGTCTGGTGAAAGGGGTAACAAGTCGGCAACCAATCAAAATGTTCTGACTTTTATTTTGAAACACGAAATGCATTTCGACGTTGTTGAGAATCACAACACACACTCGCTAGTCAAGCTAAAATACTGCAATGCAATGGATTGGGTGAGTTATCCCCACTGCTACCTAGTTAACTACAACACTACTTTACAAGTGAAACTTACTCTCTCTGTCCTTCGTCGTAGGCGGTCGCATTTTTCGCTCTCTCTCTCTCTCTCATTTTTCTCTCTCTCTCTCTCTCTCCACACCACCGTTGTCTTGTCTTGTGTCTGCTTTCTGCTGGAGTTTTGCACTGTTTCTTCGAAACTACAAACTACAAACATGGAATTGATAAGCTGGTCTCTCAACACAATTGACAAAAGAAATTCTACAAGAAACTCAGGACAAGGCGAACCTGCGTGCCCGCATGGCACTTTTGAAGACGTCGAAGACGTGTACCTATTTGGATTAATGATAGCAGGACATCTGCTATTTGGCCTGAGCATTGTCCTGGTCTATCGAAAAATTGGAGACGGCAGCTGCACTTAAGCTGGCCGGCATATTAAATGACATAGGCAGAGTGGTGAGTAATCAAACTGTCTTGACATCTGAACAAAATCACAAGATGGAAGGCCTGAAAAACTCACTAATCTGCAAGAAGATCTAGTGATTTTAGACAACAGAGTAGACTTATTGTTCAGGGGTTTGAATGATGTCTATCACTTGGATTTATAGCAGGTCATCTCAACCTGCTGTGCTATCGAAAACTTCCCAAGAAAACTAATCTCCATTGCGACCCCCCCCTGCTCGGCCCACAAGGTCGTCTGCAGAAAACTCACATGCAAAACCCGTCTACACCCCCCCCCCTCCCCCATGGACACCTGGACTACACATGGACATGCACACCCCCCTCCCCCCCCCGACATGCACACCCCCCTCCCACCCCCGTCAAGGACTCCTGGCACCCCCATCCCCCCGGCGTTGTTGACTTCCGTCAAAGACTATACATGGACAAGCACCACCACCCCCCCACCCCCCCACCCAATCCCGCTGCCTTCGCCGCCGCCGCCCCCCCCCCCTCCCCACAGTATGCTTATTTAGTGACATGTATGCTTGTGGCAGCACAGTGCGCCGATTAGAATCAACATTGTTGTACAAGGCAGTAATGTGCTTATTATTATGTTTAGTAGACATGTCAACATTACAGTTCTTTCATAGCTACTCTTGTATCTTTAACTTTACTTTACTGGTCCCAGCGGGCTCCCTCTCATTTTGTTATTATTATGGTATGCTTATTTAGTGTAAGCAAAGTAGATGGTTATACAAGGCAGTAATGTGCTATTATTACTATGTTTAGTTCAGGGGTCTGAATGATGTCTACCATTTGGATTTATAGCAGGTCATCTCAACCTGCTGAAAACTAATCTCCATTCCGGCCCGCCCCTGCTCGGCCCACAAGGTCGTCTGTTATTATTAGTAAGCTTGATGTAGTTATACAAGCTTGTAACCCCTCCCTCCCCTCCCTTCCTGTTGTCTCGTGTCCCCCCCCCCATCTCTGTAATCTTGTTTTCAATCATTGTTCTATTCTGTAATCTTGTTTTCAATCATTGTTTCTATTGTAAAGTGCTCTGAATTGCATTCAGTACAGTTCCAAGGTAGTACTACCCAAGTTCTATCAGCATGTTAAATGTGCAACAAGAGGAGAAAAAACACTGGACAAGGTATACACCAACATCAAGCTTGCTTACAAGGCTAGACCGCTAGCTCATCTAGGCATGTCTGACCACGTGTCAATCCTCCTGATCCCAGCCTACACTCCCATGAGGAAAAGTGCTCCCATCACCACTAAGACTGTCAGAACCTGGCCAGCAGGGTCCGCTCCACTGCAGATCTGCCTGAATGACACCTCATGGCAGGAATATGAGCATGAGGACCTGGAACAGTTCACGTCGTCGGTTCTGAACCACATAGTGAACTGCACCAACTCAGCCACCGTGGACAAACGTGTCCGGGTCTACCCCAACACGAAGCCATGGATGACTGTGAAGGTCCAAAAACTGCTCAAGGAGAGGGACAACGCCTTCTCAGCGAAGGACACACTGCTGTACCGCACCACCAGGGCTAACCTAAAGCGTGGCATCCGGGAGGCCAAGGCAGACCACAGAGAGAAGATTGAGGAATGCTTCCTGAGCAACGACTCCAGGCGGGTGTGGCAGGGGGTTCAGCACATGACAAACTTCAGAGCCAACAGGCTCACAGCCGCGGAGGACGACCCCCTGCTGGCGAAAAAGCTGAACTCCTTCTACGCCCGGTTCGACGAGGGGCGAACGGAGGTAACCACAACACAAACACCACTCTCTCCAGCTCTCAGCAGCCTCACCCTCACAGAGCATGAAGTGAGACGCGTGCTGAAGGCGGTGGACCCCAGAAAAGCCTCAGGGCCGGATGGCGTCCTGGGACGGGTGCTGAGGGACTGCGCCGACCAGCTGGCCGGGGTTTTCACCAACATCTTCAACCAGTCCCTGTCCCAGGCCACCATCCCACCCTGCCTGAAAACCTCAACTATCATCCCAGTCCCGAAGAAAAGCACGGTGAGCTGCCTAAACGACTACCGCCCGGTGGCACTCACACCAATCATCATGAAGTGCTTCGAGAAACTAGTCCGGGCCCACATAGTCACACGCCTCCCGCCCAACCAGTTCGCCTACAGAGCCCACAGGTCCACAGAGGACGCCATCGCGACGACTCTCCACTCCACTCTATCCCACCTGGAGAGGGGGAACAGCTACGCGAGACTGCTCTTTGTGGACTTCAGCTCTGCCTTCAACACCATCCTTCCAGACAGGCTAGTGACCAAACTACTAGACCTGGGACTATCACACTCTATCTGTGCATGGATCAAGGACTTCCTGTCTGACCGCCCCCAGAGGGTGTGGGTGGGCTCCCACACCTCCACAGCCCTCAGACTCAGCACTGGGTCCCCCCAGGGCTGCGTGCTAAGCCCCATCCTCTACAACCTCTACACCTACGACTTCACCCCCGTCCACCCCAGCAACTCCATCGTAAAGTTTGCAGACGACACCACCGTGGTGGGCTGCATCTCGGGGGGGGACGAGGCGGCGTACAGGGATGAGGTGGAGCAGCTGGGCAAGCTGTGCAAGGTTAACAACCTGCTGCTGAACCAGTCAAAGACCCAGGAAATCATCGTGGACTTCAGGAGGAAAAAATCTGAGGTCCAGCCCCTGCTCGTCGATGGAGGGAGCGTGGAGAGAGTCTCAACCCTCCGATTCCTGGGGGTGCACATACAGGATGACCTGTCCTGGAAGACCAACACAGCAGCCATCATCAAGAAGGCATAACAGCGGCTCTACTTCCTGAGAGTCCTCAGGAAAAACCACATCAGACAGGAGCTGCTTGTGACCTTCTACCGCTGCACAGTGGAGAGCATCCTCACCTACTGCATCTGCGTGTGGTTCTCCAGCTGCACAGCCGCAGAGAGGAATGCGCTACAGAGAGTCGTGAGATCGGCCCAGAAGATCACCGGCGCCCCCCTCCCCTCTCTGGAAGAGCTGTACAACACACGCTGCCTCAGGAAGGCCTCCAAGATCTCCAGAGACCCATCCCACCCTGGGAACGAACGCTCGAACGCTGCCCTCGGACAGGCGGTTCAGGACCATGTTTGCAAGGACAAATAGACTGAAGCTCAGCTTCTACCCCAGAGCCATTCAGGCCCTGAACACAGCAAAGACCTAGGTTCTAGGCCCTGGACAATCTAGACAATTTGATGGCAGCTACTAGATTGTAATCAAGTGCAATACTGAAACACAACTGTGAACATTTCAAACCTGCAAACTGCGACACTTTAAAATGAATGTGCAATAACACGATGTGCAATATGACAACCCTCGGGTACATAAGGTTCAGAGATAGGAAATGTTAGAATAGGTATAGCATAGCATAGAGTACAGCACAGTGTTTTATTTGTATAGTATAGTATAGTGGATAGTGTACATAGCCTTTATTTATGTAAACCAGCTCTTTTCCCTTCTTGTTTTTTGTTTTTTTCCTAGCACCAGGGGAGCCCCCCCTCCCAAATGTCGTTGTATGGTACCTGTACTATATCAATGACAATAAAGACCATTCATTCATTCATTCATTCATTCATTCATTCATTCATTCATTCATTCATTCATTCATGTACGAAAGGCGCTATATAAATAAAGTTTCACTTCACTTCACTTTCACTTCACTCTCTCGCCCCCCTACTGGTGACACAAGCTGTGTTAGTTGACTAGCGAGTGAGTCATTGATTTTCAACAACGCTGAAATGTATTTACATTGTTCTAAATAATAGTCTGAACATTAAATTGGCTGCCACATGTGTCACACCACTGTTATCAATTGACTATCATCCCCAAGCACACCCCATGCATACGGACTACCTTACCCTTAACAAGCACACACCCGTGCATACAGACTACTGTAACCCTTAAGTTCATAGGCACTTTACTACTTGAACTATCTGTTTTATTACTAGTGGTCCTGCTAATTGTATCCTGTCTTATTTGTCACTTATGTCCTGTACTATTGTCACTTTTTAAAAATCTTGAATTATGCCTAGTGCCTTATTGTTTTGTGCTGCAATGTCAGGAACCGAAGCCTAAGAATTTTACTCTCTTAAGGTCTTTGCACACCAATGCGTGCGTTTACGCATGCGTATTTTTAAATCCGTCATCCGAAAAAAACGTTACGCACAGAGACCTTGCACACTGGTCCGTTGCGGAGTCCGTTGCGTTTTTTTACGTTGCGAACTTTTTTTGAAGAGGACAAGCGCGTCTTCAACCTCCGCCTGTCAAGAGCACGCCGCATCTCAGAAAATGCATTCGGCATTCTGACCCAGCGCTTCAGGGTTTACAAAAGGCCAATGGAGGTGAACCCTGACCTGGTAGACAGTATAATAAAGGCAACCGAGCATCTGCAGAGGCTCTACTAATTTGCGACACCTTCAAGAGGTATTTTGTCTCACCTGCTGGCCAACTAGGAGGCCAATTCAACCGTGTGCGTCGTGGACTCCCGTAGAGAAAGACTTTGTTACAAATTGAAAATTGAACACTTTGTTATTAGCTACATTGGCTATTGTTACTGTTACTTGTTACTGTTATATTTTGTAAATACTACTACACTTAACTTAAGTAAAAGAACAAAAGACCAGATGACTTTGTTTGTTTATTTTGCATTAATTATGTATATTTTTAATTTCTCTCTTTTCCAATGGCGCCCTGATTACATAAAATACAACTATACTACTACTACTACTGCTACTGCTACTACTACTACTACTACTACTACTACTACTACTACTACTACTACTACTACTACTACTACTACTACTATAACACTACTACTGCTACTACTACTACTAACACAATTATACACAGTAAAAATAACATAAACACAGGAAACTAATTATGTAATATGTAATACTCAGAAGAGCCCATCAAAAAAAAAATCACATATTATGATATGTTAAATATTCAGACTCCCCCCCCAACTCAGAAGCCCCCCCTAAAGGCAGAATCATGGACCAGCTCCTGCATCTTAATTTTAAGATACGAGAGCTTCTCTGGGGGGAGTTGTCTCATGGTGGGGGCCAAGCTGCTGAGAAAGGAGGACACATGATCCACCTTTTCTTTCCTCTCGTCCCTCTCTTCTCTCCAACGGAGGTACCGGTCTAGCCCATCGCCACACTCTGCCTGCCTCTGCACCCGTTTGGCACCCTGGCTACCTGGAGGGGCTATATTTAGAGGAGAGGTAGGGTCACACTCAAAGAAGAAAAAATCTGAAAGTTCTCAGTACTTGATTTAATCCATAGTTTTGCATGCACAGAGGAGGAAGCACATGCATGCAAAACGATGTATTAAACCAAATGCAGAGAACTTAATGACTTTTTTCCCCTTCTTTGAGTGTGACCCTACCTCTCCTCTAAATATAACTAATTTTGAGTTATACACACCAGTGGTAGGTGCAAATGATGTCTCAACTTGTTATACCTGAAGAGGCTGAGCTGGTCTGCTCTGTCTCCATCCCTACACTGGAGCTCTCCCTCTCTGTCTGTGTGTCCTCCTCATCCTCTGTCTCCATCCCTACACTGGAGCTCTCCCTCTCTGTCTGTGTGTCCTCCTCATCCTCTGTTTCATCCTCCTCATCAAATTGAACATTACTGTCTGATCTGTTGAAAGAAGGCGTTATCTGCGTTATGAAACCATACTGTGTGGCTAATAAGTTGCACTCTGCTGTAAGCATCATCATTGTTGTTGTGCATTTCTGGATAGGATAACTTTACCTTCTCTTTGTTGTGGACGATTTTAGGAAGGACATTGCCTCCATGTATTTCCATTTTTTATTGACGCTTGCTCCCTGACCGCTTCTACATTTGTCATCCCTCTTCTTGAGGATGTATGTGTCCCGCAAGTTGCGCCACATTTTCTTCACTTCCCCTGCTTTATACAGTAAAACAAGACAGCTTATTGCTAAATGGCATTCATACCTAACTAGCTAGCTACCCAGAACACAATCACTAGTCTACGAATGAATGAATGAATGAATGAATGAATCTTTTATTTCGAACATCATTTAAAAATAAAAAAATAAAAACGAAAAACTAATAATGACCACTAGTCTAATCTTTCGTAATCAATACATACCATTCCTGATTCCAGTCTGCTCTCCAATACTCTGCCATGTTCTGTCTTTATATTCTGAATCTTTGTAATCACGACTCTGTTTTTCATAAAGAGCTTTGTGACACAAGTAGGATGAGCTTCTCTTTCTCTTATCTAGTCTCACTTAACTTTACCTCAGTGGTGTCTCTCACTGTTTACCTCAGTGTACATTCGTGATTTCGTACGGTGGCCAGAGTTGGCCAGAGTTAAAAAAAAAACTACTCTCAAAACGCTTTTGACGGACGCGAAAAACGCAGAAAATCGAACCTGTTGCGTTTTTTTTTTTTGACAGACGAATATTTACGGATTGGTGTGCACGCGTGGTTGACACAACATGAGTTCTAATTTATTTTTTTAACGGACGTAAAAAACGCACGTAAAAAACGCATTGGTGTGCAAGGGCCTTTACACTTGTGTAATGTGACATAACAATAAAACTTGAAACGTGTTACTCACAGTGGTCTGTGTGGTTCCTGTCTGCAGAGAGGGAGCATTCTGATTGGAGCTCTGTCTGCCAGCCACTAGACTAGCCTGGAAACACAGATACAGATACAGATAAAGATAGAGACATACAGATACATATCTATACGTAGATAAAGATACTAACATAGAGATACATATCTATACATAGATAAAGATAGAGACATACAGATAGATAGATATTTTATTTAGCACAGAGTAAAAAAAATATTCATACACACAATAACCATAGTGTATATTGATTGAGTGATCGGTAGTGCATCAACCTTGGAGAGTCAAACAAACTGGAGATCGAACTCCCAACCATCTGATCCCACAGCAACCTATTCACAGTCCCAAAAGAGTGGAGATGTTTCTAACGGACTAACCAAGGCTAGGGTTGTTACGATACACATTACTGACAAGCTTTTTAAGCTTGCTGCTTCTTTAGCAACCAACGAGCAACTGTGAATCTCTAAGTTCAGACTTCCTGGTACTGGTCAGGGCATTAGCCTAAAGCGGGGTCTTCTCAACCTGGAATGTAAAGCACCTCATGCTCACTATTTGATTGACCTTTAACCTTTTGCAAGTCTGGATGTTAGTTATGAGAGAGTTTTGTCCTTCCTTTCCTGTTATGATTAATTATGTCTATTTTGCTAGTTTGCTTGCAAATAAAGGAGTCGAAAATAAACACAGACATGTGATAAGTGTGTGTGTGTGTCAGGTGTGTTGGGGTGAATGTAGGAACTAAAAGTTTTCAAATTTTTAAATTGCAAATGCAAATGACTTCATCGATTTACTGAAGTGAAATCAAATTGACCCCAACCCTGGTGTCTGTCATAATTAGATACCTCAAGATACCCTACCTCAAAAGTGAATTAAAAGGTACACCTCTTTCCAGGTCCCTGATTCTTAGAAACAAAAGAATCCTTTCTCCCATGGTGTAACTCTGACTTTGAGGTGAATCACACATTGAGGTAATTTAGAGATTTGCACCAGACCTGAGACGTGAGTTATGTTAAGTTAGGATTCTGCCCTTAGTGTGAGATTTTGTTGTTTTTTCATCTGGGTTTCCCCGGGCCCTGAACTCTCCCAGGTAAACAGTGCTTCATCACTGTCATAAGAGCAGGAAGCCAGAGACAGCTCTCTCTGAGAGAAGCACCAGTTGTGTTTAGTGTTTCCTTTTTTTCGTGGGATTACTTGCCTGGTTCAAAGGAATTATTAAACTTCTCACATAAGGGCTTCCTCCGATCTTCAATATTGGTGAGCGTAACAGATTTAGTTTGTAAATTGCTGATTGACTCTCCTGCCTCATATGGGATTCAAAATTGTATTTTGGGGGGATCTAACTAAGAAATATTGGGATTCTGCATTTGGAGCACATTAAATTTTGGTTAAAAAAATAAAATAATGTTTTTTTCAGTTGAGCTGGATCTCATTAATAACTTTTAACTTTTGGGACTATGGACTGGGTGGACATTTGGATCTTGTCTTGATATTACATGTTATCCATTAGCAGACGCTTTTATCCAAAGCGACTTACAATTAGAGATTACAGGGACAATCTCCCTGAAGTCATTTAGGGTTAAGTGCCTTACTCAAGGGCACACTAGTGGTGGTGTTCCCAGATGGTATTTGAACTCATGACCTTCTCATGACCTTCACTATCCACTAGGCCACCACTAACCCTATTCCCCTATCCCCCTACTATGTGAGTGTTTTATCCCTCCAATATAAATAACCTATACCTTATTGCATACTATTTTGAGCTTATGTATTTTCTGATGATTCTATATTGATGCTTAAGCATTAACAATGAATAAGTTAAAGGGGTAGGTACCAGGTTGTGAGTGTGCATATTAAGGCTATCTCAATATAGTATAAAGGTCTAGGGTTCAAATGATATGCTGCACGGTTCCCACTCCTTGTTTTGTACAGCACATCCTATTCAGGAAAGAATAGTTGACTGTTATAAGGTGACAGGAGACATTCTAAAATAAGGTAGTTCAGATCAATAAAACTGTTGTCTCGGCTGTTATGAACTGTCCTTAACACAGAAAACCTGAGGTGGCAACATGGCAAGTTAGCATGATGTAATTTAAATAATTTAACAATGATTTAACAATCCAATGCCAGTGGAGTCGGTAAATCTGTATTGAAACAATTTCAAATTGTACAACAAAGACTGCGGCTGATCCACCCTTCAAGGAATGTTTCTTTTGAATGAGAGTGTACTGTATATGTGACAGCAGCTGGTGAAAGGGGGAACAAGTCGACAACCAATCCAAATGTTTTGACTTTTATTCGGAAAAAGTTGTGCTAGTCCGCAGTTTGAGGATGTTTTCGAAGAACATTTTTAATTGAAGTTTGCTTGCAAGCTAATCTTGTTTTGTGAGCCAATATTGCAATATGTTGTCTTGTCTAGCGAGTGTGTCATTGATTTTCAATTGAAATCTATTTACATTTTTCAGAATAAAAGTCTGAACATTTGGTCGGTTGCCGACTTGCTCCCCCTTTCACCAGCTGCCGTCACATTTTATTTCTATGACCCTACATGCCTCTCTGTGTGGGAGTTAACGTGGAGTGAGGGCAGGAAGGAATTCATTACCATGCTCTATCAGCTAGCCAATAGCACTGATGGCTGTTTGAAAATGTTGTTGAATCCTCTCTGGTATAGAGAATTGTCTGGACACATACTCTATGTACACAGGACTTCTAACCAGCTAACCAGAGAAAAATGGGCTAAAGCATTATGGAATTGTAATACTGTGCTCATCCCTTTCGAGTATGGTTCAAGGTTTCCTCCTATGAAGGCACCACCATCTGCTTTCACTTTGGGGGGCCTGGGCTCCATGATGAATTAGTTATGAATTAAATCAAAACAAATTGACCAAAGACCAAAATCATGCAGCTCAACAACCAAACAGAAATCCCATATTTATCAAGTCACTTGAAGAGGTCGACAAATTCCGTTACCTAGGAAGTGTCATAGCTGTGGACGGTAGAACAGAGGTAGGCGTAAAGGCAAGAATAGGGAAAGCAAGAACAGCATTTAACATCCTAAACAGGATCTGGAAATCCAGAAATATTTCACTCAGGACAAAGCTCAACATCTTCAACTCCAACATTAAGACCATACTGCTATATGGATCAGACCCCTGGAAGACTGTGGCCTGGGGCGGTCCAGTGGTCTAGTTCCATTCCATATGGCCAGGGTCTGGCCTTTTCACGGCATAGATAAGGCTCAGGAGAGGCAGCCAGAGCCGGCCCACTTCCGGCCCGGGGATCAAAGCTGGACCTGGGCCACATCTGGATGCCACTAGAAAATCTGCTGCACCGCGGTCTACAGTACACACATACTGTAAATGACCCATATATTTTATAACATGTATAACAAGGTTAAGATAAGGACTTTTAATTATGGTACTTTGTATACCACATTATTTGAATATCAACATGTTATTACAGCCTACCGCCTTTAATTTGAAGAACACAAGTATGTTCTCCCTTTTGTAACTGCGCATGCGCGAGAGAGTTAGAACGGAGTAAGAACGGAGAAGAAAGAAAGACGGTTAAATTGGTCTATATAAAAATACGAATTTGTGAAGAAATACCGTCTCATTATCGTTTTATAGCAACTAGCTGGAAGGCGAAGAGGTACTGTATGTTTGTATTGACTGTCAATTTAACTTATTGTTGTGTATGATTTGAATGTATTGATGAATGCTAGCGGATGGATGCTGATTGTAGCTGTGTGTTATTCTGCTTTCAGCTCTTACGGTGTGTCTATGGTTTTTGATTGATTGATTGATTGAAAACTTTATTAGAAGATTTGCAGAAGTAGGTACATGAAAGTACATATTACATACAAGGTCAACTAACAGGATAAAAACCCAAGAAAGCCACTGGCTTATTTCAATTGGGGTCCTTGATTCTCAATTCATCGTTAAAGTGCTTTTGGTGCACGTAGATAAAAGGTTAAACTGCATCATTGACAATCAGTTATTAATAAGGAGTCACCGTCTATACTAAGTCCGGCTGGAATGCTACAGTAAGAGCTAGTCCCCCTCATCTATCCTGCCTCCACGCTGCATTAAGGAGTGTCTACGACGACGAACCGCGGGGCAACGTTGCTACTACAGTGCGGCGCCATCTTGTGGGTCTAGACAAGGACTACGGTCAACGGGCAGCTGGCCAAAGGATTTGATGCAACGGTCAGATACGGTGGACATTCACTCGAAAGGAACAATTCATCTTCATCAAGAACATTAATGTCTTCATCTTCATTTACGGTTCAAGAAAAAACGGACGTCAACAACTGGACAACAAACGGTATCTTTTATTTTCTTAAGTAGCCTATGTTCCAATGTCAATGATACCCTGGTTTGATGTATTTGTTATTTTATTTAATGTTGAGTGACTCAAGTACACATTGTGATTTGATATACTGAATGTTCTTTATTTAGTATATATTTCAAGGACATAGAGGTTTGCTGTATATTGCCATTTGTTTATTTAATATTACAGTTATACAGTTAAGATATACAGTAGGTCTATATACTGGGATTTAACATACTGAATGTTGATGCATTATCATCTTGATATTTTGCTGCTTAGATGTCATATATAATGTATATGTGTTTGTTTTCCAATGCTATTGAGGGTCAGATTCATTAGATCAGATTTATTATATAAATATATATATTATATTTAATAAATTAAATTACATTTAAAAATGACAGAGCCAAGTAACCCTCCTCCTGAATTAGAGCTAGAGAAGCAGATAACTAAATTGCAGCATAACATTCAAAGTCTTAAAGAGGCTCTCTCAGAAACATTAGAGACTACTGAGATAGACTACTGAGACTACACATAGAGAAGGATATTCAACTCAAAGAAGAAACTCTAAATAGCCTCCATAGTCAACTTCAGGAGTACAGAGGGGAAGGCCCCCGACGCTCAACCCGGCCAAAGAACCCGACTACCAAGATGCTTGAACTGCAAAGGGAAGAGGCACAGAGGAAGGAAAGAAGGCTTAGCTCAATGTACGAACAGTGGAAGGTTCAAGCCCGTAAGTCAAGAGAGCAGCTCAAGTCGGACCTTAACGAAAGTGAGCTGGCATCTCTAGTCGATACTCTGGAAGAAGATAAAGAGGCTGTGATGAGCAGGTACGAGGAACTACGAGGTCACATCACACCGTCAACTGAATTGAGACGTTGTGTCGATGCATGTGAGGCAGTTACAACAGATATCAGGAAAATTGCCTACGAGAGGCTTACAGGGATCGATGGAGATTATGATGCAGAGCAAGCACAACGTCCTCTCAAGGAGCTACTTCAAAGGAGCTATGCTCGCTCCATCTATGGGTCTACGGCAGGGGTCCCCAAACTTTTTTTCTGTGAGGGCCACATCATTTTTCCTTTCTGTGATGGGGGGCCTGGGTCGGTCTCTAACATAAAATAATATGGAACGGAGTGAAATGGAGGCGGTTGCGCAAAGCAATTGCGCGCAGGAGAGCACTGGTGGATGCAAACAAAGTCTAAACAGTTGAATTTGGATGGAATATATACCTATAGTGATATGTCAATGAAATATAATCAGTTTTACAGTCTGATACATGAGGGAGGACCCTCATCATACACGGGGGGACCCATGAAGCAGGGCTGTCTGGGGGTCCTTAAACGAGCATCAAACACTTAATTTCTACCATTCTGGTGAATTGATATGCACCAATTTGTGACCTTTCTGCATCAATTTATGGTGGAAATGTCATTATTTATGTGAAGGAAAACACAATATTCAGGCACCAGATGATCAAAATATAATGTAATATAATGCAATATAAGGCTCTCAGGCATTCTGTACTTTCAAATATGTATTCTCCAGTGGCGGGCGGTGCATTTCACACCTAGGCCTTCAGTGATGTCCGACACATTCCTACCTGAATTATTCTACCTCTTAATACCATCGTTATGACGCCATGGCTCTAGAAACTAGACAGAAACACAGTATAACCGGGCGTTGCATCACCTTAACATAGTCAGACAAGTACAACAGAGTTATATTAATATTTCCGAAGCATTTTTAATCAATAAATCCGCATTTACAATGAAGAGTGTTAAACTAACATCTTTAAGATCGCTACATTACCCACGTCTGTCGTCTCGTCCACCATAATAGCGACAAAGGGTGCCTTTTTAATCTCCATTTTGATCTCTTCTCATCACTTCAGCAATAGCAAAAATCAGGTCGTTTTGTATTTTGCCTGACGTCCCAGTAAACACTTTGTTTGTGGACAGGTGGTAATGTAAATCTGGGTTGTTTCAGCCAGAAAAGAAAGAAGCTCAACGTAGTTTCCTCTGTTCGTGTCCCCTAAATGAAAGTTATTGTTTACCCAAAAACAGGACACAATCGATCAGTATTATCGATCAGTCAACGAAAGCTTTCGTTGTGGAACTCCGTTTCCCTGCGCACTTTCAAAAGTTTCACATCTACCGGCATAGTTACGCACCTCAATAGTGAATATCAATAGTGCGTATCAATAGTGCGTATCAATAGTGCGTATCCAATCAAAAGACGTTCTGGGTGCTGACATCATTGAGCCTTACAGCAGGCGCCGTTGTTGCTTTTGCTCGCATCTACGTAGGTTTACTAGGTACGCCACAGGTTTTCTCGTTCCAACGTTAAGTTACAGGTCGAATTCGCGGCATCGTTTAATGTGCAGGCGGGCAGATTTTGGAGCCCCCTAGCAACACATTTTGATTGGATAAAAGCTCTAACATAAAGGCCAGCCCTCCAAATCTCAATCGGAGACTGGAAGCAGCGCAACCAAGAGGAAAGCTATGAAATGAAGAGAATAGACTATGGGGAATCATTAATACATATTTGTG
Source organism: Nansenia antarctica (assembly GCF_963989245.1). Classification (NCBI taxonomy): domain Eukaryota; kingdom Metazoa; phylum Chordata; class Actinopteri; order Argentiniformes; family Microstomatidae; genus Nansenia; species Nansenia antarctica. Next base: position 29,022,301 of record NC_137676.1, read on the forward strand.
GAAAAAATATATTAAAATAAAATGTTTAGGCCAGCAGAGAAGGCCTTGCTGGCCCTGACGGCACACCACTGGTATTCTCCTTGAGCAGTCAACATCAACTATCAGCTATTTCGCTAGCAAAAACGAAAGCTAACTTATTTGTGAAACAGCGCCCCTGCCACCACGTCGGCGCAGTGCCGCTATTGCAGTTAGAAATGACAGAAACGCTTGTAGAAAATACGACCGTCAGAGTTTTGTTGAGAGCTGAAGGCGGCTAAAATATGACGGAGGCAGCCGCCTCATAATTCTCTATGCAGGAAAACCCCTGCTTGACACAGATCATGAACAAATTATTTTGTTTTCTCCTGCAGCTGGGCATCTACATTATCTATCCCCCATTGTTTCAATTAATCTGGTGCCGCGGGACACACCTCCTCCGAGATCACATTCATACATTTATTGACAAACTTCTTTGCATTTAACAATAATAATCACTTGTGCACTGTTGGTTAAAAACCCTGCATTCTGAATCAACTTTTCTCTTTACCAACCGTTTGGCCATTTTTCATCTCTCTGAATTTTCGTTCTAGCTCGCGTGCACCTGCTATAGATCCGCATTCTGTGGGCGGGTGAAACTAACTAATAATGTTATTAATGAAAATAGTTTATAACTAAGTGACATTTTAATTTGAAAGCCAACCTTTAATATCAAATACAGATATGATATGATTAAAACATATATTTAAAGTTTCATTTTCAAAATATGTTTCTGGCATTGTTGAGAGTGTGTGGGGGCGACGTTGTTCAAAGGGCCGGTCCAAGTGTGGGGGTGGGCCGTGTTCGGCCCGCGGGCCGTAGTTTGGGGACCCCTGGTCTACGGTCTCAAGAATGAGTCGTGACTCAGTCACCAGTCATCACAGCGGCTCATGTATGACAAACAAACACGTGGACGCTGCGGCAGAGCTGGCAGCAAAGGAAGCTGGGTACGAAGCGTTGCTTGAGGAGGGAAAACAAAGGGAAAGGGTGCAAGATATGGAGAAGCAGCTTGGAGCTGAGAAGCGCGAACTGGACCGCCTACAGGCAGAGAAGGAAGTAAGGACAGCTCGGGCCAGGCTGCAGGTCTACAAACAGGAAGCTAGCCCCCCTACATCCGTCATTCCCGAGGAAGAGCACCATGCTTCCCCAGCTACTGGCAGACAACCCCCCAATGTTCCAGCATCATCAACTGAGGTAAATGTGTCGTCCCTAGCCCAGGCCTTCCAAATTAGTATGGCTCTTAATAGACTACCAGTACCAGAGCCATCTGTATTTAACGGCGATCCAATCCAGTTCCTCGAATGGAAATCCTCATTTATGTCTCTCATTGACACAAGAGCCATCTCCTCAGCTGACAAACTCTATTATTTGAGAAGGTATGTAGGAGGCCCTGCTCGTAAGACTCTGGAAGGAACATTCTATAGAAATGACGACAAGGCTTACAAGGACGCATGGAACAAACTGGATCACAGATATGGCCAGGCCTTCGTCATACAGAGAGCCTTTAGAGACAGGCTCGCAGATTGGCCAAAAATCCAACCAAAGGACGCTGTGGGACTTAGAGACCTTTCAGATTTCTTGAACGCCTGTCAAGATGCGATGTCACACGTGAAGAGTCTCGAAATACTGAATGACTGTGAAGAGAATAGGAAGCTAGTCCAAAAGCTGCCAGACTGGGTAGCCTCTCGTTGGAACAGAAAGGCTACAAAAGCCTTGAACAAGAGTCAAGAGTTCCCTAGCTTCCAGAACTTTGCTACTTTCATGTCGATGGAGTCAGAGATAGCTTGCAATCCGATCACCTCATTCCATGCTCTCCGTCCCTCAGAGTCCAGCACAGAAAAACCAAATAACAGGGATCCCAAGAGGAACAAGGCCAGTGTTCTTAGCACTCAAACTGAAGCCACTAGTGACAAGCAAAGGCCAGCCAAGGGAAATGCAAGGCCCCCTTGTGCGTTCTGTCAAGACAATCAGCATATGCTACATGGCTGTCCCAAGTTCATGGCTAAGACTCTGGAGGAGCGACAAGAATACGTGAAAGAAAACAAGCTTTGCTATGGCTGCACCAAACCTGGTCATAGTGCAAAGGACTGCCGCCATCGACATTCATGCAACACCTGTAAAGGTAAACATCCCACTTGTCTTCATGATGACAAATATGTCAAAAGGGAGAGGGCTACACCTCGGGAAAATACCTCTCAAAGCAATGTAGAGGAGACAGAAACTGCTGTAACTTCAATGTCAGTCACTACTGCAGGAGAAGAACAATCTACTAACACGTCAATGATTGTGCCAGTATGGGTGTCGTCAAAGAACAATGCAGGAACAGAAAAACTAGTCTACGCCCTGCTGGACACACAAAGTGACACCACATTAATTGACCAGGAAGTGAGCAGCACTCTAAAAGCAGACTCCTGTCCAGTTAAACTGAAGTTAACCACTATGACCGGACGCGACACAGTCATAAAAAGTGAAAGAGTATCAGGGCTTCGTGTGCGAGGTTACAGCTCCTCCCTCCACATTGACCTTCCTCCTACCTATACTAAGGATTGTATACCGGTGAACCGCACCCACATTCCCACAAGTGAAACGGCCAGACAATGGAATCATCTCTCCACAGTCGTAGACGAGATTCCACCACTGAAGGATTGTGAGGTTGGTCTTTTGATAGGATACAACTGTTCAAGGGCAATGGCACCAAGACAAGTTATAGCAGGAGGAAATGATGAACCGTACGCGGTTCGAACCGACTTAGGATGGAGCATTGTAGGGTGTTCCTCGCCATGCCTCGACACTCCAAGTGTAGCGAGACGGTGTTTCAGGGTCGCTGTCAAGGAACTCCCACCAGTCACTCCAGCAGATGCCATTCGCATTCTGGAGTCCGACTTCAAGGATGCCAAGGAAGATGGAATAACAGTGTCCCAAGAAGACATACTGTTCCTAGACAAACTAGGGAGCCACATTAAGAGAAATGGTCAAGGACATTACGAAATGCCCTTACCCTTTAAAGAGAAGATCCCAGGGCTGCCAGTAGGAGACCCGGAAGTGAAAGGGGCTCAGACACTTAACACAGAAACCACAGAGCAACACTCCCTGGCAGATCGGCTGTCTGTGCTCTCATCCTGGTCTCGGGCTGTTAGAGCAGTGGCGCGCATCCTTCAACGAATTAACAAGGACAAATCAAATGGTCTCTCCACAGTAAGGGAACGGGAGGACGCGGAGCGCCACATAATCAAAGACGTACAGAGACTGACATATCCAGATGAGCTGAATTTACTGAAGAAAGGCTCTCGCCTGCCACTCCATAACAAGTTACATCGCCTCAATGCCTTTCTAGACAAATATGGTGTAATCAAGGTGGGAGGAAGGCTCGGTGATTCAAATCTTCCTCACTCAGTCAAACACCCTGCGATCATCCCAAAGAGAAACCTGCAGATAGGGGATATAGTGATGATGCAAGATGATAATCTGCGTAGAAATGAGTGGAGGTTGGGTAGAGTTTCGGAAACTACAGTGGATAGAGATGGTCTGGTTAGGAAAGTGAAGATATGTCTAGGTGATAGGAAACTAGGCAAGAAGGGTGAACGTCTCACAAAGCAGTCAGTGCTTGAACGCCCAGTTCAGAAACTGGTTTTGTTGCTAGATAGTGACTAGTTAGATACTAATGTACACAGTCACACTTTGCATCTCTGAAGATGTATCTTGATTTTGTTTATGAGGTGTTTTTCATACCCCTTTAATACCATATTTCTGGTCAAGGTTCATTTTGTGTTTAGAAATCATTTGTGTTTACTTGAACTTGGTTTATTTCTATATTTGAAACACCAATGATTTGATGGGAGTGTAAATGACCCATATATTTTATAACATGTATAACAAGGTTAAGATAAGGACTAACTTTGTATACCACATTATTTGAATATCAACATGTTATTATAGCCTACCGCCTTTAATTTGAAGAACACAAGTATGTTCTCCCTTTTGTAACTGCGCATGCGCGAGAGTTAGAACGGAGTAAGAACGGAGAAGAAAGAAAGACGGTTAAATTGGTCTATATAAAAATACGGATTTGTGAAGAAATACCGTCTCATTATCGTTTTATAGCAACTAGCTGGAAGGCGAAGAGGTATGTTTGTATTGACTGTCAATTTAACTTATTGTTGTGTATGATTTGAATTAGGGCTGCACGATTTGTGGAAAAAATCGAATTGCGATTATTTGGACAGATATCGCGATTGCGATTAATTTGCGTTTTTTTTTTTTAAATAGCAAAAAAAAAAAAAGGAAGTTTTTGTAAAGCGTGGCCATATCTCCAGCTAGGAAGGTCGTATCAACGTGCAGTTTGTTTGTACGTCTTCAGGGGACTTAGAGGCTCCCTCCTCTAGCACCCCCACAGCCCGAGCTACGAGTGAAAGAACTAAACTTACATTGGGTTGCTTTAAAGTTGGGTTGCTTTAAAATCAAGCTTCAGATTAAAACATGTGATGGAGCATTACTAACTGACTCAGGTGGTTTGTTTCACACAACCATCTAGGAAAGCTTAATTGGAAGCTGTTTGGAAAAGGGCAGGTACTTTCAAAAAATACGATGCGATGTTGTTGGTGTGCGTTCATTGACGTTGACGTTCATTGACGTTCACGTTCATTGTTGACGTTCATTGACGTTGACGTTCATTGACGTTGAATCCGACGCGCTGTATGACGTATCCCATACGGGTAGTGGTGGTCTAGTGAGTTGGACTTGTGATCGGAAGGTTGTGTGAGTTCAAATCCCGCCTGAAACCACACCACTAGTGTGCCCTTGAGTAAGGCACTTAGCCCTCAGTTACTCCAGGGGGAATGTCCCTGTAATTCGTAATTGTAAATCGCTTTGGATTAAAAGCGTCTGCTAAATAGCAAAAAAATAATAATAATAAAAAATAAAAAATAAAAAAAATAAAAAACATCGCAGGCAAATCGCAGGCTTTGCGATTAGCTAATCGCATCATTTCAAATCGCGATTTCGATTTAAAATCGATTAATCGTGCAGCCCTAATTTGAATGTATTGATGAATGCTAGCGGATGGATGCTGATTGTAGCTGTGTGTTATTCTGCTTTCAGCTCTTACGGTGTGTCTATGGTGCTTTTGGTGCACGTAAATAAAAGGTTAAACTGCATCATTGACCATCAGTTATTAATAAGGAGTCACCGTCTATACTAAGTCCGGCTGGAATGCTACACATACTGTATGCCCATGTCGGCAGGGGTTCGAGTCCGGCCCATGCCCTGCTGACATACCCTCTTCTCCTTACTTTCCTGTCTATCTTCACTAACTCTATCCAATAAAATGAAAAATATGACTGGCCCACTCAGAAAAAAAAGAAACCTGGAAGACCACCACTAACATCACCAACAAGCTGGAGACATTCACTAATTGCTGCCTTAGACACCTCCTGGGGAATCTACTGACCAAACACAATAGAAACACACCAAACAAGAAACATTAGAAGTACAGCTGAAAAGGAGAACGTGGAGATGGGTAGGGGCATACCCTAAGACAAAACAAAACAACAATAACCAAACAGGCACTTACATGGAAGGACAACGGGGGAGAGGGCGAGCCAGAATGACTTGGAGAAGGAGCACAGAGCAAGAGATAAAGAAGAGTGTGATCCTGGGGCGGCTATGGCGCAGGAGGTAGAGCCGCCGTCTAATGATCGCAAGGTTGGCAGATCAGCGGTTCAAGCCCCGGCTGGCCACATGTCGAAGTGTCCTTGGGCAAGACACTGAACCCCAAATTGCTCTCAGTGAGCGGGCCAGCGCCTGGCATGGTAGCTTGCCGCCATTGGTGTGTGAATGTGTGTGTGAATGGGTGAATGAGAGGCCGTTGTAAAGCGCTTTGGATAAAGGCACTATATAAGTGTAGTCCATTAAGAGTGGACTGACGTGGCTGGAGAAGATGGCCCAACACAGACAAGGGTGGAAACTGTTCATCAATGTTCCCCAAGGAATACAAAAGCTTAAGTCAAGCAACTAAGTCCATGATACATTACATCATGTAATAAAAAGAAATAGGACAATGAATATAGAATTGAAAGTTGAACTGTTTGGAACAAGATTGCACTCTTGCTATATTTTGAAGGTTTTGATGACATTGTTACAGATACAGGAAAAATGTATACGTTCTCTGTAGTGTCTTAGCTTCTATAATATACTGTAGAACAGTGGTCACCAACCTTTTTAAGCCCAAGATCCCTGACCTCGGCCTTGGTGAAGGCAAGATCTACCTATTGAAGCGTTGAGAGAAAAAGACAGCCAAGATAGTACTTTAAACTTAATGACGTTTATTTGCCTGTATTTTAATTAGATGCAATGCATTGGTCCAACATTAAAATTGATGCAAAAAAATAATAATAACTGTATCAAGCATATCAGGCAGCTGTCTTGCTTTAAGAATTGTACATAACTGAAATTCAATTCAAAGTTTGATTATGTCATTTCATTACAACACAAAAAAATAAAGGCATGGAATGATGGAATGGAGGAATGTATGATAAAATCATTTTGTTCATAGTAACGTTAGCTGACATTCTTGACATTTTGACACTTGACTGACTTAATTATTATTCTTACTTATTAACATTGACAAACATATTTACAATTAGCATTTTATAAAGTAGAACTGTAATGTGTACTTTCTCAGTCAGTGCTAAGTGCAGTCATCTTATGCAGCATCACTTTTCACATCAAAACAAAAGTAAAACTAATGTGTACTTTCTCATATTATTAACATTGACAAACATATTTACAAGTATAGCATTTTATAAAGTAGAACTGTAATGTGTACTTGTGTCTCAGTCAGTGCTAAGTGCAGTCATCTTATGCAGCATTACTTTTCACATCGAAACAGTCATGTTACTCACTCAAGTCAGTGTGATGGTTGTGACTGGATACTGTCTACAAGTGCTTTGTAGTTTGGCTCATAGCTACTGACTGCCAGTCTGAGACAGTCTGTGAGGTGTCTGTCAGTAAGGCGGCTCCTGTACTTTGATTTGATTATTTTCATCTGTGAAAATGACATTTCACAGAGATATGTGGATCCAAAGTAGGCACTCACTCTTAGTGCACATGCAGTGAGAAGAGGAAACTTCTCTCTGCTGACAAGTCCCCAAACGTCACTGTCCCTTGACCTGGCTTTCAGCTCTATGTCATTTTGTAAATCAACCATCTCCATGTCAACTCCACTTGGCAAAGTAAATACTTGCTGGAATTTGGCTGCTACCTGCTCTATATCAATGGGCACAAATGGGTTTGAGACAAATGCAGCAATATCTCCCATGACATCTAACTCACCAAAACGCCGATTGAACTCTGTTGCCAGTTTGTCCAGGGGAGCACAGTACTGCTCAGGGTGAAAAGCATCATTGTCTTCCAAGGCCTGTGCCATTTTCTCCAGGTTGGGAAAGTGTGTCAGCCTCCCATTCTTTAGGTGTGTGTGGTCCAAACACCGAGCTTGGCCTTGAACCCATTTACTGTGCTTATCATGTGGGGAAGGTGTCGGTCTTTTCCCTGCAGCTCGTAGTTGAGTGCGTTCAGTTTTGCGGTTATGTCTGTCAGGAACCCCAGGTCCAGTAGCCACGCATCGTCTGCCAGTTCCTTGTGCTCCTCGTTCCTTGTAAGTAAGTAGGCCTAAGTAAGTAAAGCTTTATTTATATAGCACCTTTCATACAAGAAATGCAGCTCAAAGTGCTTTACAACAGGAATAAGAACATAAAGTGAATAAAAACATATAAAAACATATACATGCATAGAATGAATATAAAAGCAGGGGGAAACAGTAAAAAGAAAAGGTAAAGATCTGACTTTCCACACCAATTTAAGTCCTTTGCCTATGAAAATATTTACTACCACTTGCCTTGTCGACAGGAACGTCTTGATCTCGGGCAGCAAGTCGACAAATCGCTGCAGCACTTTGCCGCGACTCAACCACCGCACATCAGCATGGAGAAGCAGGTCTCCGTAAGCAGCGTCGAGCTCGTCCAATAACGCTTTGAATAAGCGGTGCTGAAGCGCTTTCGCTCGAATCGAGTTGACTAGTTTCACCACCAGTGTCATTACATGGGAAAAGTCCAACACCTTACCAGCCAAGGCCTGCTGATGGATCACACAGTGATAATTGACGAAGGAGGGAAAATCAGGGTCATTACGACACAGTCCAATAAATCCATTGCGCGCATTGCTGGGGCCCCGTCAGTAGTAATCGCCACTAGTTTATGAATGGGTATGTCATTTTCACCGACATATTTTTTTAACTCATTGTAAATATCCACACCCCTTTTTTTCCTTTAAGTGCAAAAGAGTGAAGAAATCCACCTTTGTTGTAGAATCCTGGAAAACCATTTTGACAAATGTTTTTTTTGCGAGTCACGTAGCAGTACTATTCTCTTATCTGATTGGTCACTTTCATGCAGCATTTGCGACACAACAGTTTGCTAGAGAGAGAGAGAGAGAGAGGCGCGTGCAAAACATAGGCTCTTTGTGTATTTATTTAAAAATAAAAATAAAATAAAAAATAAAAATAAAGTTTTTTATTTTTTTTATTTTTTATCAATCAAAGATCTACAGGGAAAGTCTCAAAGATCTACCAGTCGATCGCGATCGACGGGTTGGTGACCACTACTGTAGAATAACGACAGAGAGGTGCTACGTTTGGTTTACAGCTTTAGTGGTTAGAACTCGGTATATCAACAAGAGTGCAGTGTAGCTGCTCCATTGTTGTACAGGTGTTTTTGTCGGTGCTGTTTGTTCAGTCGAATGCATCTGATCAATGTGCCGTCGCCACACCATGCTAGGTCCCACCTGTACTTCATAGCTTCGGGGGCCTGTCTGTGCACTATCCCACATGCCCACTTTCCACCCCGCCGATAGTCTCTCACCATGTACAAACCTCTCTGCTAACCCATTTGTGGCTGGGTGGAATGGAGCTGAGGTTGTGTGTTTGATCCCGTTTACCGCCATGAATTGTGCAAATTCTTCACTGGCAAACGTTTGTGCGTTGTCACTGACTAACTGCAGGGGAAGCCCAAAACGAGCGAATGTTGTTCTCAAACACTCAATGGTCTGGGTTGAAGTCTGAGGCTGTGTTCGGAATAGCATACTAGCATACTACTCATACTAGATATGACGTAGATTTTGAGTATGCAGTGCGTTCACACTGTACAGTATGCGAGATTTGAGTATGCGAGAAATGTAGTTTGCGAGCAATATTTCCGGGATAATTTAATTGTGTTACGACTGTACACTACTCGGGTACTGATTCCCAAAATGCATTTCGCGTCCAGGGTTGCCAGATGGGGCGGGTTACTTCCGAATGGGCTACTTGATTTTGAGGTTATAGAAAGTTTAGGCTGTATATTGTCAATCCCATCTGGCAACCCTGTGCGCTTTCAGCCTCGTCAAACTGGGTCATACAAACCCGTCATACAGCTGTTGTTTACATTGTCCGAAAGCTTGCATTGACCGAAAGCTTGCAATAAACATCGTTTTTTGCACAGATTTGAGTGTGCAGATGCTGCTTTTTTGCACTCTATTTGATACTCTTCAGCTGCAGCACCCCAGCTAAGTCTGATCACGGATGAGCGGTGGTATTTTCACTATACTGGGAATTAACATGGTGAAATGCATTCTTAGACAAGGCTACATCATCATGATTACAAATATGCCACTTGAAATGCATAAAATCCAAGTTTATTTGTGTCTAACACACATGTTCACCTAGTATTTGACTGCTTGTAGCCCAATCACGAATGATCCCAGTATTGTGCTTGCCCACGATATGTTATTGCTCATATATATTTATTTTAATCATGTTATTTTACCAACTATTAAGACAACAATATAGTAAGCTAGTTACTTGAGCTAGCTAAAGATATTGGCCCCCCAAAGGTAAGCAACGCAGGGTGCGTTCGTAAAATCGCTCTGAGAGCGCCGGAGCACACACTGGGTGCAACGTCATAAAGGGACCAGGTAATTTGATTGGACAAGAGGCATTCCATGAGTGCTGATCAGATTTCCGGGGCGAATTTACGAACGCAGCTAGCGAACAGAAGACGCAAAAAAATCGTCAGATCAGATATATAAACGGGTTATTTCGGTAAACTGGACACATTTTGGGAAATTGTGACAGGGTTTCACGAAAAATGTGTTTTCCGGTTTTTGGCATAGGACGACAAACGAAGCGATGAAGAACCCACTCGATATCATATCCAACAGTTTTACATTCACTAAATACCTACATTTAGTTAGCAAAGTCGGGCGGGGGGTATTATTCGTATTAGTGTGGCAGTGTGTGTAGCCACGCCCACTCCATCTGTATTTAAGTAGCCATGTGCGTCTGGACCTGTTGACAAATTTACAAGATGGATGCGGGACGCTCTAGCTAACGCTATAAACAGAATTTCTGAAGCCGGTAGAAATATCGACAGTGGGCAATTAATGAACTCCTTCATATTGGACTATACATAATGGGAACTCCGAACGGGAACTCCGAACTCCGAATCTGACGATGACGAAGAACACAACAGAATTTCAGACATTGATCTCCACTTCACTTTCATGGGACAGTCGTCTGCAGACAGACCTTCTGCTGTGTTCTTGGGTAAGTTTTAGTGAGTTACATGTGTTGTATACTAGGATTTTGTGTTGTTTACTTAGGATAGCCAAACAGTTATTTGTTGTTTTGTGAGTAAGGTAGATAGCCCCGTTGTTAGCATCAGTTATCAGACCACTGAAACTGCTCACCACAATTATGCCACCCCTCTCCAAAACTAATGAGATAGTGGGAGGAAGAAATACATTGTCAAAGATAAAACATAATGAATAAATACATTTGTTGCAGACATACTAAACATGCAACATACTGTATGTTTCATGCACCATTTTAGTGTGTTTGTGTGTACCAGCTAGCCAAACAAGTGTTAGCTTGTTAGCTAGCTAGCCAAACAAGTGTTAGCTTGTTAGCTAGCTAGCTAGCTTTGTTAGAGATGTAATAGATTATAGAAAAAGTAAAAGCTTTTGTAATGAACGGTAATGTTATGCGGAATCAAAAATAATGATTAATTCATTGATATGTAGATTTGCTGTAGAATAATACTGTGAATTGAAATGATTTCACTAGCCTACTTCTCACAGTACACTGGGTCTATGGAAAACCTACACTAGAGAAGTGTCCACACCTCTGACCTGAAATGTGTGTTACAGAATGAGGAGGTGAGAGGTTCTGAGAGATGACACCTTGATGAGAGTCAACAGCACTTCAGGTATTTGTCATTGTATAAGCAATTCTATTTTATGAAGATAGTAGTAGGCTATTTCGTAAAAGTGGTGTTGGTAACAGTAGGCAATCATTTTAAATGTACTGTCTTCTTTTTTTATTACAGCTTTGATGCCCAGATGGGATGGGAAGGAACTACGCCGAAGTCCCACTAGATGCTTTATGGACTATAATGATAAATGCATGTGCACACGGACAACATTATTCTTTTTTACCATTCTATTATTGTATTGCTCTTGCCAAAAGATTTCCATTGCCATGAATTTTACTTTCTTGTACTTGTAATGGGATGTAATAAACTTTTGGCACACATGGCAATAAAAAATCATGAATCTTGAATTATTATTATTATTATTATTATTTAGCTATTTAAACGTGTCAGCCCTGCAATTTTGGTTAGCTGACAACCCCACTGACAGATGACAGGTAGGTAATGACAGGTAGTGTAATGGGGAAGTGGTTGTCTTGAGGGAGTGATTAGGGTGGAGTTAACCAGCTATTGTTCCCAGCCCACCCATTACCTCTGTGAAAATCGTCTCGGAAGACTTTGAGGCTGGATATCTCAGTACAGTGGTTCAGGGGGTATCAACATTCAAATATCCATGACTTCTTCAACTTGTTTCAGATTTCAATGTATGACACATCATTTTAAAGCTTACAATCTACCCTTTCATAATCTGGAAAAAACTGAAAAATGATTTTGCCCTACTTGCGGACTTTTTAATCATGCCCTGTCACATATGTGGTTACTTTCTCGCCTGAAAACATATTAAAACTTCATAAAATGACATGTTAACACTTGTAAAGCCAAAATTACATCTTTTAGCCAATGGAGGTTTAAAATGGAGGTTTAAATTCCCCGCTCCCAGCGAAATGCATTCTGGGAGGCAGTATGCATACTGTGTAAACGGTCGGCTGGTTTTCGCATACTTTTTATGAATTTAGTAGGCAGTATGCAGTATATACTCATTGAGTATGCTAGTATGCAGTATGCTAGTATACCATTCCGAACACAGCCTGAGTTCCCGTGCAAAAAACCTCTGGCCATTTGGAGTGTGCATCAACGATAACCAAGAACACGTGTTTCTCTAAAGGTCCCGCATAATCCACATGTATTCTCTGCCAGGGCTATGGGCATGGATGGACAGGGACTGGGGCTGGCATGTGGCGGTTCTCTAAGCACCCAGTACAGTTCTTTGTCATCGTTTCTAGTTGTTCATCCACTCCGGGCCACCAGACGTGGCTACGGGCCAGAATTTTCCTTTGTACTGTCCCTACGTGGCCTTCATGAATTTGCTGCAAAACCTGGCTCTGGCATTTACTGGGTACAATCACTCTCATGCCCCACAACAAGCATCCCTGGTGCGTAGTTATCTCATCTTTTCTCTGCAGGTATGGTGAAAGGTCCTTGTAGCCCGTGGCAGGCCATCCAGACATGGCATATTGGTACACCTCAGATAAGATTGGGTCTCGTCTTGTCTCCCGTTTCACCACTGAGCTGGTCAGCGGCAAAGCTTCCAGCTGTGAGGCATGAAAAACCTCCACTGCGTCTATCCTGGACTCATCTTCTCCAGTGGCCAAAGGCAGTCTCGATAGTCCATCAGCATTGGTGTGCTGGGTCGTCTGTTTATACTCAATGTCATACCTATGCCCAGATAGGAAGAGTGCATAACGCTGCAGTCTGGCTGCAGTCATTGCTGGAATACCTTTCGGTGGGCTAAATATGGACAATAATGGCTGGTGGTCTGTCACTAGAGTAAAATGTCTGCCATACAGGTATGTGTGGAATTTCTTTACTCCCCAGACAAGTGCCAATGCCTCCATGTCAATCTGTGAATAGTTATTCTCTGCACTATTCAATGCCCTTGAAGCAAAGGCCACTGGCCTCTCTGATCCATCCTGTAGAACAGGGGTGGCCAACCAGTCGGAGACTAAGAGCCCCAAAAAATGGTTGGGGTACCAGAAAGAGCCACATCATACATGCGGGCTCACAAAAGCTCTCACTCTCACACACACACACACACGCAATACATTTCCAATAGGCCATGAGACCAGTGTTGTCATTTCAGCAAAGGCCAAGGTATGGCAACTTACAGAGTGGGGGGGTTTCCCCCCCTTGGTGGATTTTTTTTTGCCAAATCAGTTGTGCAATAGTACATTTTGGTGAGTTGTTTCTATACAATTGACTTATATGACATTAAGGTAATGAATAAAGGAGACAACTACAGTATGTAGGTGGTAATCTACATCTTTCCTAGCAGGCAGACTGGTTCAATCTCCTTAGAAACAAAACATTACAGATTTAGCTATTCTCAACTCTAAATTAACTGCACTGTTAAAACACTAGTATTGTGAGACCTCACCTGTGTCCCTGTACTTGTCTCTGCTGCCCTTTGACCAAAAAAGGTCTTTATGTCCATTTTCCTTTTTTTCCCTGGCATAATTTTTGTTACAGCTCACCTACTAAAAGTGAGACGATTGACAATATCAAAACATGCTTGCACACACATATAACTTACACACAAGTTAGTTTTTCTGGCCCCAATTTGGTACAATTATTACTGAAATTATTGAGAATAGAGACATTGTTGACATACGTAAACTAGCTGTTGTAATCTTTAATGTTCGCTAACTAGCTTGTTAGAGTTAGCTTCGCAATCGCGGGTGACATTAGGTCAGTTTTTTCACTAAAATAACATTAGAACTAGAGATGCTCCGATCAGGGTTTTTGGTGCCGATCACCGATCACCGATCACTGGAATCAGTGATCTGCCGATCCGATATCACCGATCACCGATCACAGCGTCGAAAATGGCAATTGAAGCATTCTATTTATTGTGTAGCATTATTTATGTTTTTAATTATTCTTAACACCATTGACATTGTATATTAAGTATTCAAATGAAATTAGGAGATGAGAAAGTATCATGAATTGACGACCATCTGTTTTATTGAATTCACAACCACCTGTAGCTTACTTCAGGAAAAACAAATAAAATGTGAAAATAAAAATCATAATAAATAAAATGTACACTGTCACATCAAATGTGCAACATTCCACTCGAATGAGAGGAACTAGGGGCTCTTAGAGAACTTGCTTATACTGTAGCTTTCCTGATGAACAATAAACATACCCAAACTAAACTGCAACATAAACAGGCTATAGCCAAATATAAAATACTGTTTCAAGTCAGTCAGTTTCAAGTCATATTTAGGAGGAGATAAGACAGCAAGTCAGCAATAATCAATAAAACAAAAAAACAAAACATTGCACCTAAGGAGATTTCAGACTCAAACCTTACTTCTGATTAAGCAGCATCACTGGCAGATTAGCCTTGAGAAATACAAGCATCTCAGCGTTTTTGGCACTCAGCCTGTTCCTCTTATCATCTAAAATATGTCCTGCTATGCTGAAAAGTCGCTCGCTATCTACACTTGTGCAAGGTGCACAGAGGAAGACCTAAAACTCACGCGCTAATAGTTGTTGCTATGGGCCAAGTGACTTCCTGCTCGCGGGGTCACATGACGTCGCTGAACACTACCTACACTACGCTCGTGAAGTCGCACTGGAACTCTGACCAGCACTCGTGGAACGCCTCTCGTCCAATCAAAGCACTCGGTCCCTTTATGACGTCGAGCCCAGTGTGCGCTTCGGCGCTCTCTGAGCGAATCGACGAACCACTACCTACACTACGCTCGTGAAGTCGCGCTGTAACTCTGACCAGCACTCGTGGAACGCCTCTCGTCCAATCAAAGCACTCGGTCCCTTTATGACGTCGAGCCCAGTGTGCGCTTCGGCGCTCTCTGAGCGAATCGACGAACGCAGCAAATGCCGTATGATATTCGTGGTATTGAAAGACCTTGCGTGCGTCCCTCCGCGAGGTATTTCTTTTGAGCAGACATTACAAACGGCATATTTGTTGTCTCTTTCCGACACTGTGTAATATTTCCAGACTGGCGACGCCATTTTGTAAACTGATCGGTCGTGTTTGATCGGCCGTTTTGAGAACTCCGATCAAAACCGATCAAGGCCATATCGGCCGATACCGATCGGCGCCGATCAGATCGGAGCATCACTAATTAGAACATGTTTGACAGAACATGACATGAACTTGTTCATTAATATATTACATTTGAACCAACAGTATTATGGCGTTTATACCGTTTGTTTAACCCACCTGAATGAACGAGAATCATGGACAAGATTTTAACATTAACGTTACTTGTGGCTTGTTTATTGAGGAACCGATGTCGCTCCACCAGTGTTGCCAGATTGGGCTACTTTTGGTCACACTGGACGGGTGAATTTGGCAGCTTTTAGACTGGTTGGGCTGGAACTTGTCAAATCCCGTCTGGCAACCCTGCGCTCCACTACAGCGCCTGGCTGGTGGGGTGAGATGGAGCCGGGAGGATTTTGAGTTACCATTGTGTGGAGTGGATAAAATCACCAAAATGACACAACGTGATTCAGATTACATTTTCTGGGGATTTTTTTTTATTTTTGAATCCAGGTATGGCGAGTGCCATAGATTGCCATACCAAAACAATGTCTATCGAGACACAGAGAGTGAGCCACGCACTTTTAATGAGTGGATTAAAGAGCCGCACACAGACAGGCAAAGAGCCACATGCGGCTCGCGAGCCGCGGGTTGGCCACCCCTGCTGTAGAACATGTGACAGCACTGCCCCTAGACCGAAAGGAGAGGCATCACATGCCAGTTTCACTGGGAGTTCCGGGTGTGTCAGTACCAGTTCAGATGTGATGAGCTGTTTTGCTTCTCTGAAGGCCTTCTCACATTGTTCTGTCCACATCCACTTTCTGTTCTTCTCCAGCAGCTGGTTGAGGGGCTGCAGTACTGAGGAGAGGTTGGGAAGAAAACGCTGATAATAGTTTATCAGCCCTGTGAATGATCTTAGCTATGTCACATTCTGTGGCTGCAGGGCCCCAACTACAGTGTCTACCTTGTCTTGTGTTTTGTGCAGTCCACTGCTGTCGATTTCATGTCCACAGAAGACGATTCTCTCCTTGAAGAACTCACACTTTTGCGAATTAGCCTGTAGTCCATACTCCTCTAGCCGTCTGAGGACATTCCCCAAGTTGGTCAGATGCTCCTCATCTGTTCGTCCAGTGATGATCATATCATCCAACAGGCATTGGGTCCCTGGGATACCCTGAAGGATCTGATCCATAGTGCGTTGCCAAATGGCCGGGGCTGATGCAATACCAAACACAAGCCTGTTGTATCTATACAAGCCCTTGTGCGTGTTTATGGTCAAGTACGGTCTGGATGTCTCCTCAACAGATAGCTGTAGGTAAGCTTGTTTCAAGTCTATTTTGCTAAAATGTTTCCCCCCAGCCATAGCTGCAAATATGTACGGGGCAGTGAGTACAAAGGGGATACTGATCCACCTGCAGCTTGGGATTCACAGAGACCTTTAAGTCACCACACAGCCTGACAGAGCCATCTTTCTTTATGATAGGCACCACAGGGGTGGCCCAATCACTTCTGTCAACCTTTGACAGGATACCTGCATCCAGCAAGCGATCTATTTCCGCTCCAACCTTTGGGCGTAGGGAGAACGGTACCTGTCTGGCCTTACAGAACGTGGGCGTTGTGTCTTTGAGAACCAGTTTGGCCTCAAAATCCTTCACGGTCCCCCCCTGATTATGGAACACTGCCTCATATTTCTTCAATAAGCGCTCTAGCCTTTTGTGAGTGTCCGTGTTTTTTGTTGTTTCCAGCATCTTCAACTCAGCCCAGTTCAGCTTAATCTGAGTCAGCCAGTCTCTGCCAAATAGAGGGGGGCCTGTTCCTTGTACTACATATAGTTGCAATTTCTGGGTTTTCTCCCCATATCGGACCTGCACATCTAACATCCCCTTTGGGCTCAGTTTCTCTCCGGAATATGTCTTGAGTAACACATTTGTCTTTCTCATCTTCACATACCTGAAATGTCGCTTGTATGTTGTTGTGGAGATAATGGACACTGCTGACTCGGTATCCAGTTCCATTTTCAGTGGGATGTTTTCTATCTCTGGCGTCCCCCATATGATGTTGGTGCTTTCTGTAGACACTGTGTTTATCTCCATGGTTCCAATGAACTTCTCATCAGAATCACTGTCACTTCTCTCCGTCATTGTGTCCCTTCTCTCGGTCATTGCGTGAACAGATCCCTTTGTTTTGTCTGTTTTGTTGTACTTATCTTTGCATGCTGCTTTTATGTGGCCTCTGCGCCTGCATTTGTGACATATCTCTTCTCTGAATCGACACTCATCAGCTCTGTGACCCTCTCTATTACATCTGTTGCACCTTTCCACCACACGGGGCGCTGTCGGGCCTGATTCATTTAGTGAATTTGTGGAACAGTGTCAGTCACGTGGCTTCTGCTGCACTGCAATTCCAACGTGTCTCTGGCGGCTATTTCCATGCTCATGGCAATCTCTATGGATTTCACGTAAGTTAACTCTGTTTCCGTTAGCAACCGTTTCTGTATGTTTTCACGTCGTAATCCACAGACAAACCAGTCTCTGAGTGAATCATTCAAACAATTTCCAAACGCACAATATTCAGAAAGTCTCCTTAACTCTGCTGCATAAGCATTCACACTTTCTCCCTCTTTCTAGAACCGAAAATGTTCTGCTATAACAAGCGGTTTTGGAGACAGATGAGTCTGCAATACCCCCACGAGTTCTGTAAATGTTTTACTGGATGGTTTCTCCGGAGCAGTCAAATCACGGAGCAAGCCATAGGTCTTTGGACCAATCAGACTCAACAAAGCAGGCACTTTCTTATTATCTTCTATATCGTTGACAATAAAGTATTGCTCCAGGCTTTCTGTGTAAATTGCCCAACTTTCCTGAGTGTCATCAAACACGTCAATTTTATCGATCTGTGCCATCTTGCCTGCGAGTCTCCGGGCCTCGTTAACTTCGGGCTCTACCGTTTCAGCCGCCGACGTCACTTCAACACTTTCACCGTCGGAATCAGACATAGGGTAGTAGCCTAACTGCCTCGCACACAGTGAGCAAGTATCCTCGTCGCCATTTGTAGTGTCTTAGCTTCTATAATATACTGTAGAATAACGACAGAGAGGTGCTACGTTTGGTTTACAGCTTTAGTGGTTAGAACTCGGTATATCAACAAGAGTGCAGGCGCACACAATGACGTAGGCTCTTAAAGGAGCCTAGAACATAACATTATCTTAGATAAATAGAGAGAGAGAGAGAGAGAGAGAGAGAGAGAGAGAGAGAGAGAGAGATTCATAATTCATTTCACATCACAAGTGAGGAAGGGGTGAGACTATGTTCACATCTAAAGAGGTGACTGTATCACCAATGCCCAAGAATCACATGGCAAAGTTCAAAGGTTGATAAGTGTGACACAAAGGGAATCATAAAGAAGAAAATTAGAGACATGGCTACTGCCTGCCTTGGACAGTCATTGGGGGAAGCAGTAGTATAGATTACCAGGATCACTTTCAGCCAAGAGCAGAGGGACGATCAAGATGATCAAGACTGGCTTTAGCCTCTACCGCTGAGCATGTTACACAACTTAGTCCTTTCTGTTTGCTTCATTTGCCATTCAACCAGTGGTGTGCCGTCAGGGCCAGCAAGGCCTTCTCTGCTGGCCTAAACATCATCAGAATATACATTTTATTTTAATATATATTTTCCACAAATATGTATTAATGACTCCCCATAGTCTATTCTCTTCATTTCATAGCTTTCCTCTTGGTTGCGCTGCTTCCAGTCTCCGATTGAGATTTGGAGGGCTGGCCTTTATGTTAGAGCTTTTATCCAATCAAAATGTGTTGCTAGGGGGCTCAAAAATCTGCCCGCCTTCACATTAAACGGTGAAGCGGATTCGACCTGTAACTTAACGTTGGAACGAGAAAACATGTGGCGTACCTAGTAAACCTACGTAGATGCGAGCAAAAGCAACAACGGTGCCTGCTGGAAGGCTCAATGATGTCAGCACCCAGCACGTCTTTTGATTGGATACGCACTATTGCTACGCACTATTACTACGCACTATTGATATTCACTATTGAGATGCCGAACTATGCCGGTAGATGTGAAACTTTTGAAAGGGCACAGGGAAACGGAGCCTCACAACGAAAGCTTTCGTTGACTGATCGATAATACTGATCGATTGTGTCCTGTTTTTGGGTAAACAATAACTTTCATTTAGGGGACAGGATGAAAGCGCCAAGTCCACAAACAGAGGAAACTACGTTGAGCTTCTTTCTTTTCTGGCTGAAAACAACCCAGATTTACATTACCACCTGTCCACAAACAAAGTGTTTACTGGGACGTCAGGCAAAATACAAAACGACCTGATTTTTGCTATTGCTGAAGTGATGGAAGAAGAGATCAAAATGGAGATTAAAAAGGCACCCTTTGTCGCTATTATGGTGGACGAGACGACAGAAGTGGGTAATGTAGCGATCTTAAAGATGTTAGTTTAACACTCTTCATTGTAAATGCGGATTTATTGATTAAAAATGCTTCGGAAATATTAATATAACTCTGTTGTACTTGTCTGACTATGTTAAGGTGATGCAACGCCCGGTTATACTGTGTTTCTGTCTAGTTTCTAGAGCCATGGCGTCATAACGATGGTATTAAGAGGTAGAATAATTCAGGTAGGAATGTGTCGGACATCACTGAAGGCCTAGGTGTGAAATGCACCGCCCGCCACTGCATTCAACACATGTGCCAATGTGCATGATAGGATTGTTTCTATTCAATTTCAGTGGGCTTGCAATAAACAAATAATGTGTTCACTCACTTTTTGTTCACTTACTTAAAATATGTGTGAATTGCAAGACAATATTGAAACAATAGTATATATTTGTTTTTTCTATCACATTTCTTCAATACTGTGGTGTTTATTTTAGTTCAGTTGAACCATGGTGACAACCTACCTGTGGTCGGGGCTGGTTGTCACAACAAGTTAACAAAGCACGTTTAACATTGAATATCTTCACTCTGGCATGAGCAATGGTTCCCAAAAGGTTCCCCAAAAATACCCAAATGAAAAACAGTGAATGTATCCTGATGGGATCTTGTTGTTTCCATTGATGTGTAACTGAGTTGACTGGAACAACCTGACCTGAGCTTTCCCCAACTTTCCCCTGGCCAGAAACACGGGGGAGCTACGCCGAGCTGAGGTGAAGGAAGCGTATGTTATGGCCATTTTTACTTTGGGCTTTTATTTTGGATGATTTGTGCTTAAGTTATATTTCTATTTTATGATTAATGTTTATTTTATGTTTTTGGTTATTTATGTCATGAATAATGTTTTGTTTTTATGTTTTTGGTTATAGAATTATTAGTGTTTTATTCGTAATTGATTGTCACGTGACGTGGTGAGGTGATAGGATATACCGGTACCAACGGTACCCCGCGGTGCCAAAATGTCACGGTGCCTACTATACCATAAGCTTTATACAACGGTACCCTCCGTGGAATACTATACTACCGTGTTGAACACGGTACCAGCGGGGCAATGTGTTACCTCTATTACCAAATTCATTGGTTCTGCTAATGAGGACAAGACTGGCTCGCGACACCGTTGTGACAGATCCCAGTTTGTTTGCTCGCGCACATCTCCGCAGTCACAATATTACCTTATATATTGACGTTATCTGGATGTCTGTCTGGGCGCGAGCCAGTCTTCTCAGTATCGTCATGGCAGAAGCGTTCCCTACCCATAGCGTCGCACCATCAACGCCAAAATTACTAAAGAAAACTAACTCAAAAAGTTTTATCTGGAACTATTTTGGTTTTAAACCAGATCGCGAAGGTAAAGCAATAGATAATGGCCGTCCGTTCTGCAGGAGATCCAATCATGCCATACAGGCAAAAGGAGGCAACACGTCAAACTTAAAGCACCTACAATGTCGTCATCCAGACCTTGCACTGGAATACAAGCAAGCTAATGAGGTTAGTATGGCTTTATTTGTTATAATTATCTGTGTTCTTGCAATTAGCTAATATTACAAAAATGAATGAATAAACTTCTTAGCTAAAGTGTGCGGCAGCACTGCTGCTGTTGCTGGCTAACCAGCCGGTGCTAGCCAGCCTGGCTAGCTAATGAAGTAACGTTCCTACCCGGCAACGTCATGTCGTCTTGCACAGCTGTCGAAGGAAATTAGTCGTCCCCTCATTCCAACTCCAAACTCCTTAAAATAATGTGCGCTAGATTATGTAGGCTGAGACGAATCCAATGATAATCCAAAGATATCCACCTCTTGACATTTGGTCGAGTTTTCTGACCGTTTTGACGTTCATGAAAGTGAAAGCTAGATAAAGCATGTTGTCACTGCTATCAACCAAAACCCAGTGGCCCTCTGCTGCCATTCAGTGGTGGTTGGTGAGCTACTACACTTTTATGTAGGCTATACATGGCTGATTCTGTGATGTTAGATGTGCGTTTTAAATATTTTATATGAATAATTCATAATATGCATTTCCCATCCTTCTCATTTCAGAAACAAGCAGCCACCCCAGCTAAAGGAATGCAGCCCTCATGCTCCCAGACCCTACCAGAACTGTTTCAGCAGCAAAAACAATATGAGAAAACTTCAAAGGAAGCCAAAACACTGAATCGAGCAGTGGCAGAGTTCATTTGCTTGGACCAAATTCCAATATACACAGTGGAGAAATCTGGCTTTAGGGGATTGGTTAAAAAATTAAATGGCAGATATGAGCTTCCTGGGAGGAACTTCTTTATGTATACAGAAATACCCAGGCTGTATGCAGAAACCAAAGAGGCAGTTAGAGTAGAGCTGTCAGGTCCTAACAAATACTTCTCCTGTACGACAGATCTGTGGACCAGCAGGGCCATGGAAGCCTACATGGCTGTTACAGTGCAGATGATTACAGAGAGCTGGGAGATGGATGCGTGGTGCTTGGGGTGTTCTGAGCTGAACAGTGACCACACCGCCGAAAGCCTACGGGAGGCCCTGGATGAGAAGATGGAGGAGTGGAGTTTGAACATGAGCAGGATGTCAGGTATCACCACCGACAATGCATCAAACAACACAAAGGCCTTTTCGCAAGACTACACCTGGATACCATGTTTTGGACATAATCTAGATTTGGCCACCAATAAAGCACTGGCCATTGACAGGATTTCATCCAGCCTGTCCAGACTACGAAAAACAAGTTCCGCCTTCTCAAGGTCATCAAAGCTGTCCAGGCTGCTGGCTGAAAAGCAGACAGACTTGGATCTACCTAAGCACAAGCTGCTTCATGATGAACCAACACGGTGGAGCTCCGGGTACGACATGGTAGAGAGGTTCCTGGAGCAGCAGCAAGCTGTGAGTGGTGTCCTGGCCAGCGACAGGAAGAAGTGGCATCTGATGCCAAAGGACTGTGACATCACTACCCTTGAAACTGTGAAGGAGGTGCTTGGTCCACTACGACGGTTCACGGATGCCCTCAGTGGAGAGCAACATCCCACACTCTCTGCAGTTCAGGTGGTCATGTGGGAGATATCGTCTTGCCTTGCCCCCACCTCGCCCGTGAAATGAAGGAGAAAGTTTCAGCGGATCTGAAGAAGCGATATGCAGACAGAGATTTACAGATTACCCTCAACTGTGCCACATTCCTCGATCCTCGTTTTAAACACACCTTTGTGACAATGGAACCCGAGGTGAAAGAAAGCCTCATGAAGCAAGCGCAGCAGCAGGACTCCGGACATCACACTGAGCCTGAGGTGAGGCAACCCGTATGCTCACCAGAGAAGCGGTTCAAAACTGACATGCGAGGGCTTCTTTCCAGTATCAAAACAAAGAAGAAGGGAGAAAGCAGCAGTGACCTCAGAGCTGAGGAGAGATTGACCAATACACAGAAGCTACAAAAAGAGCTGGAAATATACACCAAAATAGAGGAGATTGGTGCAGAAGAAAACCCACTTGAGTGGTGGAAGCTAAATGCAGGAACTCTGCCACTCCTCTCACAATGTGCAAGAAAGTACTTGTGCATTTCAGCATCGAGCTGTGCCTCCGAACGAGTGTTTAGCACCTCAGGAATGATCTGCAGTCCAAGGTGTGTTAGATTGGCTCAAGACAGGGTGGACATGCTTGTTTTCCTAGCCCAAAACCGGCCTAAAATTAAGGAGAAACTTCAGTAGGACTTGAGTGAATTGTATTGTAGGTGTAGGAGGACTGCTGTTGCTGAACCACAGTTCTGCCCTGCTTAGTGACAATCTTTGGAATATGACCACTGAGTTTTCTTAAGTTGAGTTAAGTCTTGAGCTACAGTTTGGAAGTAGCCCTCTATATTTTTGATATGCCAGTGTTTGCTTTTACTTTTCAAGTTCGTGAAAAAGACCCCACAGACGGACGGACGGACGGACGGACGGACGGACACACACACACACACACACACACACACACACACACACCTACTTTACTATACTCTTGCAAAAGGCCAGTTGGTCTGTTTGATGTTTCAAACTACTTATTAATAAACATGTTATTCACAAAAATATCGGTTTCAGTACTTTTACTTACCTGTAGAGTTACAGTGTAATGCATTAAATGCATGTTATTCATGCACCACTCATTAAGTTATTGTAACTTGTATAAATACATTGCATGTTCATAAAAATAAAAAGTGTTACAAAAGTGCCGCGGTATCGCGATACTACTCTGGTATAGTATCGCAGGGTAAAATATTGGGACAATTAGTTGCACCTGGGTCGATGGAAACAGGTTAGTTTGGAAAAACATTATTTTGACCACATTCACACTGTTCTTTAATCCCAGTCCTTACCGTCTGCTTTATTACTTTTCATTTGGTTGGATTAATTGGATTGCTTTTGATTATGGACAATAAACCTTTTAATACAATAACATACAAGGACAGTATGGCTTGCGTTCTTATCCAACCCGGACTATACTGTTTTCATTGCAATGGACCTATTGCTAAGCCACACCCCAAAATAGAAATTGTCCAATCATATCACAGCAAAAGTCACGACAAGTAGAAAACTCGGACAAACAATTCGCTAATAGCTGATGGTGAAAAGCTTCTAGACGAAATATCTTTAAAAAAAAAAAACATGTCTATTGCTGTGGTAAATCAGAAATCAGAGATTTGCCAACTCCCGTCATTGTAAATCATTGAATGTCATTCAGTCACGGTCGGTCAGTCAGTCACTGTCAGTGTAGCGTTGTTTGTTTGTCCGAGTTTTCAAAGGGTGCGTGGCTTAGCAGTACAGTACCTGCTGCACCGCGGCCAGGCTCTGGAGCTGCTGCTGCTGCTGGAACGCTGCCGTCTGCAACATCAGGTGCTGTTGCTGCGCTGCATACATCTGCTGCAGGTACTGAGCTGCAGTACTGGGCTGCCTGTGCAGGGCCTGCTGGATCACCTGGGAGACAGAGAAGTCACCATAAATAATTTCCTTGCATAATCTGGCAACTCAAACACATAATCTGGCAACTCAAACACATAATCTGGCAACTCAAACACATAATCTGGCAACTCAGAACATATGTAAGTAAGTAAGTTCCCTTGCATAATCTGGCAACTCAAACACATAATCTGGCAACTCAAACACATAATCTGGCAACTCAAACACATAATCTGGCAACTCAGAACATATGTAAGTAAGTAAGTAAGTAAAGCTTTATTTACATAGCACCTTTCATACAAGAAATGCAGCTCAAAGTGCTTTACAACAGGAATAAGAACATAAAGTGAATATAAAAACATATATAAAAACATATACATGCATAGAATGAATTTAAAAGCAGGGGAAACAGTAAAAAGAAAAGGTAAAGATAAAATACAATAAAGCAATTAAACAATGTACAACCTTTGCTCGTTAATCTAACTTTCCATATCCCTTTCATCTCCCTACCTTACACAGTCTTTCTGTACTTCTCACTGGCTTTCCACCAGCACCACAAACATCAGTTCTTGGAAAAGGTCCGTCTCAGTCTCTGTGTACGTTCTTTGTGTACGTTCCCAGTCTCTGTGTACGTTCTCAGTCTCTGCTGGACCTTGCACCAAAAATCCAACTACTCAGTATCAACATTACAGTTTCTTTCTTTTGCACAATGCACAATCACCTCTTTCTCAACTAGTCTTTTTATCTGTCAGCCTGTGTACGTGAATATAAAAGGAGGGGAAAACAGTAAAAAGAAAAGGTAAAGAAAATACAATAAAAAATAAATAAATAAAATAAATTTAAAGAAGGGCTAGTTGGCAGGTGCAGATGAGCTAGTTGAAGGCTATATTGAAGAAGTACGTTTTAATATTTAGTGAGCTGGCTTCCCTGATCTCTAAAGGTAATGTGTTCCAAAGCTTTAGGGCATATTTGGCAAAGGCTGCGCTCCCGATCTTCTTCTGACTGTTGCTGGGAATCTCTAATAAACCTGCAATAGATGATCGTAGTGTTCTTGAGGGCACATAGTTGACAAGGGAATTAGCTATGTACTTTGGCCCTCGCCCATTAAGGGCTTTGTATATAAGGAGGAGGACCTTAAAATCAACTCTACATGTTACTGGCAGCCAGTGCAGAGTAGCTAGGACCGGAGTAATGTGCTCTCTCCCCTTGGTTCTAGTTAGAAGTCGAGCTGAAGAGTTTTGAATGAGCTGAAGTCTTGCAGTCGTTTTTTTAGGAAGGCCAGTAAAAAGTGTGTTACAGTAATCGAGCCGGCTTGAGACAAAGGCATGAATCAGGTTTTCTGCATCTTTTTGGTTTATAAGTGGTCTTACTTTAGCAATGTTTCTAAGGTGGAAGAATTATGTTTTCGTCACCTTGTTAATATGGGACTTGAAGCTTAGGTCTGAGTCGAAAATAACACCTAGACTCAGGTTTAATCCATGATGTCAGCTTCCCCAGATTATTAAACAGCATTTCCCTTTTTGCTTTAGGGCCGATCAGTAGGACAGTTTTATCCTCGTTTAGCTTCAATAAGTTATTGCTCATCCATTTATGTATTGCTAGAAGACAGTTCGTAATGGAGTTTATAGCTGAAGTATCATTTGGTTCAGCAGAAATGTACAGTTGCGTGTCATCGGCATAACTGTGGAAACATACGTTGTGCTCTCTAATGATGTCCCAGAGTGGTAACATGTATAGTGAGAATAGTAGTGGACCAAGGCAGCTCCCTTGTGCAACTCCGAAGTCGCTGTCATATTTCTCAGACACATGATCTCCAAGCTTGACATAGAACTTTCTCCCTGTAATGTACTGTATGTTCTGAACCAATTTAACATGCTGCCAGAAAGACCAACTAACTCTTCAAGACGATTGATTAGGATATCATGGTTGATCGTATCAAATGCTGCACTTAGATCTAATAGGACGAGAATTGAGACCTTATTTGCATCAGAGTTTAGTCTGAGATCACTCACTATTTTAGTAAGAGCAGTTTCAGTGCTGTGATATGTTCTAAAACCTGATTGAAATTCCTCCATGACATTGTTTTCTTTGAGAAAGGAGTTTATTTGTAGTGAAACGTCCTTCTCAAGTATCTCACTAATGAATGTGAGGTTGGATATCGGTCTGTAGTTTTTCAGTGCATCGGCGTCGAGGTTGGTCGATATACTGGTGGTCGACTCGATATACTGTAATGATAAGGACTGATATTTCTGCTTTGAGCTCAAGAGCATGATATTCGAATGATGTGACTTCACCCAGGTCAATGTCCTTGAAAACAAGTTTAGCTGAATAAATAGCTGCAATCCCTCCTCCATATGAAAAGTAAAAGGATTGATATAGAATACATAAACAATCTTCTTTCAGTTTTATTTGTTAATATAGTTCTATTACCTCCATCTCTCAATGGTGTTCAAATGAAGATCAAATGTCCATATGTTTAAATGTGAGCCAGCCATTTGATTGACAAAAATACATTAAGAATGTAATGTTTAAAGGGCTGGTTAAGGTATGGTCTGCTGCTATTACTATGCCACCTTATGTTTTTATGTTATTTTATTATTATTATTATTATTATTATTATTATTATTATTATTATTATTGCATTGTTAATTGTGGACTGTTGCATGGTTGAGTTGTTGATTACCCTGTATCTAGCATAATATTGTGTACTTGACGAATACAATTTGACTTGATTTGATGTTTAGAAGTTTTCCTCATTTAAATAATCTAAATAGTTTGGGTAGTTATTTAGTAATACATAGCTCCAGCGCTGGATGTTTTTTTTACTGTTTCCACCAGTATTCTACAATACTAAGATACAGGTGATACTATGCTGTGTTTTTGCTGTTCCCGACCACTTCAACTAGCATTGTTAAAACTGCTAACAGGGAGATGGAGCTGTTCATTGCTACACAACTACCCACTGCATTTAAAAACTAGATGAAATGACAACAGGTACATACTAAGTGTATAAAAGAGTGAACTAGAGTGAACTTGCTTTAAAGAAGCATCATGTACCGAGCCTCCTCTACACTGCCCCACAGACACAGAGCCTCCTCTACACTGCCCCACAGACACAGAGCCCCAGAGAGTGTGTTGGACAGAGGGCCAGTGTCTGACATGTACGTCCACCCAGCCACATCAGTCAGAGAGCTGTGACAGCCAGGCTACATTACCCAACAGACCACCCCCATGACCTACTCCATCACTGCCTCCATACTGGGCTGGGCCTGGGTTCCCTGTTTAGACCATGGCACACAAGACTAGGACAAGCCCAAGCCTATCCGATATGGATTTCCGCAGTCAACAACAGCTCTTTTGGATGGAGGCATGTATCATGGAAATAAAATGCTAAATGCTAAACTCTGAAAAGTGATGGTACTAGGCCCTAAAAAGGCCTGAGTAAGTTAAATATGGATGGTTGCATGCAGTGTTGTCCTTAAAGAGTTTGTTAAATATCTCGCTAGGAAACCCAAAAAAGTTAGTAGGGTTAGACCTCATTTAACATTCAACATCAAAATTGCTTATAGAATAACATTTATTCACTTCATAAATATTTGCAAAATGTCATGTTTATTAACAATATACAAAAACTGAAAAAAAATCTTCTCTACAAAGGATACAGTTAGTACGAGATGATACTGCTTTTTAAACACTTAACTGCTTAAACCCTTGTGTGGTGTTCGGGTCAAAAGGACCCGTTTACTAAAAGAGAAATGGTACAAGAATTTTTTTTCAATCTGAAACTCCATGGCCTTGGCTTATTTTCTATAAAATAAAATAAAAAGTGAATATACATGCTACAATACCCCAACAAATGTATGTATTTCATGATTCAAGATGTTAGGCTAGATTTGACCCGCATATACAGAGACACACAGAAACATACACACACTCACACTGACACTCACTCACTCACTCACACACCTCTGCTCTGTCTTTCCCGCACAGAGAAGCCATCTGCTCTCGCACTCTTTACCCTTTGAAGTGCCACATTGTAAACATGTTCTTGCACTGTACAGACTGCGTGCAGCAATGCAAAAAATACCTTTAAGGTACACATACTGTCTAATTATGTGCTTTATGTGTTGTGTAGACAGGCATGCCCATGCACACACAATTGTAACCTTTGTTATTTCAGAATTATTTTGTTTTTTTCTGACAACTGTATTTCGACAGTGACAGTGAAAACAGTGTACATTCCGTTTATGTTTGGTGATTCAGCATTTGCAGACATTTTTGAGAGATGGATTTCAAAGCTAGTGACAAAAACAATCTTAGTTTGGTTCTTACATTTCTATTCTTGTTCATCACCTGTATTTTTCTTTTTTTTCTTTTCTTTTACAGCTTTGATTATAATTAGATAAATGTGAAAATCAATTGACAATATAACAATAAATTCAGTATATATAACAATATAAACATTGTTTTATTTAAAATGTTCCTAGATAAGTATGATTTATGACACCCAAGTCTTCATTATAGTGGATTCTGCATTTTCAAAGTTAGAAGCATCATGTCCCCCCGCCTATTCCCAGGGGTCTGACAATGTTGGTTGTTACTAGACATCCTCTGCTCCAGCCTCTCCAAAGGGTAGCCCACTAGATCCACCAGAACAAAATATATGCACTTTTGAATGTGTACACAGTACCTATTGTGCATTATTGGGTACAGTACCTGTTTGTGCCCACAGGAGGCGCCCTTTACTATTATGGGCTATTTCGGGGCTATCTTGCGCCCTGTGTATACTCCCTTGTACGGGTCACCCTTGGGACTAGGAGCATCATGTCAATCAGTCAATTTGACCCGAACAGTACCAAAGGGACCAAAACGTGAACACAGGGGTTAACTGTGATCTAACTGGGCTTGACTGACTTGACTGCAGCACCTAAAATGGACTGCACTTACAGTATATAGCGCCTTTATCCGAAAGCGCTTTACAACGGCCTCTCATTCACCCATTCACACACACATTCACACACCAGTGACGGCAAGCTACCATGCAAGAGCCGGCCCGCTCACTGGGAGCAATTTGGGGTTCAGTGTCTTGCCCAAGGACGCTTTGACATGTGGCCAGCCGGGGCTCAAACCGTCGATCTGCCAACCTTGCGATCGTGAGACGGCAGCTCTACCTCCTGCGACACAGCCGCCCACCTGGATGATAGTCTTATCACGCCCTCGCAACCGCACTTACCTCGCAATCCCTTACTCTCTAGTCCTGTTGGGCCTCATAGGGACATGGGGGTAGAGGAGTCCATAGTTTACCGTATTTTTCGGACTATAAGTCGCACCCGAGTATAAGTCGCAGCAGGCCAAAAATGGGTCATGAAGAGGAAAAAAACACATATAAGTCGCACTGGACTATAAGTCGCATGGTTCAAGGGAACGGGCTTGGCGGAATCAGCGGGGAAAGAAGACCCTGTTGAGCTTGACTCTAGTCTGGCACTGTGAAGAGACATGAGAGGATTTGTAAGCCCAGGAAGGACATAATTCACGTTAAAACTTCTTCTGAAAGGTTAGAAATACTTAAATTATCGAGTGTAAAGCCAGGGCTAGCTAGCGCGTTGCTAACGAAGGTTAGCAAAATGGCGTCGCGGGAGCAAGCAAACAGGATGGAACAGCCTCTGAAAGGTAATAAATGACTTTAATATCGTGTATAACGTTCATAATAGCGTGTATAACGTTCATAATATAGTGCTTAATGTCCACATTGTCGAGTGTAACGACTATTTATCGTGTATAAGGCCATGACAAAGATAGCTTGGTGAAAAACGGAAGTAGTTAGGATGAAGGGCGGCCTACAAACAATGCAACATTGAACAGCCTCTGAAAGGTAATAAATGACTTTAATATTGTGTATAACGTTCATAATATCGTGTATAAGGTCCATAATATCATGTTTAATGTCCACATTGTCGTGTTTAATGTCCACATTGTCGAGTATAATGGCTATTCTATCGCGTATGTGGCGCTAGCGGAAGTAGCAAAATAGCCTCGCGGGGGTAATTTAGCAACATAGAACAGTCTCTGGAAGGAATAAATGACTTTAATATCGTTTATAACGTCCATAACATTGTGTATAAGGTCCATAACATCATGTTTAATGTCCACATTGTCGTGTTTAATGTCCACATTGTCAAGTATAATGGCTATTCTATCGTGTATGAGGCGCTAGCGGAAGTTACTCCTTGGTTCATGTCAGTCAGAGATTACCGTATGTCAGTTCATGTCAGTCAGAGATTATGAATTATTGATATATAAGTCGCACCTGACTATAAGTCGCAGGACCAGCCAAAGTATGAAAAAAACCGCGACTTATAGTCCGGAAAATACGGTACTTGTGTTTTTTGTCAAGTGTGATGTTGGGGTACCTTGTCTCAGCCACGTGTTCTTAGAATATTTAAATGTTTTATTTTAATTAATGACGTTACTTTTCAGGATGCCATGTTGCAACTGGCCGCTGACTTCAGCTGAAAATTAGCCGACTAGGCTAACGCTGCCTTTTTTACTGTATTTTATATGGTTCATGTATTTGGATTGTCCTCAATATAATAAACTAATAAACTAAACTAAACTAAATAGTCTTCTTATATTTCAAAGAATACGCCTCAAAAACAAAAGGTTTGGACAGAGATGTCCAGGCGCAGACAGTGTTTTGAACATGTAGGAGGAGGTTTCCTTGGTGTGGTAGGTGTGGTGAAGGTGGCCGAAGAGACATGTGACTATACAGAGAGTGGTGGGTGGGTTCGGCGGGTTTTTCCAAGTGTCCAGGTAAGGAAGAACAGGTGGAAGTGCTGAAGGTCGGGGCTGGGCTCTTATGCTGAGGCGGCTAGGAGGGGTCCGAGCAGGCCAGTGAGGGTGGGGCCTCTTCAGCTTCAGGGTGGGGATAATGTTCAGAAGAGGGACCTTGAGGAGATGTGCTTCGGTAAAAAAAGTTGGAATTCTGGCTTTTAATAGTTAGGGTGATTCACTGTCCTGCACATGAGTGGACCAGGAAGTGCACAGGAGCGGAAATTACAGAAGATGTCTGGTGGGTCTGGTGGTCTGGTAGTCTGGTGGTCTGGTGGTCTGGTTGGTTCTGTTTATCTGGGCACTGTCACTTGCTAAAAGTCCATTGACTTCCATTTGGTTTTTCATAAAAAATGCTATCAATTAGCAGGTAGTGCCAGAGTCCAGATAAACAGAAGCAAAGTGTCCTTACCATGAACTCCCCCTGTGGCTTCGTAAGAAATAAAAGGGTTCCCACGGGTCCTTGAAATCCTTGAAAGTTTGTGAATTTGAGAAAAAGAAATCAAGGTCTTAAAAGTTTTTGAAAATAGACATGGGTCATTGAAAGTGCTTGAATTCCTCTCTCTCTCTCTCTCTCTCTCTCTCTCTCTCTCTCTCTCTGTCTCTCTCTCTCTCTGTCTCTCTCTCTCTAAAAAAAATATATATATTCAAAACAAAATGTACTTAGCTCGTCAACTAGTAAATAAGTCTTTGTATTGCTTAACTTAACACATATTTCACAATATATTGCTTTGCTGTGCTGTGGTAGAGAAGGCAAGAGACCATCTAGTGTTCACACATTCAAGCCTCTCTTTTTAATTGTTGTCTGTAAGCGGATAGTTCCTATTATATAAATTCTCATCTAGATCTGTCTCAAACTATGCCGTGTTGGATCCTTGAAGGTGTGGGAACCCTGAAATCAAGTCCTCATGGTTGTCCTATGAGTTTCGATCATTGGAGCCATTCATCACAATACAATGTAAATATCATTATTGATTCCCTAAGTTAACTTTTATGGTTTACACTGTAATGATCAATTCCGAAACTCTTACATCAAAATACGTTAATGTAGTTGGTGAATGGTGAGACACTGCTCATCCCAGTACACATGTGGATCCCTTTGCATTGTTGTAACTTGGCCAACAGATGGCAGGAGAGAGCAGTCTAATGAGGCTGGAGCTGCACTTCTGAGAATGATTGAGTCAGTTCTACCAAGTATGGAGAATCTTGTGAGGAAGCACAAACTGAAATTGGGTTTTTATTTTGGCAACAAAGCTTGCTTTCCGGTTTTTTTCTTTCTGTATTTGATTCCAGTGACTTATTGTACATGCATGCAGCCTCCTCTGTGTTAACAGAGATTGGACTCAGTTTATCATGCATCCTTACACTTTTGTAACAAATGCCAAGTCACTCTCCCATCATATGGTGGGCTAGACCTCACTTCACACAGGTGGAGAGCTACATTGGTATGTGTTCATTTAGAAAGCCTAAACTCCCCCTGTACCTCTCTGTATCCTGCTCTCCTTCACCCCTAGCACTAGCACCAGACACGCTCTACCAGATGGTTGCTACCTAAAGTTCCCTCTGAGTTACGCAGGACTGCCTCTTCATGCACCAGGGGCAACGTATGCTTTACCTAGGTGTACTCTCTACCCAAGGATATCCGCGACTCTCCAACCCTGAACATATTCAAAGCTGCCCTTAAAACCCACCTATTCACCATTGCTTTCAACCTATAGTCTGCATGTCAGCTTATTAGTTCATTCTGCTGTTTTACTGTTTCTTGTTTTGTGTGTTTGTCTCTCTGGCTCTGTTCTGTTTGTCCCATTCCCTTGTAAAGCGACCTTGGGTTTGTGAAAGGCGCTATATACATTTAAGTTATTATTATTATTATTATTACTAGTGGCCCGAAATGAGTTTAAAACTCTGGCGCAACAAACCCTATTCAGGAGTGTAAATGTTTTCTATATGTTTTTTTCAGTATGCCAGCCTTGCACCCAACTTAATATTTGTTGTTCTGAAACTCTAATATAGGTTTTTCTGGTACAGCAAGGTGAAATGAAACAAATGAAAAGTGTGGTCTAAGGAAGGCAATAACTATGGACGGGTGATCATTCAAAGCCTAAATAAGGCCTATAAAACTCCCATCTTAGTAGCAGATCACAGATGTCCTGTACTATTGTTACTTTTTTTTATCTTGACTTATATTGTCTATTACCTTATTGTCTTGTGCTGCAATGTCAGGTACCGAAGCCTACGATTTTGACTCTTTCACACTTGTGTAATGTGCGTTACAATAAAAACTTGAAACTTGAAACAGATGAGAATACAGAAATATGGGCCCAGTCTCCTTGTAGGAGCAAGGTCTGCTGCGATGTCTCAGCCTGTTGGTTGGATGGGCTGTGAGGGCAACAACTGAAGTATCTTGTTGCTATGACAACCTGGAATATTATGAGCAACCAAGTTACTCACACAAAGGTTTTCTAAAATCATCACATTCCTCTTATCCTTACTCCTCTAATCCTTACTCCTCTTATGCTTACTCCTCTTATCCTTACTCCTCTTATCCTTACTCCTCACGCTGCAACCTAAGTTTCCCTGGCAGCAAAATAAGTGAGGCGCCTCGCTCCAAAAGTCCCAAAAAGAAATAAATGAAAAGCAAATGCTCTGTGTTTGTGAGTGTTGTCTGAAAGAGCCTCTACAGAACTCCTATTGCATAGACTTGTGAGAAACTGGCTAGGAAGCTGGTGTATTGGCTAGGTACGGCACCTGGACAGTGTGTCTGTCGGGGATCCCTCCGTAGACGGAGATGTGAGGCCTCCCCGTGCTGCTGGTGTCCACCGTGCGGTTGGCCGTACTGGTGGCGACACTGGTGGTCATACTGGGGCCGCTGGCCGCTGTGGTGCTGGCGCTGGAGGCCGCTGGGCCCTGCTGGTTCTGCATGGCGCCCTCCGCCTCGGTCTCCCACGATCCACGGCGCCTGTTCTGTCAGACACTCCTCTGAGAGAGAGAGAGAGAGAGAGAGAGAGAGAGAGAGAGAGAGAGAGAGAGAGAGAGTTGTGATTATACCAGGTTTAACAGGTAGCCTATTTGAAAGCGTTAGTTTACGATTGCATATTGTTTGCAGTTAGAAAACAAATAAGCAACTCAGCAAGATGCCAGATCAGAATAAACCTCGTGCAGCAGAGCACCTCGAAACAAGCGCAACCTGGAGTGAGCCATCCCTTTGATCATATTCAATAGCTTCCTCGACAATCGCGCAACTGTGCATGACTACACTCTAAAAAAAGAATAGTTGAGAATATTTAAAAATTCAAGGCAACCTTATGCACTAAGAATTGTTAGTTTGTTGTTCCAACTAAGAATTTTGAGTTTGTTGTTCCAACTAAGAATTTTGAGTTTGTTGTTCCAACTAATATTAGAATGTTGGTTCAACTCATATTAGATCGTTGGTCCAACTCATATTAGATCGTTGGTCCAACTAATATTAGATCGTTGGTCCAACTAATATTAGATCGTTGGTCCAACTAATATTAGATTGTTGGTCCAACTCATATTAGATTGTTGGTCCAACTCATATTAGATCGTTGGTCCAACTAATATTAGATTGTTGGTCCAACTCATATTAGATTGTTGGTCCAACTCATATTAGATCGTTGGTCCAACTAATATTAGATTGTTGGTCCAACTCATATTAGAATGTTGGTCCAACTAATATTAGTTTGTCCTGTGGTCATCACGTTTAATTCTTCATTCTGCCAATGCAGATTTGTTTGTTCAATAAATGGTGTTGTTCACAAAACTACAGAAAGCTAATCGAGAATATAATCGTCTTTCTTTCCACCCCATTCACTTTTTTCCATTAGGCAAAATAATTAAATAACCTAAATTCTGAAATGAATAAATAATACTGTAGCGTGGATATGAATTGGACTCCGCACAGAAAAGGTAATCACGCGAACTTTTATTGACCGTTACACGCCATGAAACACTGACACAGTAACATTTCAAGGTAGTGATGTTACGCTCGACGCAGTAGTCACGACACAGCGTCGATCTTCCGACACAATGTGCGTCGATACAAATGTATCGATGCTTGTGTCAAATTGGCAAAAACCATGTGACTACTCGAACGAAGCTTCGTACGTCACACGAGCACCTCTGACCGGTGTGTCAATCATTCCGCAGACGAGGCAGTGTTCCAAGTTTCGTACTGCATAAAATGACGTTGAACTCTCATATTCGAGGGTTGTAGTCAGAGTGGAGACATACGGACGCTAGACAGAATACATTTATTGACAGAGATAGAGATAGAAATAGACAGGAGATTGGTAGATATTGATAGATAGACATAGAACATACAGAGATAGTCATAGATTCATAATTGCAACACAATAGGCTAGCCAGATAGATATACATAAAAAAAAACGTTGCCTGTTCATGTACATGTGAAGTTATAATATAATTATTGGACTCGGACAACTTGCGCACGTTTAACTCAACCAGTTTAATCCACACTCCGCTCAACAGTGCCTCGGGTCATTACCCATAATGCATCTCCTATCATGCATAATACCACATCTCCCTTTCTTGAGAACAAAGGGTAGACTACATGTTTTAAGGGATTATTCTTTGTGCTGGAAGACCTGAACATTCTAAACATGGTGAATGACTTCCATTCTGTTTTACTTTTCACATTTTAATTAACTTATATAACATACTACTCTTGCTCTAATAATAACATAACAAGAACAGTTTCACATCACATGGATCATGTCACAGATCAAGTTTACTTGGTTTCCTAACCTCTCTCCCAGACCTTGTTCTGGTAGGACTCGTGGAGACCTGTCTGCTGGGTAAAGTAGTCTCTGATGGTGAAGTCTCTGATGGTTCTGACTCTCCATGAGCCGCTACTGCAGGCTCTTCCATGTGAACCCCCTCCCGGTCATGGTGTAGTGCATGGGTCACCAACAGGCGGCCCGCGGGCCAGATGCGGCCCACCAAAGCTTTCCATCGGGCCCGCCGAATATTAAATTTTTGATGGGGTTTTTTAAAGTTCTTTTTTTTTTTTTTTCGAAAATGAGGGAAATACCGTTTAGAACAGTGCTTTTCAACCAGTGTGCCGTGAGAGATCATCAGATGTGCCGTGGGAAATGATCAAATTCCACTTAATTGGTCCAGAAAAATGAAGACGCAAAAAAAAAAAGTAGTGTCACCAAGTGAGGTTTCTCCTCAGCGTGCCCTGAGGTGTCTCGACAACACAGGACCGCGGAGTGTGGTGTGCTGCTAGCACCTTGCCCTGGACCTTTGCGTCAGTGATCCACACATCTTCTCCGGGTGCCAGTGCCTCCAGGTTCTTCGCTCCGTGTCGCCTGTCAAAGTTCCTTGCATCAGTCCACCTCTTCTCCCTTTCACTAGCATCCACCCTCACATAGTCAGGCAGAGCCGGATCCAGCAAAGTGGGAAGGGTCGGAACTGTCGTGCGGAGTTGGCGCCCCATCTACAGCTGAGCAGGACTGTAGCCGTTCTGCAGAGGGGTCGCTCGGTAAGCCAGCAACGCACGATACGGGTCTGATGCTTTCTTCAGCAGGTTCTTCACTGTTTGCACCGCACGTTCTGCTTCCCCATTACTCTGAGGGAACCTGGGGCTGCTTGTGACGTGTCTAAAGCCATACTCCTCTGCAAAGGCTGTGAAGTGTCCTCCTGAAAACTGTGGGCCATTGTCAGTCTGGAGTACTTCAGGGATACCATGGCGTGCAAACATTGATTTGAAATGCACTATTACATCCACAGACCTTGTGGGTGTCATCTGTGCAATCTCCACATATCTTGAGTAATAATCCACTACTAGTAGATAATTCCTACTTTCCAGTGTGAACAGGTCCGCTCCCAGTCTCTGACACGGCCTGTCCGGCAGCTTGGTTGGCATAAGTGGCTCTCTGACGTTTGTCCGCTCCTGGATGCATGTTCTACATTTCAGCACCAGTTCATTCAGCTGGCTGCTGAGTCCTGGCCACCATACCGTCTGCTTGGCCCGGTCTCTACACTTTGTCACTCCCAGGTGCCCCTCATGTAGTCTCGCCAGCACGTCATCTCTCATGGCCGCTGGAATGACCAGCCTAGATCCCCTCAACAGCAGTCCATCATGTATGCTCAGCACCGCACGCTCAGCCCAGTAGTGTCTTAACACTCCCTGTAGTCTGCTTTTGTCTGGCCAGCCTTCTTTGCAGTACTCCATCAGCGCAGAGCATGTGCTATCAGCCTTCAACTGCTCACGAAGGTTGTTCAGATACTCTCCACTGACAGGTAAGTTACTGATGATCGCGTCCACATATATGTTTGTGTCCTCCAGGAGACTCGCATCCGCTTGTCCCTGTGCATTAGACAGTGGAGCACGTGATAGGGTATCGGCTGTCATTAAACTTTTGCCCGGAACATGTGTGACTGTGTAGTCATGACTCATACCTCATGAGCCTCATTCGGAATCTTTGGATCCTCGGCGGTAGCTCATCTAAGGCTTTCCCTCCCAGTAGACTCACCAACGGCTTGTGGTCTGTTTCCATCTCGAAGAATCTACCGAGGATGAAGCTGCTGAACCTCTCACACGCCCATGTAGATACCTCTTTCTCCACTTGTGCATATCGCTGCTCCGTTGGTGTCATTGACCTCGACGCATATGCTACAGGTGACCACACAGTGTCGCTCTTCTGCAGTAGGACTGCTCCCAGTCCAAATGAAGATGCATCCGCAGAGATTTTCAGGTCACTGTTAGGGTTATACAGTGTGAGCACTGGTGTGGAGGAAAGCTCTTTCTTCAAACGATCAAAGGCTCCCTGCTGCTCTGTCCCCCAGTACCAGTGTGTCTTCTTGGACAGCAAGTCCCGCAAGACCTTGTCCTTCTCTGCTAGGTTCGGTATGAATCGTCCTAGCTGATTGACCATGCCCAGAAAGCTACGTAACTCACTGACATTTGTTGGCTCATCCATCCCCTGCACTGCTCTGGTCTTCTCCGGATCTGGCTTCACTCCATCTGATGAAATCACATGACCGAGGAATGTGACTGTGTGGGATGTGAACTCACATTTGTCTGGGTTGAGAGTGATGCCGGCCTCCTGTGCTTTCTCCAGCACTGCATGCAGTCGCACATCATGCTCCTCTTGTGTCTTCCCCCAGACCAGGACGTCATCCATATGACACAGCACCCCCTCCAGGCCACTGGTCACTTCAGTCACCATCATCCTCTGGAAGTGCTCTGGGGCACTTGAGATGCCAAAGGGCAGGCGATTAAAAAAATATCGCCCGAAAGGAGTGATGAATGTGGTGTACTTTGCAG
Source organism: Nansenia antarctica (assembly GCF_963989245.1). Taxonomy (NCBI): domain Eukaryota; kingdom Metazoa; phylum Chordata; class Actinopteri; order Argentiniformes; family Microstomatidae; genus Nansenia; species Nansenia antarctica. The sequence goes on from NC_137676.1 coordinate 29,061,131, forward strand.
ACTCCTCTGCCAGTGGTATCTGCCAAAAACCCATGTTTGCGTCTATTTTACTAAACACCTTGGCTCCGGCCAGCATACCCAGGCTGTGCTCAACGGAGGGCAGAATTTATTTTTCTCTGCACACTGCCTCGTTCATTCTTGTGAAGTCCACACAGATGCGCACTGCACCTGATTTCTTTGGGACCACCACCATTCCAAAACACCAGTCAGTTGGCTCTTCGATCCTGCTGATAACACCCATCTCCTCCATACGGTCCAGCTCTTCCTTCACTTTATCCATAAGCGGTAGAGCGACTCTGCGTGGTGAGTGGAGTGAGTAGTGCACTGCATCCGGCCTCAGCTTGATTGTGTACGGCCTCTTCACAAGACCTAGGCCATTACACAGCTTCGGTAGGTCTGTTTCACCATTTCCATAGTGATGCTATCCACCCTGGACACTAACTGAAGCTTTGTTATTGCAGGCCTACCTAACAGTGGGGTGTGTAGGTTTTTGACAACATAAATGTCCTCTATCGCCGTCTTGTCGCCCCTGCGCAGTGTTTCTCTAGCAACACCCAGCACAGATAGAACAGTGCCTCCTGGCCCTGTCAACGGCCGCGTCGCCTCTGCTAGGCTGTCGACATTGCGTCCCCCTGTTATGCTATGGTACACCTCAGCTGAGATGACAGTGACATCTGCACCTGTGTCTATTTTGAAAGTAACGGTTTTCTCTCTCACCTCCAGCTACACTGTCCACGGGTCTTCTCCAGCATCCACTGTCCCCAAGAAAAAGCTGGGCTCTTCAGCAGTGACTGATGCAAGTGCATCTTGCATCCGGTCTGCATACTTTTCCATAATGCCCTTGCTTTCCACACGAGTGGCACAGAGCATCCTTCGCAGGGCATTCCCATTTTGGGTGTGAGGGTTTTCTCCCACATCTTCCACAGCCCTTCGGTCCTGACTGTGCACTGAATCTCCCTCTATCCTGTGTAGGGGACTGCGGTTGAGGCTTTTGTGGTTGAGTCTTTCTAGAGAATTTTGGCTTTCTGTAGCTCCGAGTGCAACGTTCACAATTCAACATCCAGAGGCTTTCGACTTCGCTAAACCACAAGAGTGGGAACGGTGGATCCCTGTTATGACATGTGGACCATCTATATCTGCTCCAATTGTCAAACAGCCATGTCCCACACATGCCGAGATGTCATTCAGATTTGTATCCTTACATGTCAAGGGGATAGTGGAGTGAATAGTGGATTGGACTGGTGATCGGAAGGTTGTGAGTTCAAATCCTGCCTGAAACAACACCACTAGTGTCCCCTTGAATACTACAATTACTCCAGGGCAAATCCTATTCTATTCATATCAGAAATGGACACAACAGTTGCATTTATTTATTCATATATGTATTTATTATAGTCTACTAGACACACCAACATTTAAGACCACATATATGGCCACATACACATCGACACAGTTTGTCACAGCACCTTTATTGAACAAGACATCGCAGATGACGGTGGGCATATTGTATTTTGCCTCAAATTCCTGACTTGTGAATCAGTCGATACAGGCGCCATACATACCATGACCTGACCAGCAGATGGCATGATGGAGCTGCTGTATCGACTGCATCGATAGATCGACACTTTTCCCGACACAATTGTGTCGAACGTGTCAATTGCGTCGAAAGCTTCGTTTCCCCCATCAATAGTTCAAGGCACAGTTATGGCTTGGAATAACCCCTTGAACTCGAACTACCCCATACTTCCCCCTGTACGACTCATCTACAGTTTGACCCATAAAACTTACATAGAATGTGCCCATAATCCTTTGGGGCCGCTAATATGCAAATCAGTTGTGGCCAAGTGGCCAATCAATGAACAACAACAACGCAGTGAACAACAGTAGCCGTGACTAGCTAGCAACATTCGCTACAATACTGAATTTCATCAATATTAATCAGCTTTTATTCAGTGAGAACAATGCTCCTGATTTGTATAGTAGCGTGGATATTTAATGGACTCGCACACAATGTAATCATGCGAACTTTAATTGGACGTCAACTGCCATTGGAACATTGACACAATCAAACTTTCGGAAGCATGGCTGCAGCGTGACTATTCGCCTTCAACTTGGAACTACCCGATACTTTCCCCTGTACAACACAATCACGGTGTGACCCACAAAACTCACATAAATTGGGCCCAGAATCCTTTGGGGCTGCTAATATGCAAATCAGTTGTGGCCAAGCGGCCAATAAAAAAAATGCGTTGAGGTCTGAGCTGCCTTGTGTGCATGCGCTGCTGTTATACCAACGAACCAGATGTGCCAACAACGAATTGCAATTTCAGTTTATTCACAATTGTATGTTTAGAACTTATTGGGGTCCATTCCATTCCTCTGATGTACATTTTTGCGTTCCCTCATAGTCATTTAAATGTTCCTGTCTGAACAATTCAGAATAGGCCTACTAACTCTACTGAATAAAGCGTAGTTGTTTTTTTTACAGTGTACAATTAGCATGGGTGCTAGCCCAAGCCATTATTATTATTCAACACTTTGTCAATAACAAGGACAAGGCTATAGCTAAGCAGTAACAGACAGGCACCTGGGCTAGGCATCACCGGTCCTGAGAAAAGGACCCTGAGAATGTTCCCCTTGTCTCATAAAACACAGTGAGCGTGTTGTTAACATAGTAGCTCTCTCCCCCCTTACCCTGTGACCCCTTAGCCCCAATCTCACAGGCCACACTGAGAGGTGAGAGGGCAAATACTCAGGTTACAGACAAATTGCTCATTAATGAGTCACTCGGAGGAACCCCGAGCAATAATGAATCACAGGCCTAAAACCACACTGCCCTAGAACAGGTCATTAAAATGACACATTCTAGCTAAATGTCCTCTCACATAAGGGCTGACTGGTTTACAGTTTACTGGCTTGGAGTTTTCCATCCCCCAACAAGTGAGTAGAGATCTCTACTACAGTCTAAAGTAACACCCTAAGGTAACACCTTATTGAACATAGTAACAGTGTTTTTTCTTGTTTTTTCTAAAGTATTTTTTTCTGAGTGGGTCAGTCCCACTCATATTTCTCTTTTTATTGATAGAAACAGTAGAGATTTTGACAGGAAGGATGGGTGAGAGAGAGAGAAGGGATGACATGCAGGATCTGTCCGTGGCTGGAATCCAAGTTAGCGCCCTAACAGAGTTGTTATAAACATGACATAACACATCAAGCAAGAACAACAGTGTCATTTCGCGTACACTATAGTAATGAAAGGTGTGTTTCAGTGGGTGGTCACATACGGTATGTGGCAGCGTGATACCTGTTCCAGTGGTGCCGTGACTCAGATCCGCAGTTGCGCTTAGCTCCATGGCTGGGCTTTACTGTCCAGGGAGTTTAGAGGGGTAAGTGTAACCAAGTTGAGATGGTAAACTCAGTCCCAATAAATCTACTAAAATCTACTGTCACTTACAGAGCCATTACAGGATGGAACTCCTTACCCAAGCATGTTAGTAAAACTAATTCTAGATGCACTTTTAAGAAAACAATAAAAGAGCACTTAATACAATTAACTCTGAATGAACAGTAGATGATTTATCTTGTTTGCTGATCTGTTACTTCATTTATTTTCTTTGGTTTTTATTTATTTATTTATTTTATTCCTTTCTTTTGTTATTATGATGTATGTATGTATACAATGTATATCATGTTGACAATTGTCCAAATATGATTTTTGTATCAGACCCCAGGGGGGTATTCCACGAACGTTGATTAGTATATCGGCGATAAAAATAAATGCCGCGATCAGGCAACTCTGGATTGGAATTCAAGCCTCAGGGGATTCCTCGAACGAGGATCAGGCTTGTGTCATGAGTGTTCACAGAACACCGGCTTAGAAATCCTCGATATGGGCGCATGCACGCAGACATAAAGAGCCCCGAAGAGTCGAACTGTCGAAATGAAGATACTACACTACAAGATACTACGCAGCACTCCTACTTATTGATCTTTATGAAGACGAAAAATAAGATGTAAAATAGTGCAATATTGCCGCAATTAACAAGGTGAGGGAAATGGTTTGGCAAGAAATTGCTGACCGATTAAATGCGTAGGTCATACTCGACCCAGTTATTGTTATATGTTCATATTTTAATACATTTATGTTTACTACTGTGGTGACATCAGCAGCAGGCTACATAGAGTCATATCGTCATGATGGCATAGTGGTATCAACTGCTGCCATAGTATTTATTCGTCATTTTAAGATGGTGGTTCAAATCCCTCTTCTGACACACTTTTTACTGTTTTTCGTTATCTGAATCTAATCTAAAATCTCATCTAAAAAAGTATGTAGGCTATAAAATGATGGCGCAGGCTAATTTACAAGAACTGACATGATTACAATGGTGTTTGAAGCCTTTCTGAGTTGTAAATTATGTTCTTCTAACTGGACCCTGGATTTGGCATAGATTATTTTTTTATATTACTGATGGATAGATGATTCACTTAGACAGATATATATATATATATATAATGTAAATCGATTTGCATGAAGGCTTCGGTTAAATGTAAAAAATAAATAAATAATAATAATTAAATTAAATCAAGTTTCTATCCGTGAACCTTTCGGACCTCTAGCTGGCTGCCTTAACCCCTGTGCCAAACACACCGCTGTGATTTGTTTACACTTTTTTATTTATCTATCTATCTATCACACTTTCAAAATATCAAGTTACCTATCACACAATCAAACTATCTATCTATCGATCGATCACACTTTCAAAATATCAAATTATCTATCTATCACACAGTCAAACTATCTATCTATCTATCTCGTAAAAAGTGGGAACTAATATTTCCTAAAAGACACTTGAGGAACTGTCGTTCGGGATGTAGTTTCCGCCTGCTAGACATTTTTGACGCACTCATTACCTAAACCAGCCTGTAAGTCTGCTCGCGACCAGAATTACTCAGAAGGATTTGTTGCATAGCAACCAAGCAGCGAATTATTTGAGCCACATTGATGGAACCGACCGCAAGCTTAAATTAGAGCCCGGATCTGATTTAAACCTGGATCAGAGTTAATCGCGCTTCGTGGAATACCCTCCAGGTTGCGACGACTACTTTCCGGTTTGCAAAACCTACACAAACTAAAGCCTGGTACACACATAAAGTGAAAGACCCCACACATGAAGATAAAAAATCATGGATTGAACAGTTTTGATCGTATTGTGTGTGGTGTGCTCTGATATACGACCACCACATACATAAAGATCTGTCCTCCGACAGTCTGGAGTCTCGTCCCCCAAGCCAGAAATCTCGCGTGATCAGGGTAGTAGTACCCTGACTGACCTGTAGAGGCAGCCATGTGCTACAGGGGAAATGAAGTGACGAAGAACGAAAAGAAGAAGAAGCGTCAGTCAGCTCGCTTCTTGATGGGCTACATTTCATTCCACGTCACAATCGGACTCACACAAGAGGATTTTTGGTCGTAAATATTGAACAGGTTTTCGCCCCTGACCATTTTCCGAGCAGATTGTCGGGAGAAATGGACTCTTAACACACCTCACACCACAGGATAATCTTGTAGGATCATCTTTAGAGCCATCCGATAATCGGGCGTTTGCTGTCCTTGGTCGGAAGGAAATCGGCCAGATTATCTTTATGTGTGTACCAGGCTTAACGCCAATGTGAGTAAATGGAAGTGTCCGGGAACCAATAAAGCATTTTGAACCCGTTCACTAGCAAGTGGATATTAGCGGATACAATGATGACACCTAACTGAGACCACCACCCCCCCCCCTTTCCCTCCCACCCCCCCACTACTACTACTACTTCACTTTCCTTCTACTCTCTTCACCACCGACACTCTCACTGAACGTGAGACTCTATGGTCCCTGGGGCAGAGAGTGATGGATGACATCATTGCCTGACTCAGGCCTGATCTTTGATCATCTGGAGGAGGAGCAGCAGTCAGCTGAATCTCATGAGAGATCAGATCAAACACGTTCCATCATGTGGACGTAGTAGAAGGTTTAAGACTTACAAGTGAAACCTATCGCCAAACCTGCCCCTGGAAAGGTCGAGTCCTTATCATTGCTCCCGAAACCGTTCTGTGATCCCGTACAACGGTGGCACAGTGAAAACAGTGAACCCTCAAGGTCTCTTACCCCTCTCTACCTCGTTTCTAAAACACAGGAAGGGGTGACTGCAACCGAACAAGCTAAATCCACACAGAGAGGACGAGTGGAACACCGATGACTATTATTGACTTCCGATTTCAGACCGGTTTAAGACATGTGCACTTGTTGAACATGAGGTGCGGTGATCATCACTCATCATTCTGCCCAGAAGACCTATTTATACACAATATGTAGTTCCAATGCACTCACTCATACAAGACAGACAGTACAGTACAGAACAGTACAATGCACGCAATAGTCTCTCTCGTAGACCACCAACCTTCACTCACCTCACCCTCTGGAGGTTTGAGTGGGCAGCTTAGCCAGGGTCGGTGTGTTCATTGAATGAATGAATGAATGAATGGTCTTTATTGTCATTGCTATAGTACAGGTACCAAACAACGAAATTTGGGAGGGGTGGCTCCCCTGGTGCTAGGAAAGAAAAAAAAACTAAAAAAACAAGAAGGGAAAGGAGCTGGTTTACATAAATAAAGGCTATGTACACTATCCACTATACTATACTGTACAGATAAGACGACTAGGGTTGTCATATTGCACATAGTGTTATTGCACATTCATTTAAAGCAGTGGTTCTCAACCTTTTTTGGGCCAGCGCCCCCCTGTCCATTATCCAGGTCTCTTACCGCCCCCCATCAAAAAAAAATGGCTTTTTTTCTTCCCTGAATATTAATGTTGACTAATATTCTGTGTTATATCATTTAAAAAGCATGTCACTGAATGCCAAATAATGGATTTGATTTAACTGGGCAGTTGGAATATCATTATCATTAGTTTACCAGAGAGCAGAAAAGCCATGTGAATGTGAATAAAAATGCTGTTTATGAGTGTTAAACAAACTCAGACAACATCAGAGAATACAAACAGACTGTTTTATGATGCTAATATTTATACATTTTTTATTAGACTTTGTTAACACAGTTCCAAAGTTCAGAGCACTGCGCTCTGGGAGCGCTCAGAGATGGGTGCTCTGACTGAAAAGACGGTTTGCCCGAGCGAATTGACCGTTCGTGCATTTACGAATGTACCTGTAATAACACTGCTGACAGCTGATCAATCAGAAGCAGAGTAGTGGTTTCCTATAGCAAGAGTGCTTATGTGTTCGTTTCCAGGGCATCACATGAGGAGCAACATATCACTAAAAAGCGATCGTATATTTTAGTTTGTAAACGTTAAGACGAACACATCGCAATGCTAACCTCAGAATGGCACTAGGGATAACATCCACAACAACACTAAACAGTAATACATGTATGTAATATACTGTGATGAACCTGCGAGGGGAAGGGACATTTGTAGCTGATTTCTCCAGGTTAGATTATTGGTAAGCGACAGCAAACTTTCCGGACTGGTTTATTACAATACGATCGCTTTTTTGAGAGGTTGTTCCTGCTGTGATGTTCTGGTATGGTGGTATGGTATTAGCACTCATTTTAACTAAATTAAATAAGCTGTATTGAAATAAGCGAACGCATAAGCGCAGAGGGTAGTGTGTATACGCGGGGAGGGAGTATTTGGCACGACAGGCTTACGTCACCGGCGGGGACATGGACTCAGTATCAAAACTAACATAAGAAATATTCTCTCTCGCTTATAGCCAACAATTACAATGAGCCTACAAACTGAAACACATGTCACTCAAGCATAGCCTACGAGGAAAACACTCGTAGAAATTAAACAAGACCGTAAATTAAACAACACTGTATCGCTGTTAGATGAGCAACACAAATTAAATAGCCTATTCCTCATAAATCTTCGCCAACTGGCTAAATCCAAAGACAATCAACTATTTACAGTTATATAGCCTATTACACTCCTATCCGTGTTCATTTGCGGGTGCTATGCAAGAAAAGGATGGCAAGGGTTGAAACATGACATTACAGATGGGATGAACTGGGGTTCTTTCTATCGTAGACTAGCATAGTATTGCAATTTCTGCACTGTACATGAACTGTCAAGATTCTTCTACAATGCAGCTTACCCAGACACATTGGAAACTATCAAAAGCTCTGCCTTTGCTAGCCGAGTTGTTAGCTTCATCTTCTTGTTGACACTCTCACTTTTAAAAAATGTGGGCGTGGCGCTACGTGTCTGCATCACAGAGCCCGGCCAAGTTCAGAGCACTGTGCTCTGGGAGCGCTCAGAGATGGGTGCTCTGACTGAAAAGACGGTTTGTCTGAGCGAAATGACCCGTAATAACACTGCTGACAGCTGTTTTTCATGAGAAAAATACTTAATGCGCGAACGCCCCCCAAGAACACCCCAACGCCCCCCTTTTAAAAATATCTGCTCCAGCGCCCCCCAATGTTGTCTGAACGCCCCCGTTGAGAAACGATGATTTAAAGTGTCGCAGTTTGCAGGCTTGAAATGTACACATTTGTGCCTCAGCACTACACCTGATTTTTTCTATCCAGCAGCTGCCATCAATCCGTCCAGACTGTCCAGGGCCCAGAACCTAGGTCTTTGCTGTGTTCAGGGCCTGGATGGCCCTGGGGTAGAAGCTGAGCTTCAGTCTGTTTGTCCTTGCGGCCATGGTCCTGTACCGCCTTTTCGAGGGCAGCAGGGCAAAGTGTTCGTACCCAGGGTGGGTTGGGTCTCTGGAGATCTTGGAGGCCTTCCTGAGGCGGCGTGTGTTGTACAGCTCTTCCAGAGAGGGGAGGCGGGCGCCGGTGATCTTCTGGGCTGTTCTCACGACTCTCTGTAGCGCATTTCTCTCCGCGGTTGTGCAGCTGGAGTACCAGTTGCAGATGCAGTAGGTGAGGATGCTCTCCACTGCGCCGCGGTAGAAGGCCACCAGTATCTCCTGCTTGTTGTGTTCCTTCCTGAGGACTCTCAGGAAGTAGAGCCGCTAGTGTGCCTTCTTGATGGTGGCTGCTGTGTTGTTCTTCCAGGACAGGTCATCCTGTATGTGCACCCCCAGGAATCGGAGGGTTGAGACTCTCTCCACGCTCTCTCCGTCGATGAGCAGGGGCTGGACCTCAGATTTTTTCCTCCTGAAGTCCACGATGATTTCCTGGGTCTTTGACTGGTTCAGCAGCAGGTTGTTAACCTTGCACAGCTTGCTCAGCTGCTCTACCTCATCCCTGTACGCCGCCTCGTCCCCCCCCGAGATGCAGCCCACCACGGTGGTGTCGTCTGCAAACTTTACGATGGAGTTGCTGGGGTGGACGGGGGTGAAGTCGTAGGTGTAGAGGTTGTAGAGGATGGGGCTTAGCACGCAGCCCTGGGGGGACCCAGTGCTGAGTCTGAGGGCTGTGGAGGTGTGGGAGCCCACCCGCACCCTCTGGGGGCGGTCGGACAGGAAGTCCTTGATCCATGCACATATAGAGTGTGATAGTCCCAGGTCTAGTAGTTTGGTCACTAGCCTGTCTGGAAGGATGGTGTTGAAGGCAGAGCTGAAGTCCACAAAGAGCAGTCTCGCGTAGCTGTTTCCCCTCTCCAGGTGGGATAGAGTGGCGTGGAGAGTCGTCGCGATGGCATCCTCTGTGGACCTGTGGGCTCTGTAGGCGAACTGGTATGGATCCAGGTTGGGCGGGAGGCGTGTGAGTATGTGGGCCCGGACTAGTTTCTCGAAGCACTTCATGATGATTGGTGTGAGTGCCACCGGGCGGTAGTCGTTTAGGCAGCTCACCGTGCTTTTCTTCGGGACTGGGATGATAGTTGAGGTTTTCAGGCAGGGTGGGATGGTGGCCTGGGACAGGGACTGGTTGAAGATGTTGGTGAAAACCCCGGCCAGCTGGTCGGCGCAGTCCCTCAGCACCCGTCCCAGGACGCCATCCGGCCCAGAGGCTTTCCTGGGGTCCACCGCCTTCAGCACGCGTCTCACTTCATGCTCTGTGAGGGTGAGGCTGCTGAGAGCTGGAGAGAGTGGTGTTTGTGTTGTGGTTACCTCTGTTCGCCCCTCGTCGAACCGGGCGTAGAAGGAGTTCAGCTTTTCCGCCAGCAGGGGGTCGTCCTCTGCGGCTGTGAGCCTGTTGGCTCTGAAGTTTGTCATGTGCTGAACCCCCTGCCACATCCGCCTGGAGTCGTTGCTCAGGAAGCATTCCTCAATCTTCTCTCTGTGGTCTGCCTTGGCCTCCCGGATGCCGCGCTTTAGGTTAGCCCTGGTGGTGCTGTACAGCAGTGTGCCCTTCCCTGCGAAGAAGGCGTTGTCCCTCTCATTGATCAGTTTTTGGACCTTCCCAGTCATCCATGGCTTCGTGTTGGGGTAGACCCGGACCCGTTTGTCCACGGTGACTGAGTTGGTGCAGTTCACTATGTGGTTCAGAACCGACGACGTGAACTGTTCCAGGTCCTCATGCTCATATTCCTGCCATGAGGTGTCATTTAGGCAGATCTGCAGTGGAGCGGACCCTTCTGGCCAGGTTCTGACAGTCTTAGTGGTGATGGGAGCACTTTTCCTCATGGTAGTGTAGGCTGGGATCAGGAGGATTGACACATGGTCAGACATGCCTAGATGAGCTAGCGGTCTAGCCTTGTAAGCAAGCTTGATGTTGGTGTATACCTTATCCAGTGTTTTTTCTCCTCTTGTTGCACATTTAACACGCTGATAGAACTTGGGTAGTACTACCTTCAGGTCGGCATGATTAAAATCTCCGGCGATAATGTGGACTGCCTGTGGGTCCGCGCTCTGTTCACCACTGATGACGTCATATAGCCGCGCCAATGCTAAGCTACCATCTGCGTTTGGTGCAATGTAAACACTTGTAATATACACTGCGTTGAATTCCCTCGGGAGGTAAGTGGGTCGGCATTTAACAGTCAAGTATTCCAGGTTTGGGGAGCAGTGGCTACTTACAGTTTTCGTGTTTAAGCACCAGCTGTCCTTCGTAGATATAATGAGCCCACCTCCGCGGGTCTTTCCACTAAGCAAAGTCCGGTCTGCCCGGTGTAGGGTTCTCCCTTCTAGGCTTACCGCGGAGTCCAGGATAGTGTCATTTAGCCAGGTGTCTGTGAGAATAATCACACAGCTATCTCCTACGATGTTATTGGTGACGACCTGTAGTCTCAATTCGTCCATCTTGTTTGCCAGGGACCTGACGTTGGATAGGAAAATACTCGGCAAAGCAGGTTTGTTCGGGCTTCTCCTCAGCCTGGCTAGCAGGCCCCCCCTTCGTCCTCGGCGTTGCTTACGGTCTCGCCTCCGACGTTTGCGCTTGAGTGTTGGGAGAGCGTAGTATTTTTCACCCGGCGACCGGGCAACGTCGAGTGGGATCCTCTGTTGTTTCAAGAACTCCGCCGTTACAGTCCCCTCGTTTTGCGCACCAACTTCTAGTAAGTCTAGTCTGCTGTAGGTACTATTTACACAACCGTTCCCTATAAGTACTAAAATAAAAATGTACATACAAATGTACTTAAAAACACAAAAAAACACCAGTGTTGAAGCCACTCCAAGCCGCGCGTCTGTGCGCGCCGCCATCTTGAGCTTTTTGGAGCTTTTTGGAGCTCAGGGTAGGGGGGGTGGAGGGTTGAGGGAGAACAGCCTCCATAAACTGACATACAGTTCTGGTATGAAACAACTACACTAACCTCAGGCTTCTCAACACACACTGGTCCCACTCAACACACACTGGTCCCACTCACTCCCATGCACACGCACACACACACACACACGCACGCACGCACACACCACCTCTATCCAATTGTATGCATGATATACAGCACAATAACCTACTCACACACTCACGCATGCACACACACACGCACACGCACACACACACACACACACACACACACAAGCAGTAGAATAGGAGTCAGCAGCATTGATCAATGAAATGTACTTATGTCAATTTCCCCTTCCATTAGAGGATCACCGTTCTCCCTGGAGGCTGTTCTCCCTCAGCCACAATCCCACAATGCATCCTGTCTCCTCTCCTCTCCCCTCAACCCCAGCACTCCATGGGCTTGCTCGTCATTTCACTCAATCTATTACACAAAGGACAGTAACTGTAAATGTAAATGTAAGTAACGAACCAAGGGACTATCCTACACATGTCAACATAATTTCATTGAATAATTTGTTCACTCACTCACTCTCCCTCACTCACTCACTCACTCTCTCCCTCACTCATTTTAGACAAAAGTTTTGATCCATTAGGCACCAAGCAAACGCAGACCCATTTTTATGGCATAGTAAAGGTCTGGCCTATCACCCAGTTAGGGCCTGAAGCCCAAGTCAGTCGATATGGCTGTATAAAAGACATCATAAACGTGGCCTTCATGGTTTACATACTGTTACGTCCTCCTATGTTTTCTGTTCAGTTATCTGTCTTCCCCAGGGGGGAAAAACGGTTTTTGCGATCGGCCATTTTTGCCGATCACCGATCGAGTCATTTGGAGTGAAATCGGCCGATTTAAATCGGTGGCCGATAAATCGGAGCATCCCTAATATCCACTTGTGCTGAACCTGAACATAAATTATATATACCTGTATGGAAAAAATAAATAAAATAATGAATAACAATTGTTTTCTTCCCTTTCACTTGCGCAGTGACTGCTTGATTGATGGCACTTATTCTTAGAAAGTCCCACTTGCCATGATTGTGATGTATAGTTTTTTCACCTACTGTAGGCAAATGTACTTGTTCTAAATCATTCGGATAAGAGCGTCTTCTAAACGACGAACACGTCACTGTGTCGCTCTGTCCGGCTGCCCTGTTTGTTTATCCTCAACCTTTTGTTTACGCTCAACATTGTCATTTCTGTCACATCTGAGGGGGGAGACCTCAGAAAAAACCTGGGTCTAGTTCATAAGGCATGAATTGTCAAAAACCTTTTGAAGCCTTTAAGTCTATAACTCTGTTTACCTGAAATAGTTCCAAAGCCGACTCTTTTTGTGAAATACTGGAATATGATGAAACGTGCATAACTGCCACACAGGATCCCTTCAAAGTGAGTAAAGAGTAGAGAGGGCCAGGTGCTGCGTCACCACCTGACCCCTAGCTAGCCACACACAAGTGAAATGATAGGTTGGGGGGTAGACAGCTACATTTATCTCCGTTATCAAACTAGATAATATGCTAACCTCGCGTTAGCCATTTTCTGTCTGTCGACAGAAGAGTTATATGTAGAAGACGTGGTGTGTACACCACTTATCTGGCCTCCCAATTTAAGTTGATAGACAGAGGGAGTGGGAAAGAGTGGGAAAGAGCAAAAAACAAGGAGCAGATGGAGGATGCCACATGCTCACACCTCAACTGCTGTCTCTATGTCAGAAGGGAACAACATCAAACAGTCACATGGTGTGCCTCAGCAAACATCACTCAAACACCCTATATTTCACATGCAGCACACAAGATGAGCTGACATCAACGCAGACATTCCTAATGACCATTCGTCTGTCCAAAAACAATGGTGCACCGGTGTACTCTGACCAGACAATGGATTGGAAGACGATTTTTTATTGAGTCATCACTGTTTTAGGCTCATTCCCGAATCAAATCATTAGAATAATGTTGTTCCTTTGATTCAATAATGCTCTCTCTTGGCCTCTTTGGACGAACAGAAAGCCTGAATGGTCTCTTCTTGTTTTCCAGAACATCATGGGACATTGTGGTAGGCAAGTTGAGCATGATTTTAGGAACTTATTTTAAGTGGTCTACCAACTAACTAATGAACTAATTGCTCGTCACAAATCAAGTACATAATTGACTAATATTCAAGGTGTTTTTTCGGAGTGAGTAGTGTTGTTTTGAAAATGGTTCTGCACCGGTCAACGAACATCTTTTTTTTTTGCCGAACAGCTCATCAACTAACAGTTGATTATGCACTTGGACGCGCACAGAAACTTAACGTGTAACTGGTCCAGAACTGATGCCGAAGCTGATTGAGAAAGCCATCCGGAACACAGACCCAGACCGTCAAATGGACCAGACCAAACAAATGGACGCCGCAAATCACACACACTTCTGAAGGTCTTCAACTGATCCAGCCCCTGCCCAAGTATATCGTTACACGGTCCTGAAGGGTGTGGGAGGGTAAATACAATAAAGCCCACGTCCCTCAACCCTCTGCCCCTCAGTAAGTGCTCTGAGTTACTTTTTGACTTTCTCTCCAGGGATTTCTCCATTGTACAAAATACTCTTCCTTTTGTCTACACTCCAGTGAAGTTAGTCTCCAGCCAGCCAATGTAGAGCCCACCCTGCCCAACGACCAACACAAGGGCTATATACCCTTTATATGGTCGTACTGGAGAACAACCATGGGGGTGGGGGGTGGCACTAGACTCTGTCCGGAGGTTACGGGGATACACCAGCAGTCTTTGAAAGTGACATTCAGTAAGGGTAGAATCCTATCTTCAGAGTAGGATATCTGGCTTGTGGTGCTTGTGGTGTCTTGTTTGTATTTTTGCCACCTTGAAAATGAAACAAATGAACTGGAGTGGTGGGGGATCATCTGGACGTTCAGCTGTGGAAATGAAAACACATGAGTCACAGGAGTTTGAGCCAGGCTGGTCGTGGCACGCACTCTCACCACTGAGGGAAGCCGGCTGGGTTTATGCAAGTTCAGCTCGCAGATCTCTCCAAATGCCATTCCAGTTTTGAGCCTAGTTTTAGACTGTTTAAACGTAGATCCACTGCTGCTTCTGTATCCATCCCAGGGCGTGTGAGGAGACAGGAGCGACTGGGCAGATCGGGGGGGAGATTTGTGACCCTCATTTCCTAAAGATCTCTCATAAACCTGCCTGCTTTGTCTTCCAGGCAGGGCCCTTTGAGTGAGGGGAGGTGCGATGATATACAACCTCTGTTGTCTTGGTTTCATTGATCGGGAGGGAGCCATGCACAGAAGGGTTGTTACTGCACTGAGGATGTCTCTTATGCCGTGGCCACTGTTAAGGTACAAAAGCTAGCTAGCATCTGGAATCTGAAGGTAAAGCTGGCTAGCATCTGGAATCTGTAGGTGTACTCCTGCTAATTGGTGTCATCTATGATAATTACATTCCTGCTTAAGGGGAGTCTGTCTGTCTACCCTTCTGAATATGAACTCAATATTAAAATGTATTTTCCGTCTCACCACTTAAGGCATCAGATTCGTTTAGACAAAGGGATCTGGTTGCTTTTCAGTAGTCTTCGGAAACCGGCCAGTCTCACAAGGTGACTTCCTTGCGACATTGAAGAAGATACAGTGCCCTCCATAAGTATTGGAAAGAGGAAGCATTTTGTCTTCTTTTAGCTCTATACTCTGACAGTTTGTATTTGAAATCAAACAATTACTATGAGGTTGAAGTAGAGATTATCAGCTTTAATTCAATGTGGTTTAGCAGGTGTTTCCGGTTCTGATGTGTTCAGTCAATGGAAGTCAAGGAAATTCAAGGAAGAAATATTAGAAACATCAGCCAAAATCAAGCTCAAGTAAGCTCAGCAGTCACAAACCGGCTGGCAGGCTGAGGAATACTTCTATAGCGGATGACAGAAGAATGCTCTATAATTAATAATAATAATTAAAAATGAAAAATAAAGAACTGTCCCACAGATCAGGTACACCCTCCAGGCAGTGGCGGCTGGTGCAAAAAATGTTGGGTGGGGCACAGGTTATGGGGGCATGCTCCACGGGGAAGAATATCAACTTTAAAATCTGGATTTACAGTCGATTTTAGCGTGAGAATAACAGTGTTTCCCCTAGGTTTGCTGCCTTGGGGGGGTGGCATGGACCGTGGCATGGACCCCCCCCCCCCCCCCCCAGGGGGTAAGACCCTGCGACATACCAGCGTCATGTCCAGGGGGTGTACTAACTTGTACATTAAGCCGCCTCACGCTACGGAAACAGGAGATAGGCTCCTTCCCTATGGGCCATTAGGCTCGAGAACCATCGGTTCTCAAGGCTACTTACTTATGTGGTCTTGACTACCTGTCCATCCTGCTCTCTCTCCTTCTCTCCCTCTCTATCCTCCCCTCTCCCTATTTTGCTGTCAACCAAAAGGCAAACATAACAACCAGAGTATTTATAATCTAATAAGAGATATAAATTGATCCATATCAATTTATAACATAATTATAATTGAATTTTGGATTGCTGTGGGCAATGCAGTCAGTTAATGTCATTTTGACATTACTCTCTCACCTGGAAAAAAAAACATGTCCAACTATAAAAAACTGACATTTCAAATGCTTCAATCCACTGTCCATGTACTGTAAATATGCCATTATGGTATTACCAATGAAGCCCAATTCTAGCAGAATAAGAAAGATTGTATATAATTTAACTTAAGTAAAATAATAAAGTGCCTCCAGTTAGCTCTTTAGCTGGCATGTGTGCAGCAGACTAGCTCATCTCATCACCTCTGAGCTAGCTAGCTAGCTTGATAGTTCTTTGACACTATTTACAATGGAATTATAGTCATTGTCAAGTGTCAGACACTTTCTAGTCACAATAATAACGACCAATTTTAACCAACTTTCTCTGTCAGAACACTCAGCAATTATATTTGCTAACGTTTCAACTTGCTTACTTTCTATCTGAAGACATCTCACCCGGCAAAAACTCTCTCGCGTCGCGCGCACAATGTTGTATTTCTGGTTTGGAGCCGGAAATTGCAAAACGTCACGTTTGACGTCAGACTTAACAACCGGATATTCAGGGATATTCAGGGCATTTTAAAATTTGTACTACCCCTAGTGGTAGTGGCCCTAGGCTGCAGCCTAGGTAAGCCTATAATCTGCGCGTGCTCTCGGAGGGTTGAGACTCTCTCCACGCTCCCTCCGTCGATGAGCAGGGGCTGGACCTCAGATGTTTTCCTCCTGAAGTCCACGATGATTTCCTGGGTCTTTGACTGGTTCAGCAGCAGGTTGTTAACCTTGCACAGCTTGCTCAGCTGCTCTACCTCATCCCTGTACGCCGCCTCGTCCCCCCCCGAGATGCAGCCCACCACGGTGGTGTCGTCTGCAAACTTTACGATGGAGTTGCTGGGGTGGACGGGGGTGAAGTCGTAGGTGTAGAGGTTGTAGAGGATGGGGCTTAGCACGCAGCCCTGGGGGGACCCAGTGCTGAGTCTGAGGGCTGTGGAGGTGTGGGAGCCCACCCGCACCCTCTGGGGGCGGTCGGACAGGAAGTCCTTGATCCATGCACATATAGAGTGTGATAGTCCCAGGTCTAGTAGTTTGGTCACTAGCCTGTCTGGAAGGATGGTGTTGAAGGCAGAGCTGAAGTCCACAAAGAGCAGTCTCGCGTAGCTGTTTCCCCTCTCCAGGTGGGATAGAGTGGAGTAGAGAGTCGTCGCGATGGCGTCCTCTGTGGACCTGTGGGCTCTGTAGGCGAACTGGTATGGATCCAGGTTGGGCGGGAGGCGTGTGACTATGTGGGCCCGGACTAGTTTCTCGAAGCACTTCATGATGATTGGTGTGAGTGCCACCGGGCGGTAGTCGTTTAGGCAGCTCACCGTGCTTTTCTTCGGGACTGGGATAATAGTTGAGGTTTTCAGGCAGGGTGGGATGGTGGCCTGGGACAGGGACTGGTTGAAGATGTTGGTGAAAACCCCGGCCAGCTGGTCGGCGCAGTCCCTCAGCACCCGTCCCAGGACGCCATCCGGCCCTGAGGCTTTCCTGGGGTCCACCGCCTTCAGCACGCGTCTCGCTTCATGCTCTGTGAGGGTGAGGCTGCTGAGAGCTGGAGAGAGTGGTGTTTGTGTTGTGGTTACCTCCGTTCGCCCCTCGTCGAACCGGGCGTAGAAGGAGTTCAGCTTTTCCGCCAGCAGGGGGTCGTTCTCTGCGGCTGTTTGTCATGTGCTGAACCCCCTGCCACACCCGCCTGGAGTCGTTGCTCAGGAAGCATTCCTCAATCTTCTCTCTGTGGTCTGCCTTGGCCTCCCGGATGCCGCGCTTTAGGTTAGCCCTGGTGGTGCTGTACAGAAGTGTGCAGTGTTTCCTCTACATGCATTTATTGGTGGCGGGCCGCCACGAATACATTTCCTCCGCCACGAATTGATTCAGTCCACTCAAAAAAAAAAAAAAAGTTCTCACAAAATAAAAAAAATAATCTGAACATTTTAGCTGATTAAAATATATCTGATCCTAGATCAGCGCTATAATGGATGTTGACAAAAAGTGCACCTAAATCCACGCCCATCTCTCTCTAACCGCTGATCCAAAATCTGATTAATGACATTAAACATTCAGTTGACGACGTGACACAAGGGCTACTCCTGATTGGTCTAAATGTGAACTGTGGTATTATTGTTATTGTGTACAGGCCACCGTAGTGACATCAGGTCAGGTGGGCAGGTTACGACGAGACAACAAGAGACCGGTATTGTAGAGCTTACAGAGCGAGTTAAAATAAAGACACTTACATTGAAATACAGAAGGACTCACGTGTATGTTTAATAGAATAACACGACATGGTGTCAGAAGTCCTGTAAGTGAGTGTTAAGAGTTAGATCGGCCGACAAGTGTAATTTGAGCTCGTGACGGTGAGAAGGGAGAAGAAAAGATGGATGCTAATGCTAACGCGGGAGCAGCTGCAGTCCAGAGAACGGCGCCAGTTTCGGCAGACATTAGCAAGTCAAAAAACGATTCTTATGTGCCGTCACTTTAGCAACGACACAGTATTGTCAAGGGGAAAAGAAGGGGAGACGATTTTTTTATTGACAACGGAATTACATGCTGGAAAAACATGCAGCTAAAATTCAGGAAACATTTGGACAATAAGAGACACACGGGAGAAGTACGGGAAAACAGGGCTCATTCCATTCCATTCCATGTGGGTCTCATCAAAGGTAAGAGTTTGTTTTCTTTAACTCAGCTGATACTCAGCTGTTTACCGAATGCTCCATCTGACTGTGATTTTACTTCTGTAATGTGGTGAGTTGACATAATTCACGCACGGAACTATAGGTTGAGAGTATTGTTCCGTCCGCAGTTGATTGCGTAGTACCCTTTGATTGAAAACCTTTATTGTCCCCAATGGGGACATTTTGTTGTCAAACAGCTCAGTTAGGGCAGACAGAAAACATTCAATAAAATACATAAAACAGTGCAGGCTCAATAAGTAAAAAGTTCCAAGTTCCAAAGTTCCAGCTCCAGGTCTCCCCCACCCTGCAGGGCCTGGTTGTAGAGTCGGAGTGCAGCTGGAACAAAGGACTGTCCAAATCTTTTTGTACTTTGACGGGGGAGAACAAATCTGTGGCTGAACTTGCTCCTCATCCCCGCCAGCTCGCAGTACATCGGGTGGGAGGGATTGGCCAGCATGGCCGCCAGTTTTTTCCCCATCCTCTGTTCTGCCACCACCTCTAGGCTGTCCAGCCCGGTCCCCACCACAGAGCTGGCCTTCTTCACCAGTTTGTTTAGCTTCGCAGCATCCCTGGCACAGATGTTTCCACCCCAGCAGGCCACGGCGAAGAACAGAACGCTGGCAACCACCGACTGATAAAACATTCGCAGCAGCTTGTTGCAGACACCGAAAGACCTCAGCCTTCTCAGGAAAAACAGTCTGCTCTGCCCTTTCCTGAGAAGAGCCTCGGTGTTGTCAGTCCAGTCCAGTTTGTTATTAATTTGTACTCCCAGGTACCTGTAGGAGTCCACCCTCTCGACTTCCACCCCCTTGATGGTGATGGGGGCTGGGGTCCTTCTCTTCCTCCTAAAATCCACCACCAACTCCTTTGTTTTGCTGGTGTTAAGCAAAAGGTAGTTGGTGTCGCACCACTGCACAAAGCTCTCCACCAGGGCCCTGTACTCCTCATCCCTGTCGTCTGTGATGTAACCGACGATAGAGGAGTCATCAGAAAACTTCTGCAGGTGGCACTGGTCGGAGCTAAACTGGAAGTCGGAGGTATAGAGGGTGAAGAGAAAGGGTGACAGAACAGTTCCCTGGGGGGCACCGGTGTTGCACACCACCACCTCAGACTGACAGCCCTGCAGTCTCACATACTGACGTCTGTCTGTGAGGTAGTTGTGGATCCAAGCCGTCAGGGAGTCCTCCACACACATCACTGCTAGTTTGTCAGCCAGCAGTGATGGCTTGATAGTGTTAAATGCACTGGAGAAGTCGAAGAACATGGTCCTCACCATGCTCTGTGGCCTCTCCAGGTGTGTGTAGGCCCTGTGCAGCATGTAAATGATGGCATCCTCCACCCCCATGCTCTCCTGGTATGCAAACTGCCGGGGGTCCAGGAAGTCCTTCACCTGGGGCTTAAGGTGTTGCAGCACTAGCCTCTCCAGGATCTTCATGACCTGTGGTGTCAGGGCGACAGGTCTGTAGTCGTTTGGGGTGCTGGGCCGTCCCTTCTTTGGCACTGGGACGATGCAAGAGGTCTTCCAGAGCTGTGGCACCCTCCTCAGTCTTAGAGATAGACTGAAGAGATCTTAGAGATAGACTGAAGAGATTGTTGTTTAGACTGTTCTATTTACTGCTTGAGTGTGTTGTTGACAATCGTTCATGTCCTTCATTAAACGTTTAGCGTTGTCATTTGATACGCCGCCTACGACTACCATCTCTCTGCACTACAGTAAACAGTTAATCAGTAACGTTAGCCGCTTTTGTGCTCATGTAGGCCTACTTCGTATTATATTATAGCTGATGATCTTTGTGTGTGTGTATGTGACTGTCAGTCACAAGTTTATATTCTGTATATTTTTTTGGCCATCCTCTAGTTTTGGCTAGAGATGCTCCGATCAGGGTTTTTGGTGCCGATCACCGATCACCGATCACTGGAATCAGTGATCTGCCGATCCGATATCACCGATCACCGATCACAGCGTCGAAAATGGCAATTGAAGCATTCTATTTATTGTGTAGCATTATTTATGTTTTAAATTATTCTTAACACCATTGACATTGTATATTAAGTATTTAAATGAAATTAGGAGATGAGAAAGTATCATGAATTGACGACCATCTGTTTTATTGAATTCACAACCACCTGTAGCTTACTTCAGGAAAAACAAATAAAATGTGAAAATAAAAATCATAATAAATAAAATGTACACTGTCACATCAAATGTGCAACATTCCACTCGAATGAGAGGAACTAGGGGCTCTTAGAGAACTTGGAGCTTATACTGTAACTGTAGCTTTCCTGAGGAACAATAAACATACCCAAACTAAACTGCAACATAAACAGGCTATAGCCAAATATAAAATACTGTTTCAAGTCAGTCAGTTTCAAGTCATATTTAGGAGGAGATAAGACAGCAAGTCAGCAATAATCAATAAAACAAAAAAACAAAACATTGCACCTAAGGAGATTTCAGACTCAAACCTTACTTCTGATTAAGCAGCATCACTGGCAGATTAGCCTTGAGAAATACAAGCATCTCAGCGTTTTTGGCACTCAGCCTGTTCCTCTTATCATCTAAAATATGTCCTGCTGCTGAAAAGTCGCTCGCTATCTACACTTGTGCAAGGTGCACAGAGGAAGACCTAAAACTCACGCGCTAATAGTTGTTGTTGCTATGGGCCAAGTGACTTCCTGCTCACGGGGTCACATGACGTCGGTGAACACTACCTACACTACGCTCGTGAAGTCGCGCTGGAACTCTGACCAGCACTCGTGGAACGCCTCTCGTCCAATCAAAGCACTCGGTCCCTTTATGACGTCGAGCCCAGTGTGCACTTCGGCGCTCTCTGAGCGAATCGACGAACGCAGCAAATGCCGTATGATATTCGTGGTATTGAAAGACCTTGCGTGCGTTCCTCCGCAAGGTATTTCTTTTGAGCAGACATTACAAACGGCATATTTGTTGTCTCTTTCCGACACTGTGTAATATTTCCAGACTGGCGACGCCATTTTGTAAACTGATCGGTCATGTTTGATCGGCCGTTTTGAGAACTCCGATCAAAACCGATCAAGGCCATATCGGCCGATACCGATCGGCGCCGATCAGATCGGAGTATCACTAGTTTTGGCTGTGATTAGATCGTTGTTTTGAGCGCGCGTGCGCTCAGGGCTATCCGCCACCAATGTAAAAATTCCTGGAGGAAACACTGAGTGTGCCCTTCCCTGCGAAGGCGTTGTCCCTCTCCTTGATCAGTTTTTGGACCTTCCCAGTCATCCATGGCTTCGTATTGGGGTAGACCCGGACCCGTTTGTCCACAGTGGCTGAGTTGGTGCAGTTCACTTTGTGGTTCAGAACCGACGACGTGAACTGTTCCAGGTCCTCATGCTCATATTCCTGCCATGAGGTGTCATTCAGGCAGATCTGCAGTGGAGCGGACCCTTCTGGCCAGGTTCTGACAGTCTTAGTGGTGATGGGAGCACTTTTCCTCATGGGAGTGTAGGCTGGGATCAGGAGGATTGACACATGGTCAGACATGCCTAGATGAGCTAGCGGTCTAGCCTTGTAAGCAAGCTTGATGTTGGTGTATACCTTATCCAGTGTTTTTTCTCCTCTTGTTGCACATTTAACATGCTGATAGAACTTCGGTAGTACTACCTTCAGGTCAGCATGATTAAAGTCCCCGGCGATTATATGAACTGCCTGTGGGTCTGCGCTCTGTCCACTACTGATGACGTCATGTAGCCGCGCCAATGCTAAGCTACCATCCGCGTTAGGCGCAATGTAAACAGATGTTATGTACACTGCGTTGAATTCCCTCGGGAGGTATGTGGGTCGGCATTTAACAGTCAAGTATTCCAGGTCTGGCATTTAACAGTCAAGTATTCCAGGTCTGGGGAGCAGTGGCTACTTACAGTTTTTGTGTTTAAGCACCAGCTGTCCTTCGTAGATATAATGAGGCCGCCTCCTCGCGTCTTCTCACTAAGCAGCGTCCTGTCCGCCCGGTGTAAAGTCCTTCCTTCCAAGCCTACCTTGCGAACTTGTCTTAAAGATCCCATAATAGGAGAACATTTCCCCCCCCGCCGTGCATTCGTACATTCAAAGTGAAACTCCAATGATTTTTATTGAAATGGTTTGGGATTTCTTGTTTTGTGGGATATTAGTTTTTTTTCATTTTATTCCCATCGCTGATGATTTCCCGACCCGTGAAAAAAGCACGTCCAGAAAAGGACTGAACCAAATGCATCTAGAGGCATTCTGAAATTAATCTGAGTGGTATTTTCAACAAAAAAACATCAATGCCATTTTTTTGAGACCCCAGAGATCTACTTCAACTGTAATTGATGATGATGTAACTGCTGACAGCAGCAGCAGAACGTATTCTGAAGTGTACATGCTCGTCTGCTCCAGTACGAGCTAATGCCTCCATCCAGATTCATTGGATGGCGCTTCATCATACAGTAAGACTAATGACTCCAAACATACTGCCATAGCAACTAGAGAGTTATTCAGGGCCAAAAGTGGAAAGTTATTGATTAGATTAGATTAGATTCAACTTTATTGTCATTGGGTAGGATTGAGAACAAGTACTAGACAATGAAATGCAGAGTATATATTGACTGGCCAAGTCAGTCTTCAGAGTTAAATACAATTGAACATGCATTTCATTTCCTCATGATAAGATTTGAGGCAAAAATACCTAAAAAACAAACAACAACTAAAGATGGCTGCAGTACAGGCCTGGCAGAGCATCACCAGATAAGATACCATTGGGACAACGGGTCGCACTTCAGGCAGCTACTGAAAATTATTGTCTACCAAATACTAAACATGAGTACTTTATTTGGACATCATAGGATTTTTGCCAAAACATTTGGAGCCCTGAAATAGGGGTAGTATGTTTAAAAAAAATGTTCTTTCTAAATGGTGAACCCGATCTGGAAAAAAAATCCTTAAATTAAAGCTGAGAATCTACTTTTACCCCCATCGTCATTGTAATTCATTTGAACGTTTCATTTCGAATCCAAACTGTTGGGAGTATAGAGCTATAAAAGAAGACAAAATGCTTCCCCTCTCTAATATTTATGGAGTACAGGAGTGTACACATGGAGTGTTGGGAAGAGTGGGGCCATCTGGCACGCACTTTATTCCCCATCGGTGCAGCTGGGAGCAGAACACTGGAGCACGCTATAGCACAGGTTACAATGAAATTGCTTGGAGATTCCACAACACCATCATATGGTACTTTTCGAATGTACCATCCAGGAGTCATCACCAATGGTAAATAGACTGCCTTTATCCAAAGCGCTTTACAACAGCCTCTCATTCACCCATTCACACACACACATTCACAGCAAGCTACCATGAAAGGCGCCGGCCCGCTCACTGGGAGCGATTTTGGGGTTCAGTGTCTTGCCCCAGGACACTTTGACATGTGGCCAGCCGGGGCTCGAACCGCCGATCTGCCAACCTTGTGATCATTAGACGGCAGCTCTACCTCCTGCGCCACAGCCACCCCTCTCACCACATAACTATGTGCCACCCACATGCCAGGCTGCTCATCAATCTCTCAATGAACGGAGCACACTGACAGCTATCTATCTGTCTGCAGCTATCTACAGATCTGTCTGTCTGTCAAATAATGAGGTCTGTTTAACTGTTAGATCCAGACAGGGAGATCCACAAACCTGACTGTCAAACATGGGACAGGCCCAATTAGTTTAGTACCCTATATAACCGTATTGTGCATTGTTACTGCATTGTTTTGCATTGAATTATCGCTCTCATATCCAACTCACAGTCTGCGAAGCAAGTGCGTCCAGCCAATGTGCCTTTCATAGTTGGACTATGTCATTATGTTCTGCATCTAGAGTATCATCTTGTCAACGCCTTAATGGTTTAATATTTCTCTATTGTAACTCTGTATCAGATCATTCTATTTATCTTCTGCTCTCTGACATTTGAATCCGATAATCTCAATAACAGGTTTTACGTAACACGTTTATTTATAGATTCTTTCTTTTGTACCCCCAATTCTGTGTTGTGTGCAACCCGAATGAGAAGTAGTTGCAGCTAGGGATGCTCCGATTTATCGGCCACCGATTTAAATCGGCCGATTTCACTCCAAATGACTCGATCGGTGATCGGCAAAAATGGCCGATCGCAAAAAACGTTTTTTTTTTTTTTTTTTTTTTTTCCTGGGGAAGACAGATAACTGAACAGAAAACATAGGAGGACGTAACAGTATGTAAACCATGAAGGCCACGTTTATGATGTCTTTTATACAGCCATATCGACTGACTTGGGCTTCAGGCCCTAACTGGGTGATAGGCCAGACCTTTACTATGCCATAAAAATGGGTCTGCGTTTGCTTGGTGCCTAATGGATCAAAACTTTTGTCTAAAAAGCAAAACATATGTAGGCTATCCAGTCAGTAGGCCTACAGTTATGTATTTAAAAAAAAATCGGTATCGGTATCGGTTGATCTTGAGGAAAAAAATCGGTGATCGGTATCGGCCCCAAAAATCCAGATCGGAGCATCCCTAGTTGCAGCTATACCAGATGTTGAGATACAGTTGAACTAAGTAAGTTGTACTTTAGTCATATGAAACAGATACATTGGTATGAAATCTGCAGTGGTACAGTATATACAGTACATCAACATGAGCATCGTAGTGGTCTAAGCCTATCGTGAGGCGCCACAGAACACATTTTCTAGATTGCTTTGGCTTTTTAAGTGATACTTCTGCACAGGTAAATAATCTACCACGCAGGTTTGTGTGTGAATGCCTGGGGGTCCAAGCTGAACCTTCAGTAGAGAAATGGGAGATTTCGTGCCTGCTCCTATGTTTAAAAAGTGACTAACACATGCAGAGAAAGGGAGAGCAGGGAGAGAGAGAGAGAGAGAGAGAGAGAGCAGAAATAGAGAAAGCAGAGAGACTAGGAACACCTGGATGTGAAAGGGAATGGGGAGGGGGGGCCAAGCAAGAGGGTGGGAATGACTTTCATCTGCTCCCATAAGCACCCTGGACCAGCTGAACTGACACCTGGTGGGGGGGGGGGGGGGGGGGTCATACTGCACCGTACTACGCAAGTGCACTCCCACCTTTCCACACTTAGCTCCAACGACACCACCACCACTAAGCTCTGCTGTCAGTAGGTCTCTCACTGGACCTTTTATGACCATGTACATCTAGAAGTTCAACCAGGTGGTCTAGTGGATAGTGAGTGTGTATTGGTGATCAGAAGGTCACCTGGGAACACCACCACTAGTGTGCCCTTGAGTAAGGCACTTAGCCCTAAGTGACTCCAGGGAGACTGTCCCTCTCAGCTCTAACTGAACATCATTTTGGATAAAAGTGTCTGTGCTAAAATGGTTCAAACGTAAAGGTGAATGAACTCTGCACTCTGCAGCCTTTCATTCGCAGATCTTTAAACACCATGCTTCTGAGAGCATTCCCTTGGATAGGACCAAATGTGGGTTGTGAGTTCAGAGAAAAACCCAATGATATATGAAGTAACATGTTAGAAATGACAGACACAACAATGTCTAAACTTACTAGAACACCTCCCATACTTTGTACTCTAACTGAAGTTGGTGAAACCTACACACACACACACACAGACACAC